>NC_088229.1:335000-655000 GCF_036934945.1 Oncorhynchus masou masou | reverse complement strand
CCAACAGTCAGTAATATATAATGATTGTGTTTATAGCTCCAACAGTCAGTAATATATAATGATTGTGTTTATAGCTCCAACAGTCAGTAATATATAATGATTGTGTTTCTAGCTCCAACAGTCAGTAATATATAATGGTTGTGTTTCCAGCTCCAACAGTCAGTAATATATAATGATTGTGTTTCTACAGTAGCTCCAACAGTCATTAATATATAATGATTGTGTTTCTAGCCCCAACAGTCAGTAATATATTATGATTGTGTTTCTAGCTCCAACAGTCAGTAATATTTAATGATTGTGTTTCTACTGTAGCTCCAACAGTCAGTAATATATAATGATTGTGTTTCTAGCTCCAACAGTCAGTAATATATAATGATTGTGTTTCTAGCCCCAACAGTCAGTAATATATTATGATTGTGTTTCTAGCTCCAACAGTCAGTAATATTTAATGATTGTGTTTCTACTGTAGCTCCAACAGTCAGTAATATATAATGATTGTGTTTCTAGCTCCAACAGTCAGTAATATATAATGATTGTGTTTCTAGCCCCAACAGTCAGTAATATATAATGATTGTGTTTCTAGCTCCAACAGTCAGTAATATATAATGATTGTGTTTCTATCCCCAACAGTCAGTAATATATAATGATTGTGTTTCTAGCTCCAACAGTCAGTAATATATAATGATTGTGTTTCTAGCTCCAACAGTCAGAAGTATATATTGATTGTGTTTCTACAGTAGCTCCAACAGTCAGTAATATATAATGATTGTGTTCCTAGCTCCAACAGTCAGTAATATATAATGATTGTGTTTCTACAGTAGCACCAACAGTCAGTAATATATAATGATTGTGTTTCTACAGTAGCTCCAACAGTCAGTAATATATAATGATTGTGTTTCTAGCTCCAACAGTCAGTAATATATAATGATTGTGTTTCTAGCTCCAACAGTCAGTAATATATAATGATTGTGTTTCTAGCTCCAACAGTCAGTAATATATAATGATTGTGTTTCTACTGTAGCTCCAACAGTCAGTAATATATAATGATTGTGTTTCTAGCTCCAACAGTCAGTAATATATAATGATTGTGTTTCTAGCTCCAACAGTCAGTAATATATAATGATTGTGTTTCTAGCTCCAACAGTCAGTAATATATAATGATTGTGTTTCTAGCCCCAACAGTCAGTAATATATAATGATTGTGTTTCTAGCTCCAACAGTCAGTAATATATAATGATTGTGTTTCTAGCTCCAACAGTCAGTAATATATAATGATTGTGTTTCTAGCTCCAACAGTCAGTAATATATAATGATTGTGTTTCTAGCTCCAACAGTCAGTAATATATAATGATTGTGTTTCTAGCTCAAACAGTCAGTAATATATAATGATTGTGTTTCTACTGTAGCTCCAACAGTCAGTAATATATAATGATTGTGTTTCTACTGTAGCTCCAACAGTCAGTAATATATAATGATTGTGTTTCTACTGTAGCTCCAACAGTCAGTAATATATAATGATTGTGTTTCTACAGTAGCTCCAACAGTCAGTAATATATAATGATTGTGTTTCTACTGTAGCTCCAACCGTCAGTAATATATAATGATTGTGTTTCTAGCTCCAACAGTCAGTAATATATAATGATTGTGTTTCTACAGTAGCTCCAACAGTCAGTAATATATAATGATTGTGTTTCTACTGTAGCTCCAACAGTCAGTAATATATAATGGTTGTGTTTCCAGCTCCAACAGTCAGTAATATATAATGATTGTGTTTCTACAGTAGCTCCAACAGTCAGTAATATATAATGATTGTGTTTCTAGCTCCAACAGTCAGTAATATATAATGATTGTGTTTCTAGCTCCAACAGTCAGTAATATATAATGATTGTGTTTCTAGCTCCAACAGTCAGTAATATATAATGATTGTGTTTCTAGCTCCAACAGTCAGTAATATATAATGATTGTGTTTCTAGCTCCAACAGTCAGTGATATATAATGATTGTGTTTCTACAGTAGCTCCAACAGTCAGTAATTTATAATGATTGTGTTTCTACTGTAGCTCCAACAGTCAGTAATATATAATGATTGTGTATCTACAGTAGCTCCAACAGTCAGTAATATATAATGATTGTGTTTATAGCTCCAACAGTCAGTAATATATAATGATTGTGTTTATAGCTCCAACAGTCAGTAATATATAATGATTGTGTTTCTAGCTCCAACAGTCAGTAATATATAATGGTTGTGTTTCCAGCTCCAACAGTCAGTAATATATAATGATTGTGTTTCTACAGTAGCTCCAACAGTCATTAATATATAATGATTGTGTTTCTAGCCCCAACAGTCAGTAATATATTATGATTGTGTTTCTAGCTCCAACAGTCAGTAATATTTAATGATTGTGTTTCTACTGTAGCTCCAACAGTCAGTAATATATAATGATTGTGTTTCTAGCTCCAACAGTCAGTAATATATAATGATTGTGTTTCTAGCCCCAACAGTCAGTAATATATTATGATTGTGTTTCTAGCTCCAACAGTCAGTAATATTTAATGATTGTGTTTCTACTGTAGCTCCAACAGTCAGTAATATATAATGATTGTGTTTCTAGCTCCAACAGTCAGTAATATATAATGATTGTGTTTCTAGCCCCAACAGTCAGTAATATATAATGATTGTGTTTCTAGCTCCAACAGTCAGTAATATATAATGATTGTGTTTCTATCCCCAACAGTCAGTAATATATAATGATTGTGTTTCTAGCTCCAACAGTCAGTAATATATAATGATTGTGTTTCTAGCTCCAACAGTCAGAAGTATATATTGATTGTGTTTCTACAGTAGCTCCAACAGTCAGTAATATATAATGATTGTGTTCCTAGCTCCAACAGTCAGTAATATATAATGATTGTGTTTCTACAGTAGCACCAACAGTCAGTAATATATAATGATTGTGTTTCTACAGTAGCTCCAACAGTCAGTAATATATAATGATTGTGTTTCTAGCTCCAACAGTCAGTAATATATAATGATTGTGTTTCTAGCTCCAACAGTCAGTAATATATTATGATTGTGTTTCTAGCTCCAACAGTCAGTAATATTTAATGATTGTGTTTCTACTGTAGCTCCAACAGTCAGTAATATATAATGATTGTGTTTCTAGCTCCAACAGTCAGTAATATATAATGATTGTGTTTCTAGCTCCAACAGTCAGAAGTATATATTGATTGTGTTTCTACAGTAGCTCCAACAGTCAGTAATATATAATGATTGTGTTCCTAGCTCCAACAGTCAGTAATATATAATGATTGTGTTTCTACAGTAGCACCAACAGTCAGTAATATATAATGATTGTGTTTCTACAGTAGCTCCAACAGTCAGTAATATATAATGATTGTGTTTCTAGCTCCAACAGTCAGTAATATATAATGATTGTGTTTCTAGCTCCAACAGTCAGTAATATATAATGATTGTGTTTCTACTGTAGCTCCAACAGTCAGTAATATATAATGATTGTGTTTCTAGCTCCAACAGTCAGTAATATATAATGATTGTGTTTCTACAGTAGCTCCAACAGTCAGTAATATATAATGATTGTGTTTCTACAGTAGCTCCAACAGTCAGTAATATATGATTGTGTTTCTAGCTCCAACAGTCAGTAATATATAATGATTGTGTTTATACAGTAGCTCCAACAGTCAGTAATATATAATGATTGTGTTTCTACAGTAGCTCCAACAGTCAGTAATATATAATGATTGTGTTTCTAGCTCCAACAGTCAGTAATATATAATGATTGTGTTTCTACTGTAGCTCCAACAGTCAGTAATATATAATGATTGTGTTTCTAGCTCCAACAGTCAGTAATATATAATGATTGTGTTTCTACAGTAGCTCCAACAGTCAGTAATATATAATGATTGTGTTTCTACAGTAGCTCCAACAGTCAGTAATATATAATGATTGTGTTTCTACAGTAGCTCCAACAGTCAGTAATATATAATGATTGTGTTTCTAGCTCCAACAGTCAGTAATATATGATTGTGTTTCTACAGTAGCTCCAACAGTCAGTAATATATAATGATTGTGTTTCTACAGTAGCTCCAACAGTCAGTAATATATAATGATTGTGTTTCTACAGTAGCTCCAACAGTCAGTAATATATAATGATTGTGTTTCTACTGTAGCTACAACAGTCAGTAATATATAATGATTGTGTTTCTAGCCACAACAGTCAGTAATATATAATGATTGTGTTTCTAGCTCCAACAGTCAGTAATATATAATGATTGTGTTTCTAGCTCCAACAGTCAGAAGTATATATTGATTGTGTTTCTACAGTAGCTCCAACAGTCAGTAATATATAATGATTGTGTTTCTAGCTCCAACAGTCAGTAATATATAATGATTGTGTTTCTACAGTAGCTCCAACAGTCAGTAATATATAATGATTGTGTTTCTACTGTAGCTCCAACAGTCAGTAATATATAATGATTGTGTTTCTAGCTCCAACAGTCAGTAATATATAATGATTGTGTTTCTAGCTCCAACAGTCCGTAATATATAATGATTGTGTTTCTACTGTAGCTCCAACAGTCAGTAATATATAATGATTGTGTTTCTACAGTAGCTCCAACAGTCAGTAATATATAATGATTGTGTTTCTACTGTAGCTCCAACAGTCAGTAATATATAATGATTGTGTTTCTAGCTCCAACAGTCAGTAATATATAATGATTGTGTTTCTACTGTAGCTCCAACAGTCAGTAATATATAATGATTGTGTTTCTACAGTAGCTCCAACAGTCAGTAATATATAATGATTGTGTTTCTACAGTAGCTCCAACAGTCAGTAATATATAATGATTGTGTTTCTACTGTAGCTACAACAGTCAGTAATATATAATGATTGTGTTTCTAGCTCCAACAGTCAGTAATATATAATGATTGTGTTTCTAGCTCCAACAGTCAGTAATATGTAATGATTGTGTTTCTACAGTAGCTCCAACAGTCAGTAATATATGATTGTGTTTCTAGCTCCAACAGTCAGTAATATGTAATGATTGTGTTTCTACAGTAGCTCCAACAGTCAGTAATATATAATGATTGTGTTTCTACAGTAGCTCCAACAGTCAGTAATATATAATGATTGTGTTTCTACAGTAGCTCCAACAGTCAGTAATATATAATGATTGTGTTTCTACAGTAGCTCCAACAGTCAGTAATATATAATGATTGTGTTTCTAGCTCCAATAGTCAGTAATATATAATGATTGTGTTTCTACAGTAGCTCCAACAGTGAGTAATATATAATGATTGTGTTTCTATTGTAGCTCCAACAGTCAGTAATATATAATGATTGTGTTTCTACAGTAGCTCCAACAGTCAGTAATATATAATGATTGTGTTTCTACAGTAGCTCCAAAAGTCAGTAATATATAATGATTGTGTTTCTAGCTCCAACAGTCAGTAATATTTAATGATTGTGTTTCTACTGTAGCTCCAACAGTCAGTAATATATAATGATTGTGTTTCTAGCTCCAACAGTCAGTAATATATAATGATTGTGTTTCTAGCCCCAACAGTCAGTCATATATAATGATTGTGTTTCTAGCTCCAACAGTCAGTAATATATAATGATTGTGTTTCTAGCTCCAACAGTCAGTAATATATAATGATTGTGTTTCTACAGTAGCTCCAACAGTCAGTAATATATAATGATTGTGTTTCTACAGTAGCTCCAACAGTCAGTAATATATAATGATTGTGTTTCTACAGTAGCTCCAACAGTCAGTAATATATAATGATTGTGTTTCTAGCTCCAACAGTCATTAATATATAATGATTGTGTTTCTACAGTAGCTCCAACAGTCAGTGATATATAATGATTGTGTTTCTACAGTAGCTCCAACAGTCAGTAATATATAATGATTGTGTTTCTACAGTAGCTCCAACAGTCAGTAATATATAATGATTGTGTTTCTACAGTAGCTCCAACAGTCAGTAATATATAATGATTGTGTTTCTAGCTCCAACAGTCAGTAATATATAATGATTGTGTTTCTAGCCACAACAGTCAGTAATATATAATGATTGTGTTTCTAGCTCCAACAGTCAGTAATATATAATGATTGTGTTTCTAGCTCCAACAGTCAGAAGTATATATTGATTGTGTTTCTACAGTAGCTCCAACAGTCAGTAATATATAATGATTGTGTTTCTAGCTCCAACAGTCAGTAATATATAATGATTGTGTTTCTACAGTAGCTCCAACAGTCAGTAATATATAATGATTGTGTTTCTACAGTAGCTCCAACAGTCAGTAATATATAATGATTGTGTTTCTAGCTCCAACAGTCAGTAATATATAATGATTGTGTTTCTAGCTCCAACAGTCAGTAATATATAATGATTGTGTTTCTAGCTCCAACAGTCAGTAATATATAATGATTGTGTTTCTACTGTAGCTCCAACAGTCAGTAATATATAATGATTGTGTTTCTAGCTCCAACAGTCAGTAATATATAATGATTGTGTTTCTACTGTAGCTCCAACAGTCAGTAATATATGATGATTGTGTTTCTAGCTCCAACAGTCAGTAATATATAATGATTGTGTTTCTACAGTAGCTCCAACAGTCAGTAATATATAATGATTGTGTTTCTACTGTAGCTCCAACAGTCAGTAATATATAATGATTGTGTTTCTAGCTCCAACAGTCAGTAATATATAATGATTGTGTTTCTACTGTAGCTCCAACAGTCAGTAATATATGATTGTGTTTCTACAGTAGCTCCAACAGTCAGTAATATATAATGATTGTGTTTCTACAGTAGCTCCAACAGTCAGTAATATATAATGATTGTGTTTCTACAGTAGCTCCAACAGTCAGTAATATATAATGATTGTGTTTCTACTGTAGCTACAACAGTCAGTAATATATAATGATTGTGTTTCTAGCTCCAACAGTCAGTAATATATAATGATTGTGTTTCTAGCTCCAACAGTCAGTAATATGTAATGATTGTGTTTCTACAGTAGCTCCAACAGTCAGTAATATATGATTGTGTTTCTAGCTCCAACAGTCAGTAATATGTAATGATTGTGTTTCTACAGTAGCTCCAACAGTCAGTAATATATAATGATTGTGTTTCTACAGTAGCTCCAACAGTCAGTAATATATAATGATTGTGTTTCTACAGTAGCTCCAACAGTCAGTAATATATAATGATTGTGTTTCTACAGTAGCTCCAACAGTCAGTAATATATAATGATTGTGTTTCTAGCTCCAACAGTCAGTAATATATAATGATTGTGTTTCTACAGTAGCTCCAACAGTGAGTAATATATAATGATTGTGTTTCTATTGTAGCTCCAACAGTCAGTAATATATAATGATTGTGTTTCTACAGTAGCTCCAACAGTCAGTAATATATAATGATTGTGTTTCTACAGTAGCTCCAACAGTCAGTAATATATGATTGTGTTTCTAGCTCCAACAGTCAGTAATATATAATGATTGTGTTTCTACAGTAGCTCCAACAGTCAGTAATATATAATGATTGTGTTTCTACTGTAGCTCCAACAGTCAGTAATATATAATGATTGTGTTTCTAGCTCCAACAGTCAGTAATATATAATGATTGTGTTTCTACAGTAGCTCCAACAGTCAGTAATATATAATGATTGTGTTTCTACTGTAGCTCCAACAGTCAGTAATATATAATGATTGTGTTTCTACTGTAGCTCCAACAGTCAGTAATATATAATGATTGTGTTTCTACTGTAGCTCCAACAGTCAGTAATATATAATGATTGTGTTTCTACAGTAGCTCCAACAGTCAGTAATATATAATGATTGTGTTTCTACTGTAGCTCCAACAGTCAGTAATATATAATGATTGTGTTTCCAGCTCCAACAGTCAGTAATATATAATGATTGTGTTTCTACAGTAGCTCCAACAGTCAGTAATATATAATGATTGTGTCTCTACTGTAGCTCCAACAGTCAGTAATATATAATGATTGTGTCTCTACTGTAGCTCCAACAGTCAGTAATATATAATGATTGTGTTTCTACTGTAGCTCCAACAGTCAGTAATATATAATGATTGTGTTTCTAGCTCCAACAGTCAGTAATATATAATGATTGTGTTTCTAGCTCCAACAGTCAGTAATATATAATGATTGTGTTTCTAGCTCAAACAGTCAGTAATATGTAATGATTGTGTTTCTACAGTAGCTCCAACAGTCAGTAATATATAATGATTGTGTTTCTAGCTCCAACAGTGCAGTAATATATAATGATTGTGTTTCTAGCTCCAACAGTCAGTAATTTATAATGATTGTGTTTCTAGCTCCAACAGTCAGTAATATATAATGATTGTGTTTCTACTGTAGCTCCAACAGTCAGTAATATATGATGATTGTGTTTCTAGCTCCAACAGTCAGTAATATATAATGATTGTGTTTCTACTGTAGCTCCAACAGTCAGTAATATATGATGATTGTGTTTCTAGCTCCAACAGTCAGTAATATATAATGATTGTGTTTCTACTGTAGCTCCAACAGTCAGTAATATATGATGATTGTGTTTCTAGCTCCAACAGTCAGTAATATATAATGATTGTGTTTCTACAGTAGCTCCAACAGTCAGTAATATATAATGATTGTGTTTCTACTGTAGCTCCAACAGTCAGTAATATATAATGATTGTGTTTCTAGCTCCAACAGTCAGTAATATATAATGATTGTGTTTCTACAGTAGCTCCAACAGTCAGTAATATATAATGATTGTGTTTCTACAGTAGCTCCAACAGTCAGTAATATATAATGATTGTGTTTCTACAGTAGCTCCAACAGTCAGTAATATATAATGATTGTGTTTCTAGCTCCAACAGTCAGTAATATATAATGATTGTGTTTCTACAGTAGCTCCAACAGTGAGTAATATATAATGATTGTGTTTCTATTGTAGCTCCAACAGTCAGTAATATATAATGATTGTGTTTCTACAGTAGCTCCAACAGTCAGTAATATATAATGATTGTGTTTCTACAGTAGCTCCAACAGTCAGTAATATATGATTGTGTTTCTAGCTCCAACAGTCAGTAATATATAATGATTGTGTTTCTACAGTAGCTCCAACAGTCAGTAATATATAATGATTGTGTTTCTACTGTAGCTCCAACAGTCAGTAATATATAATGATTGTGTTTCTAGCTCCAACAGTCAGTAATATATAATGATTGTGTTTCTACAGTAGCTCCAACAGTCAGTAATATATAATGATTGTGTTTCTACTGTAGCTCCAACAGTCAGTAATATATAATGATTGTGTTTCTACTGTAGCTCCAACAGTCAGTAATATATAATGATTGTGTTTCTACTGTAGCTCCAACAGTCAGTAATATATAATGATTGTGTTTCTACAGTAGCTCCAACAGTCAGTAATATATAATGATTGTGTTTCTACTGTAGCTCCAACAGTCAGTAATATATAATGATTGTGTTTCCAGCTCCAACAGTCAGTAATATATAATGATTGTGTTTCTACAGTAGCTCCAACAGTCAGTAATATATAATGATTGTGTCTCTACTGTAGCTCCAACAGTCAGTAATATATAATGATTGTGTCTCTACTGTAGCTCCAACAGTCAGTAATATATAATGATTGTGTTTCTACTGTAGCTCCAACAGTCAGTAATATATAATGATTGTGTTTCTAGCTCCAACAGTCAGTAATATATAATGATTGTGTTTCTAGCTCCAACAGTCAGTAATATATAATGATTGTGTTTCTAGCTCAAACAGTCAGTAATATGTAATGATTGTGTTTCTACAGTAGCTCCAACAACAGTAATATATAATGATTGTGTTTCTAGCTCCAACAGTGCAGTAATATATAATGATTGTGTTTCTAGCTCCAACAGTCAGTAATTTATAATGATTGTGTTTCTAGCTCCAACAGTCAGTAATATATAATGATTGTGTTTCTACTGTAGCTCCAACAGTCAGTAATATATGATGATTGTGTTTCTAGCTCCAACAGTCAGTAATATATAATGATTGTGTTTCTACTGTAGCTCCAACAGTCAGTAATATATGATGATTGTGTTTCTAGCTCCAACAGTCAGTAATATATAATGATTGTGTTTCTACTGTAGCTCCAACAGTCAGTAATATATGATGATTGTGTTTCTAGCTCCAACAGTCAGTAATATATAATGATTGTGTTTCTACAGTAGCTCCAACAGTCAGTAATATATAATGATTGTGTTTCTACTGTAGCTCCAACAGTCAGTAATATATAATGATTGTGTTTCTAGCTCCAACAGTCAGTAATATATAATGATTGTGTTTCTACTGTAGCTCCAACAGTCAGTAATATATGATTGTGTTTCTACAGTAGCTCCAACAGTCAGTAATATATAATGGTTGTGTTTCTAAAGTAGCTCCAACAGTCAGTAATATATAATGATTGTGTTTCTAGCTCCAACAGTCAGTAATATATAATGATTGTGTTTCTAGCTCCAACAGTCAGTAATATGTAATGATTGTGTTTCTACAGTAGCTCCAACAGTCAGTAATATATGATTGTGTTTCTAGCTCCAACAGTCAGTAATATGTAATGATTGTGTTTCTACAGTAGCTCCAACAGTCAGTAATATATAATGATTGTGTTTCTACAGTAGCTCCAACAGTCAGTAATATATAATGATTGTGTTTCTACAGTAGCTCCAACAGTCAGTAATATATAATGATTGTGTTTCTACAGTAGCTCCAACAGTCAGTAATATATAATGATTGTGTTTCTACAGTAGCTCCAACAGTCAGTAATATATAATGATTGTGTTTCTACAGTAGCTCCAACAGTCAGTAATATATAATGATTGTGTTTCTAGCTCAAACAGTCAGTAATATATAATGATTGTGTTTCTACTGTAGCTCCAACAGTCAGTAATATATAATGATTGTGTTTCTACTGTAGCTCCAACAGTCAGTAATATATAATGATTGTGTTTCTACTGTAGCTCCAACAGTCAGTAATATATAATGATTGTGTTTCTACAGTAGCTCCAACAGTCAGTAATATATAATGATTGTGTTTCTACTGTAGCTCCAACCGTCAGTAATATATAATGATTGTGTTTCTAGCTCCAACAGTCAGTAATATATAATGATTGTGTTTCTACAGTAGCTCCAACAGTCAGTAATATATAATGATTGTGTTTCTACTGTAGCTCCAACCGTCAGTAATATATAATGATTGTGTTTCTAGCTCCAACAGTCAGTAATATATAATGATTGTGTCTCTACTGTAGCTCCAACAGTCAGTAATATATAATGATTGTGTTTCTACTGTAGCTCCAACAGTCAGTAATATATAATGATTGTGTTTCTAGCTCCAACAGTCAGTAATATATAATGATTGTGTTTCTAGCTCCAACAGTCAGTAATATATAATGATTGTGTTTCTAGCTCAAACAGTCAGTAATATGTAATGATTGTGTTTCTACAGTAGCTCCAACAGTCAGTAATATATAATGATTGTGTTTCTAGCTCCAACAGTGCAGTAATATATAATGATTGTGTTTCTAGCTCCAACAGTCAGTAATTTATAATGATTGTGTTTCTAGCTCCAACAGTCAGTAATATATAATGATTGTGTTTCTACTGTAGCTCCAACAGTCAGTAATATATGATGATTGTGTTTCTAGCTCCAACAGTCAGTAATATATAATGATTGTGTTTCTACTGTAGCTCCAACAGTCAGTAATATATGATGATTGTGTTTCTAGCTCCAACAGTCAGTAATATATAATGATTGTGTTTCTACTGTAGCTCCAACAGTCAGTAATATATGATGATTGTGTTTCTAGCTCCAACAGTCAGTAATATATAATGATTGTGTTTCTACAGTAGCTCCAACAGTCAGTAATATATAATGATTGTGTTTCTACTGTAGCTCCAACAGTCAGTAATATATAATGATTGTGTTTCTAGCTCCAACAGTCAGTAATATATAATGATTGTGTTTCTACTGTAGCTCCAACAGTCAGTAATATATGATTGTGTTTCTACAGTAGCTCCAACAGTCAGTAATATATAATGGTTGTGTTTCTACAGTAGCTCCAACAGTCAGTAATATATAATGATTGTGTTTCTAGCTCCAACAGTCAGTAATATATAATGATTGTGTTTCTAGCTCCAACAGTCAGTAATATGTAATGATTGTGTTTCTACAGTAGCTCCAACAGTCAGTAATATATGATTGTGTTTCTAGCTCCAACAGTCAGTAATATGTAATGATTGTGTTTCTACAGTAGCTCCAACAGTCAGTAATATATAATGATTGTGTTTCTACAGTAGCTCCAACAGTCAGTAATATATAATGATTGTGTTTCTACAGTAGCTCCAACAGTCAGTAATATATAATGATTGTGTTTCTACAGTAGCTCCAACAGTCAGTAATATATAATGATTGTGTTTCTACAGTAGCTCCAACAGTCAGTAATATATAATGATTGTGTTTCTACAGTAGCTCCAACAGTCAGTAATATATAATGATTGTGTTTCTAGCTCAAACAGTCAGTAATATATAATGATTGTGTTTCTACTGTAGCTCCAACAGTCAGTAATATATAATGATTGTGTTTCTACTGTAGCTCCAACAGTCAGTAATATATAATGATTGTGTTTCTAGCTCCAACAGTCAGTAATATATAATGATTGTGTTTCTAGCTCAAACAGTCAGTAATATGTAATGATTGTGTTTCTACAGTAGCTCCAACAGTCAGTAATATATAATGATTGTGTTTCTAGCTCCAACAGTGCAGTAATATATAATGATTGTGTTTCTAGCTCCAACAGTCAGTAATTTATAATGATTGTGTTTCTAGCTCCAACAGTCAGTAATATATAATGATTGTGTTTCTACTGTAGCTCCAACAGTCAGTAATATATGATGATTGTGTTTCTAGCTCCAACAGTCAGTAATATATAATGATTGTGTTTCTACTGTAGCTCCAACAGTCAGTAATATATGATGATTGTGTTTCTAGCTCCAACAGTCAGTAATATATAATGATTGTGTTTCTACTGTAGCTCCAACAGTCAGTAATATATGATGATTGTGTTTCTAGCTCCAACAGTCAGTAATATATAATGATTGTGTTTCTACAGTAGCTCCAACAGTCAGTAATATATAATGATTGTGTTTCTACTGTAGCTCCAACAGTCAGTAATATATAATGATTGTGTTTCTAGCTCCAACAGTCAGTAATATATAATGATTGTGTTTCTACTGTAGCTCCAACAGTCAGTAATATATGATTGTGTTTCTACAGTAGCTCCAACAGTCAGTAATATATAATGGTTGTGTTTCTACAGTAGCTCCAACAGTCAGTAATATATAATGATTGTGTTTCTAGCTCCAACAGTCAGTAATATATAATGATTGTGTTTCTAGCTCCAACAGTCAGTAATATGTAATGATTGTGTTTCTACAGTAGCTCCAACAGTCAGTAATATATGATTGTGTTTCTAGCTCCAACAGTCAGTAATATGTAATGATTGTGTTTCTACAGTAGCTCCAACAGTCAGTAATATATAATGATTGTGTTTCTACAGTAGCTCCAACAGTCAGTAATATATAATGATTGTGTTTCTACAGTAGCTCCAACAGTCAGTAATATATAATGATTGTGTTTCTACAGTAGCTCCAACAGTCAGTAATATATAATGATTATGTTTCTACAGTAGCTCCAACAGTCAGTAATATATAATGATTGTGTTTCTACAGTAGCTCCAACAGTCAGTAATATATAATGATTGTGTTTCTAGCTCAAACAGTCAGTAATATATAATGATTGTGTTTCTACTGTAGCTCCAACAGTCAGTAATATATAATGATTGTGTTTCTACTGTAGCTCCAACAGTCAGTAATATATAATGATTGTGTTTCTACTGTAGCTCCAACAGTCAGTAATATATAATGATTGTGTTTCTACAGTAGCTCCAACAGTCAGTAATATATAATGATTGTGTTTCTACTGTAGCTCCAACCGTCAGTAATATATAATGATTGTGTTTCTAGCTCCAACAGTCAGTAATATATAATGATTGTGTTTCTACAGTAGCTCCAACAGTCAGTAATATATAATGATTGTGTTTCTACTGTAGCTCCAACCGTCAGTAATATATAATGATTGTGTTTCTAGCTCCAACAGTCAGTAATATATAATGATTGTGTTTCTACAGTAGCTCCAACAGTCAGTAATATATAATGATTGTGTTTCTAGCTCCAGCACTCAGTAATATATAATGATTGTGTTTCTACAGTAGCTCCAACAGTCAGTAATATATAATGATTGTGTTTCTACTGTAGCTCCAACAGTCAGTAATATATAATGGTTGTGTTTCCAGCTCCAACAGTCAGTAATATATAATGATTGTGTTTCTACAGTAGCTCCAACAGTCAGTAATATATAATGATTGTGTTTCTAGCTCCAACAGTCAGTAATATATAATGATTGTGTTTCTAGCTCCAACAGTCAGTAATATATAATGATTGTGTTTCTAGCTCCAACAGTCAGTAATATATAATGATTGTGTTTCTAGCTCCAACAGTCAGTAATATATAATGATTGTGTTTCTAGCTCCAACAGTCAGTGATATATAATGATTGTGTTTCTACAGTAGCTCCAACAGTCAGTAATTTATAATGATTGTGTTTCTACTGTAGCTCCAACAGTCAGTAATATATAATGATTGTGTATCTACAGTAGCTCCAACAGTCAGTAATATATAATGATTGTGTTTATAGCTCCAACAGTCAGTAATATATAATGATTGTGTTTATAGCTCCAACAGTCAGTAATATATAATGATTGTGTTTCTAGCTCCAACAGTCAGTAATATATAATGGTTGTGTTTCCAGCTCCAACAGTCAGTAATATATAATGATTGTGTTTCTACAGTAGCTCCAACAGTCATTAATATATAATGATTGTGTTTCTAGCCCCAACAGTCAGTAATATATTATGATTGTGTTTCTAGCTCCAACAGTCAGTAATATTTAATGATTGTGTTTCTACTGTAGCTCCAACAGTCAGTAATATATAATGATTGTGTTTCTAGCTCCAACAGTCAGTAATATATAATGATTGTGTTTCTAGCCCCAACAGTCAGTAATATATAATGATTGTGTTTCTAGCTCCAACAGTCAGTAATATATAATGATTGTGTTTCTATCCCCAACAGTCAGTAATATATAATGATTGTGTTTCTAGCTCCAACAGTCAGTAATATATAATGATTGTGTTTCTACTGTAGCTCCAACAGTCAGTAATATATAATGATTGTGTTTCTAGCTCCAACAGTCAGTAATATATAATGATTGTGTTTCTACAGTAGCTCCAACAGTCAGTAATATATAATGATTGTGTTTCTACAGTAGCTCCAACAGTCAGTAATATATAATGATTGTGTTTCTAGCTCCAACAGTCAGTAATATATAATGATTGTGTTTCTACAGTAGCTCCAACAGTCAGTAATATATAATGATTGTGTTTCTACTGTAGCTCCAACAGTCAGTAATATATAATGATTGTGTTTCTAGCTCCAACAGTCAGTAATATATAATGATTGTGTTTCTACTGTAGCTCCAACAGTCAGTAATATATAATGATTGTGTTTCTAGCTCCAACAGTCAGTAATATATAATGATTGTGTTTCTACAGTAGCTCCAACAGTCAGTAATATATAATGATTGTGTTTCTACAGTAGCTCCAACAGTCAGTAATATATAATGATTGTGTTTCTACAGTAGCTCCAACAGTCAGTAATATATAATGATTGTGTTTCTAGCTCCAACAGTCAGTAATATATGATTGTGTTTCTACAGTAGCTCCAACAGTCAGTAATATATAATGATTGTGTTTCTACAGTAGCTCCAACAGTCAGTAATATATAATGATTGTGTTTCTACAGTAGCTCCAACAGTCAGTAATATATAATGATTGTGTTTCTACTGTAGCTACAACAGTCAGTAATATATAATGATTGTGTTTCTAGCCACAACAGTCAGTAATATATAATGATTGTGTTTCTAGCTCCAACAGTCAGTAATATATAATGATTGTGTTTCTAGCTCCAACAGTCAGAAGTATATATTGATTGTGTTTCTACAGTAGCTCCAACAGTCAGTAATATATAATGATTGTGTTTCTAGCTCCAACAGTCAGTAATATATAATGATTGTGTTTCTACAGTAGCTCCAACAGTCAGTAATATATAATGATTGTGTTTCTACAGTAGCTCCAACAGTCAGTAATATATAATGATTGTGTTTCTAGCTCCAACAGTCAGTAATATATAATGATTGTGTTTCTACAGTAGCTCCAACAGTCAGTAATATATAATGATTGTGTTTCTACTGTAGCTCCAACAGTCAGTAATATATAATGATTGTGTTTCTAGCTCCAACAGTCAGTAATATATAATGATTGTGTTTCTACTGTAGCTCCAACAGTCAGTAATATATAATGATTGTGTTTCTAGCTCCAACAGTCAGTAATATATAATGATTGTGTTTCTACAGTAGCTCCAACAGTCAGTAATATATAATGATTGTGTTTCTACAGTAGCTCCAACAGTCAGTAATATATAATGATTGTGTTTCTACAGTAGCTCCAACAGTCAGTAATATATAATGATTGTGTTTCTAGCTCCAACAGTCAGTAATATATGATTGTGTTTCTACAGTAGCTCCAACAGTCAGTAATATATAATGATTGTGTTTCTACAGTAGCTCCAACAGTCAGTAATATATAATGATTGTGTTTCTACAGTAGCTCCAACAGTCAGTAATATATAATGATTGTGTTTCTACTGTAGCTACAACAGTCAGTAATATATAATGATTGTGTTTCTAGCCACAACAGTCAGTAATATATAATGATTGTGTTTCTAGCTCCAACAGTCAGTAATATATAATGATTGTGTTTCTAGCTCCAACAGTCAGAAGTATATATTGATTGTGTTTCTACAGTAGCTCCAACAGTCAGTAATATATAATGATTGTGTTTCTAGCTCCAACAGTCAGTAATATATAATGATTGTGTTTCTACAGTAGCTCCAACAGTCAGTAATATATAATGATTGTGTTTCTACTGTAGCTCCAACAGTCAGTAATATATAATGATTGTGTTTCTAGCTCCAACAGTCAGTAATATATAATGATTGTGTTTCTAGCTCCAACAGTCCGTAATATATAATGATTGTGTTTCTACTGTAGCTCCAACAGTCAGTAATATATAATGATTGTGTTTCTACAGTAGCTCCAACAGTCAGTAATATATAATGATTGTGTTTCTACTGTAGCTCCAACAGTCAGTAATATATAATGATTGTGTTTCTAGCTCCAACAGTCAGTAATATATAATGATTGTGTTTCTACTGTAGCTCCAACAGTCAGTAATATATAATGATTGTGTTTCTACAGTAGCTCCAACAGTCAGTAATATATAATGATTGTGTTTCTACAGTAGCTCCAACAGTCAGTAATATATAATGATTGTGTTTCTACTGTAGCTACAACAGTCAGTAATATATAATGATTGTGTTTCTAGCTCCAACAGTCAGTAATATATAATGATTGTGTTTCTAGCTCCAACAGTCAGTAATATGTAATGATTGTGTTTCTACAGTAGCTCCAACAGTCAGTAATATATGATTGTGTTTCTAGCTCCAACAGTCAGTAATATGTAATGATTGTGTTTCTACAGTAGCTCCAACAGTCAGTAATATATAATGATTGTGTTTCTACAGTAGCTCCAACAGTCAGTAATATATAATGATTGTGTTTCTACAGTAGCTCCAACAGTCAGTAATATATAATGATTGTGTTTCTACAGTAGCTCCAACAGTCAGTAATATATAATGATTGTGTTTCTAGCTCCAACAGTCAGTAATATATAATGATTGTGTTTCTACAGTAGCTCCAACAGTGAGTAATATATAATGATTGTGTTTCTATTGTAGCTCCAACAGTCAGTAATATATAATGATTGTGTTTCTACAGTAGCTCCAACAGTCAGTAATATATAATGATTGTGTTTCTACAGTAGCTCCAAAAGTCAGTAATATATAATGATTGTGTTTCTAGCTCCAACAGTCAGTAATATTTAATGATTGTGTTTCTACTGTAGCTCCAACAGTCAGTAATATATAATGATTGTGTTTCTAGCTCCAACAGTCAGTAATATATAATGATTGTGTTTCTAGCCCCAACAGTCAGTAATATATAATGATTGTGTTTCTAGCTCCAACAGTCAGTAATATATAATGATTGTGTTTCTAGCTCCAACAGTCAGTAATATATAATGATTGTGTTTCTACAGTAGCTCCAACAGTCAGTAATATATAATGATTGTGTTTCTACAGTAGCTCCAACAGTCAGTAATATATAATGATTGTGTTTCTACAGTAGCTCCAACAGTCAGTAATATATAATGATTGTGTTTCTAGCTCCAACAGTCATTAATATATAATGATTGTGTTTCTACAGTAGCTCCAACAGTCAGTGATATATAATGATTGTGTTTCTACAGTAGCTCCAACAGTCAGTAATATATAATGATTGTGTTTCTACAGTAGCTCCAACAGTCAGTAATATATAATGATTGTGTTTCTACAGTAGCTCCAACAGTCAGTAATATATAATGATTGTGTTTCTAGCTCCAACAGTCAGTAATATATAATGATTGTGTTTCTAGCCACAACAGTCAGTAATATATAATGATTGTGTTTCTAGCTCCAACAGTCAGTAATATATAATGATTGTGTTTCTAGCTCCAACAGTCAGAAGTATATATTGATTGTGTTTCTACAGTAGCTCCAACAGTCAGTAATATATAATGATTGTGTTTCTAGCTCCAACAGTCAGTAATATATAATGATTGTGTTTCTACAGTAGCTCCAACAGTCAGTAATATATAATGATTGTGTTTCTACAGTAGCTCCAACAGTCAGTAATATATAATGATTGTGTTTCTAGCTCCAACAGTCAGTAATATATAATGATTGTGTTTCTAGCTCCAACAGTCAGTAATATATAATGATTGTGTTTCTACTGTAGCTCCAACAGTCAGTAATATATAATGATTGTGTTTCTAGCTCCAACAGTCAGTAATATATAATGATTGTGTTTCTACTGTAGCTCCAACAGTCAGTAATATATAATGATTGTGTTTCTAGCTCCAACAGTCAGTAATATATAATGATTGTGTTTCTACTGTAGCTCCAACAGTCAGTAATATATGATGATTGTGTTTCTAGCTCCAACAGTCAGTAATATATAATGATTGTGTTTCTACAGTAGCTCCAACAGTCAGTAATATATAATGATTGTGTTTCTACTGTAGCTCCAACAGTCAGTAATATATAATGATTGTGTTTCTAGCTCCAACAGTCAGTAATATATAATGATTGTGTTTCTACTGTAGCTCCAACAGTCAGTAATATATGATTGTGTTTCTACAGTAGCTCCAACAGTCAGTAATATATAATGATTGTGTTTCTACAGTAGCTCCAACAGTCAGTAATATATAATGATTGTGTTTCTACAGTAGCTCCAACAGTCAGTAATATATAATGATTGTGTTTCTACTGTAGCTACAACAGTCAGTAATATATAATGATTGTGTTTCTAGCTCCAACAGTCAGTAATATATAATGATTGTGTTTCTAGCTCCAACAGTCAGTAATATGTAATGATTGTGTTTCTACAGTAGCTCCAACAGTCAGTAATATATGATTGTGTTTCTAGCTCCAACAGTCAGTAATATGTAATGATTGTGTTTCTACAGTAGCTCCAACAGTCAGTAATATATAATGATTGTGTTTCTACAGTAGCTCCAACAGTCAGTAATATATAATGATTGTGTTTCTACAGTAGCTCCAACAGTCAGTAATATATAATGATTGTGTTTCTACAGTAGCTCCAACAGTCAGTAATATATAATGATTGTGTTTCTAGCTCCAACAGTCAGTAATATATAATGATTGTGTTTCTACAGTAGCTCCAACAGTGAGTAATATATAATGATTGTGTTTCTATTGTAGCTCCAACAGTCAGTAATATATAATGATTGTGTTTCTACAGTAGCTCCAACAGTCAGTAATATATAATGATTGTGTTTCTACAGTAGCTCCAACAGTCAGTAATATATGATTGTGTTTCTAGCTCCAACAGTCAGTAATATATAATGATTGTGTTTCTACAGTAGCTCCAACAGTCAGTAATATATAATGATTGTGTTTCTACTGTAGCTCCAACAGTCAGTAATATATAATGATTGTGTTTCTAGCTCCAACAGTCAGTAATATATAATGATTGTGTTTCTACAGTAGCTCCAACAGTCAGTAATATATAATGATTGTGTTTCTACTGTAGCTCCAACAGTCAGTAATATATAATGATTGTGTTTCTACTGTAGCTCCAACAGTCAGTAATATATAATGATTGTGTTTCTACTGTAGCTCCAACAGTCAGTAATATATAATGATTGTGTTTCTACAGTAGCTCCAACAGTCAGTAATATATAATGATTGTGTTTCTACTGTAGCTCCAACAGTCAGTAATATATAATGATTGTGTTTCCAGCTCCAACAGTCAGTAATATATAATGATTGTGTTTCTACAGTAGCTCCAACAGTCAGTAATATATAATGATTGTGTCTCTACTGTAGCTCCAACAGTCAGTAATATATAATGATTGTGTCTCTACTGTAGCTCCAACAGTCAGTAATATATAATGATTGTGTTTCTACTGTAGCTCCAACAGTCAGTAATATATAATGATTGTGTTTCTAGCTCCAACAGTCAGTAATATATAATGATTGTGTTTCTAGCTCCAACAGTCAGTAATATATAATGATTGTGTTTCTAGCTCAAACAGTCAGTAATATGTAATGATTGTGTTTCTACAGTAGCTCCAACAGTCAGTAATATATAATGATTGTGTTTCTAGCTCCAACAGTGCAGTAATATATAATGATTGTGTTTCTAGCTCCAACAGTCAGTAATTTATAATGATTGTGTTTCTAGCTCCAACAGTCAGTAATATATAATGATTGTGTTTCTACTGTAGCTCCAACAGTCAGTAATATATGATGATTGTGTTTCTAGCTCCAACAGTCAGTAATATATAATGATTGTGTTTCTACTGTAGCTCCAACAGTCAGTAATATATGATGATTGTGTTTCTAGCTCCAACAGTCAGTAATATATAATGATTGTGTTTCTACAGTAGCTCCAACAGTCAGTAATATATAATGATTGTGTTTCTACTGTAGCTCCAACAGTCAGTAATATATAATGATTGTGTTTCTAGCTCCAACAGTCAGTAATATATAATGATTGTGTTTCTACTGTAGCTCCAACAGTCAGTAATATATGATTGTGTTTCTACAGTAGCTCCAACAGTCAGTAATATATAATGATTGTGTTTCTACAGTAGCTCCAACAGTCAGTAATATATAATGATTGTGTTTCTACAGTAGCTCCAACAGTCAGTAATATATAATGATTGTGTTTCTAGCTCCAACAGTCAGTAATATATAATGATTGTGTTTCTACAGTAGCTCCAACAGTGAGTAATATATAATGATTGTGTTTCTATTGTAGCTCCAACAGTCAGTAATATATAATGATTGTGTTTCTACAGTAGCTCCAACAGTCAGTAATATATAATGATTGTGTTTCTACAGTAGCTCCAACAGTCAGTAATATATGATTGTGTTTCTAGCTCCAACAGTCAGTAATATATAATGATTGTGTTTCTACAGTAGCTCCAACAGTCAGTAATATATAATGATTGTGTTTCTACTGTAGCTCCAACAGTCAGTAATATATAATGATTGTGTTTCTAGCTCCAACAGTCAGTAATATATAATG
This sequence comes from Oncorhynchus masou masou, assembly GCF_036934945.1. Taxonomy (NCBI): domain Eukaryota; kingdom Metazoa; phylum Chordata; class Actinopteri; order Salmoniformes; family Salmonidae; genus Oncorhynchus; species Oncorhynchus masou. The sequence goes on along the minus strand of NC_088229.1, from coordinate 633,039 downwards.
ATTGTGTTTCTACAGTAGCTCCAACAGTCAGTAATATATAATGATTGTGTTTCTACTGTAGCTCCAACAGTCAGTAATATATAATGATTGTGTTTCTACTGTAGCTCCAACAGTCAGTAATATATAATGATTGTGTTTCTACTGTAGCTCCAACAGTCAGTAATATATAATGATTGTGTTTCTACAGTAGCTCCAACAGTCAGTAATATATAATGATTGTGTTTCTACTGTAGCTCCAACAGTCAGTAATATATAATGATTGTGTTTCCAGCTCCAACAGTCAGTAATATATAATGATTGTGTTTCTACAGTAGCTCCAACAGTCAGTAATATATAATGATTGTGTCTCTACTGTAGCTCCAACAGTCAGTAATATATAATGATTGTGTCTCTACTGTAGCTCCAACAGTCAGTAATATATAATGATTGTGTTTCTACTGTAGCTCCAACAGTCAGTAATATATAATGATTGTGTTTCTAGCTCCAACAGTCAGTAATATATAATGATTGTGTTTCTAGCTCCAACAGTCAGTAATATATAATGATTGTGTTTCTAGCTCAAACAGTCAGTAATATGTAATGATTGTGTTTCTACAGTAGCTCCAACAGTCAGTAATATATAATGATTGTGTTTCTAGCTCCAACAGTGCAGTAATATATAATGATTGTGTTTCTAGCTCCAACAGTCAGTAATTTATAATGATTGTGTTTCTAGCTCCAACAGTCAGTAATATATAATGATTGTGTTTCTACTGTAGCTCCAACAGTCAGTAATATATGATGATTGTGTTTCTAGCTCCAACAGTCAGTAATATATAATGATTGTGTTTCTACTGTAGCTCCAACAGTCAGTAATATATGATGATTGTGTTTCTAGCTCCAACAGTCAGTAATATATAATGATTGTGTTTCTACTGTAGCTCCAACAGTCAGTAATATATGATGATTGTGTTTCTAGCTCCAACAGTCAGTAATATATAATGATTGTGTTTCTACAGTAGCTCCAACAGTCAGTAATATATAATGATTGTGTTTCTACTGTAGCTCCAACAGTCAGTAATATATAATGATTGTGTTTCTAGCTCCAACAGTCAGTAATATATAATGATTGTGTTTCTACTGTAGCTCCAACAGTCAGTAATATATGATTGTGTTTCTACAGTAGCTCCAACAGTCAGTAATATATAATGATTGTGTTTCTACTGTAGCTCCAACAGTCAGTAATATATAATGATTGTGTTTCTAGCTCCAACAGTCAGTAATATATAATGGTTGTGTTTCTACAGTAGCTCCAACAGTCAGTAATATATAATGATTGTGTTTCTACAGTAGCTCCAACAGTCAGTAATATATAATGATTGTGTTTCTACTGTAGCTACAACAGTCAGTAATATATAATGATTGTGTTTCTAGCTCCAACAGTCAGTAATATATAATGATTGTGTTTCTAGCTCCAACAGTCAGTAATATGTAATGATTGTGTTTCTACAGTAGCTCCAACAGTCAGTAATATATGATTGTGTTTCTAGCTCCAACAGTCAGTAATATGTAATGATTGTGTTTCTACAGTAGCTCCAACAGTCAGTAATATATAATGATTGTGTTTCTACAGTAGCTCCAACAGTCAGTAATATATAATGATTGTGTTTCTACAGTAGCTCCAACAGTCAGTAATATATAATGATTGTGTTTCTACAGTAGCTCCAACAGTCAGTAATATATAATGATTGTGTTTCTAGCTCCAACAGTCAGTAATATATAATGATTGTGTTTCTACAGTAGCTCCAACAGTGAGTAATATATAATGATTGTGTTTCTATTGTAGCTCCAACAGTCAGTAATATATAATGATTGTGTTTCTACAGTAGCTCCAACAGTCAGTAATATATAATGATTGTGTTTCTACAGTAGCTCCAACAGTCAGTAATATATGATTGTGTTTCTAGCTCCAACAGTCAGTAATATATAATGATTGTGTTTCTACAGTAGCTCCAACAGTCAGTAGTATATAATGATTGTGTTTCTACTGTAGCTCCAACAGTCAGTAATATATAATGATTGTGTTTCTAGCTCCAACAGTCAGTAATATATAATGATTGTGTTTCTACAGTAGCTCCAACAGTCAGTAATATATAATGATTGTGTTTCTACTGTAGCTACAACAGTCAGTAATATATAATGATTGTGTTTCTACTGTAGCTCCAACAGTCAGTAATATATAATGATTGTGTTTCTACAGTAGCTCCAACAGTCAGTAATATATAATGATTGTGTTTCTACTGTAGCTCCAACAGTCAGTAATATATAATGATTGTGTTTCCAGCTCCAACAGTCAGTAATATATAATGATTGTGTTTCTACAGTAGCTCCAACAGTCAGTAATATATAATGATTGTGTCTCTACTGTAGCTCCAACAGTCAGTAATATATAATGATTGTGTCTCTACTGTAGCTCCAACAGTCAGTAATATATAATGATTGTGTTTCTACTGTAGCTCCAACAGTCAGTAATATATAATGATTGTGTTTCTAGCTCCAACAGTCAGTAATATATAATGATTGTGTTTCTAGCTCCAACAGTCAGTAATATATAATGATTGTGTTTCTAGCTCCAACAGTCAGTAATATGTAATGATTGTGTTTCTAGCTCCAACAGTCAGTAATATATAATGATTGTGTTTCTAGCTCAAACAGTCAGTAATATGTAATGATTGTGTTTCTAGCTCCAACAGTCAGTAATTTATAATGATTGTGTTTCTAGCTCCAACAGTCAGTAATATATAATGATTGTGTTTCTACAGTAGCTCCAACAGTCAGTAATATATAATGATTGTGTTTCTAGCTCCAACAGTGCAGTAATATATAATGATTGTGTTTCTAGCTCCAACAGTCAGTAATTTATAATGATTGTGTTTCTAGCTCCAACAGTCAGTAATATATAATGATTGTGTTTCTACAGTAGCTCCAACAGTCAGTAATATATAATGATTGTGTTTCTAGCTCCAACAGTCAGTAATATATAATGATTGTGTTTCTAGCTCCAACAGTCAGTAATATATAATGATTGTGTTTCTAGCTCAAACAGTCAGTAATATGTAATGATTGTGTTTCTACAGTAGCTCCAACAGTCAGTAATATATAATGATTGTGTTTCTAGCTCCAACAGTGCAGTAATATATAATGATTGTGTTTCTAGCTCCAACAGTCAGTAATATATAATGATTGTGTTTCTAGCTCCAACAGTGCAGTGATATATAATGCAGTAATATATAATATATCACTCTGGTATTCTCATTTTGATATGACATGACTCTGATATCACTCTGATATTCTCATATGACATCAGTCTGATATTCTCATATGACATGACATCACTCTGATATGACATCACTCTGATATTCTCATTCTGACATGATATCACTCTGATATTCTTATTCTGATATGACATCACTCTGGTAGGACCTATGACATCACTCTGATGTTCTCATTCTGACATGACATCACTCTGGTAGGACCTATGACATCACTCTGATGTTCTCATTCTGAACTCTGATATTCTATTTGTAGGAAGCATTCTGTGCTCAGTCATTAGCTTGGTGAGAGAAGGTAGTGATCCCACAACGGGTGATCCACTCTGGTGAGAGAAGGTAGTGATCCCACAACGGGTGATCCACTCTGGTGAGAGAAGGTAGTGATCCCACAACGGGTGATCCACTCTGGTGAGAGAAGGTAGTGATCCCACAACGGGTGATCCACTCTGGTGAGAGAAGGTAGTGATCCCACAACGGGTGATCCACTCTGGTGAGAGAAGGTAGTGATCCCACAACGGGTGATCCACTCTGGTGAGAGAAGGTAGTGATCCCACAACGGGTGATCCACTCTGGGCCTCTCCTTTATAACCTCCCAAACATGTTTTTTATGGATCTTCACGATTCATGTGGATGACCTATTTTGAGATCAAAACGGCAAATATTGCCGAAAAGTGACGACTTTGCACCCCTGAGCTTTAGTACTGACACACAGGAAGACAAACAGACACATCTAGGTAACTCACCCCATTTCAACCGTATAAACTCCTCAGTCATGTTGACTTTCCCTGAGAGAAAAGAGAGTTTCAGTTTCAGTAGAGGACTTTCCCCCTATAGCACACAGAGCGAGAGAGATCGTACCCTCAGGGAAGATGTGTACCCAGTCTCCTCCATTCAGCTTCTCCAGAATAAAGTCCATGCCTTTCTGATACACCCCATCACCTAGGAGACACAGGCACACCAATATATAAAAGAGAAACACATGGAGAGACAAGCACACCTCTTAGCAAAGAAAAACATTACAGCCTCCAGTCTTCTTGGGTATGATGCTACAAGCTTGGCACACCTGTATTTGGGGAGTTTATCCCATTCTTCTCTGCAGATCCTCTCATGCTCTGTCAGGTTGGATGGGGAGCGTCGTTGCACAGCTATTTTCAGGTCTCTCCAGAGATGTTCGATCAGGTTCAAGTCCAGACTCTGGCTGGGCCACTCAAGGACAAGCAAAGACTTGTCCCGAAGCCACTCCTGCGTTGTCTTGGCTGTGTGCTTAGGGTCGTTGTCCTGTTAGAAGAGGAACCTTCTCCCCAGTCTGAGGTCCTGAGCGCTCTGGGGCAAGTTTTCATCAAGGATCTCTCTGTTCTTCGCTCCGTTTATCTTTTCCTTGATTCTGACTAGTCTTCCAGTCCCTGCTGCTGAAAAACATTCCCACAGCATGAAGCTGCCACCACCATGCTTCACTGTAGGGATGATGCCAGGTTTCCTCCAGATGTGACACTTGGCATTAAGGCCAAAGAGTTAAAAATGTATTTCTTCAGACCATTGAATCTTGTTTCTCATGGACTTAGAGTCTTTTAGGTGCATTTTGGCAAACTCCAAGCGGGCTGTCATGTGCCTTTTACTGAGGAGTGGCTTCCGTCTGGCCACTACCATATACGCGTGATTGGTGGAGTGCTGCAGAGATGGTTGTCCTTCTGGAAGCTTCTCCCATCTCCACAGAGAAACTCTGGAGCTCTGTCAGAGTGACCATCGGGTCCTTCTCCCCCGATTGCTGAATTCCTTCGACCTCATGGCTTGGTTTTAGCTCAGACATGCACTTATATAGACAGGTGTGTGCCTTTCCAAAACATGTCCAATCAATTGAATTTACCACAGGTGGACTCCAATCAAGTTGTAGAAACATCTCAAGGATGATCAATGGAAGCAGGAAGCACCTGAGCTCAATTTCAGGTCTCATAGCAAAGGGTCTGAATTCGCTTTGTCATTATTTTGTGTAGATTGATGAGAATAAATCTATATTTTTATTCCAATTTAGAATTATTGTGCAACATAACAAAATGTGGAAAAAGTCAAGGGCTCTGAATACTTTCTAATGTAACAAAAAAGCTGTAAAAACAAAAGGCTATTTTTGTCTTCTGAAGAGGAAAAAGTCAAGGGTAGAAAGGGTTAATATAAAAATATGAATATATATTTTTAAAAACACTGGTACTAGTCGGACTCTCAATCTCACAGGCACAAACATGACTCGTCACGTTACCGCGGTAACGAAAATTGAAATGAAAACAAAATACCACAAAAAATATCACATTACCTCTTAATAGTAATACATTTGTGACTGGTAAGAAATCTGAGCATGTCCTCCCAAATGAAGGTGCCACCAATCTCCTGTGCCCCACAGTCCCTCCCCCTCTGCCTCCCATCCTCACCTCTGCAGACGGGAATACACTTCCCTCTGCTGAAGAATCTGGAGTGTAACTCTGTGGTGAAACAGATGTCCGACGCAGCCGGAGTCCTGTCCAATCAGAAACCAGACAGATCACATACTGTCCAATCAGACAAGACAGCCACACACACTTTCCAAACAGAAACCGGACAGATCACGTTCTGTCCAATAACAAACCAGACAGATCACATAGTGTCCAATCAGAAACCAGACTGACACACACAATTCATCCAACTGAAGTAAAAAAAAACTAGAAAAGTACATTTCATGAAGAAAATGTGGGGTGCATGCTAGCTGGTGAACAATCGATTGATTGATAGGATATTATATCCTGAACATGGGAAAGTTGGTTTGGTGTCTAGCAGAACAGTCCAAGAGTTACTGTTGGTGAGTTATTAGAGGTTAGGATAGCCTGAACATGGGAGAGTTGGTTTGGTGTCTCTAGCTTGAACAGTCCAAGAGTTACTGTTGGTGAGTTATTAGAGGTTAGGATAGCCTGAACATGGGAAAGTTGGTTTGGTGTCTCTAGCTTAATGTAATAGGTGTTGACAAGCTGAAGGTACCAAGCTGTCTGTTTAAACGACTAGCACACAGCTCAGACACCCATACATACCCCACAAGACATGCCACCAGAGGTCTCTTCACAGTCCCCAAGTCCAGAACAGACTATGGGAGGCACACAGTACTACATAGAGCCACGACTACATGGAACTCTATTCCACAGTACTACATAGAGCCATGACCACATGGAACTCTATTCCACAGTACTACATAGAGCCATGACTACATGGAACTCTATTCCACAGCACTACATAGAGACATGACTACATGGAACTCTATTCCACAGTACTACATAGAGCCATGACTACATGGAACTCTATTCCACAGTACTACATAGAGACATGACTACATGGAACTCTATTCCACAGTACTACATAGAGCCATGACTACATGGAACTCTATTCCACAGTACTACATAGAGCCATGGCTACATGGAACTCTATTCCACAGTACTACATAGAGCCATGACCACATGGAACTCTATTCCACAGTACTACATAGAGCCATGACTACATGGAACTCTATTCCACATCAGGTAACTGATCCAAGCAGTGAAATTAGATTTGAAGACTGAAGGCACACAATGTTTTGTGAATTCTGTAAAAAATGTATTGTAATGTTTTTTAAATTATATAACTGCCAGATCCCCAGGAAGAGTAGCTGCTGCTTTGGAAGGAACTGATGGGGATCCATAATAAACCCCAGGAAGAGTAGCTGCTGCTGTGTTTATAAATTGAGAAAGTTCAGCACTGTTGCTACTCTCCCTAGGAGTGGCCGTCCTGCAAAGATGACTGCAAGAGCACAGTGCAGAATGTTCTATGAGGTTAAGAAGAATCCTGGAGTGTTAGCTAAAGACTTACAGAAATCTCTGGAACATGCAAACATCTCTGACGAGTCTACGATACGTAAAACACTAAACAAGAAGAGTGTTCATGGGAGGACACCACGGATGAAGCCACTGCTGTCCAAAAAAATATTGCTTCACGTCTGAAGTTCGCAAAAGAGCACCTGGATGTTCCACATCGCTACTGGCAAAATATTCTGTGGACAGACGAAACTATAGGTGAGTTGTTTGGAAGGAACACACAACACTGTGTGTAGAAAAAGAGACACAGCAGACCAACATCAAAACCTCATCCCAACAGTAAAGTATGGAGGAGGAAGCATCATGGTTTGGGGCTGCTTTGCTGCCTCAGGGCCAGGACAGCTTGCTATCATCGACGGAAAAATGAATTTCCAAGTTTATCCAGACATTTTGCAGGAGAATGTAAGGCTATCTGTCCGCCAATTTAAGCTCAACCGAAGTTGGGTGATGCAACAGGACAACAACCCAAAACACAGAAAACAGAATGGCTTCAACAGAAGAAAATATGCCTTTTGGAGTGGCCTAGTCAGAGTTCTGACCTCAACCCCATTGAGATGCTGTGGTATGACCTCAACCCCATTGAGATGCAGTGTCCTGACCTCAACCCCATTGAGATGCTGTGGTATGACCTCAACCCCATTGAGATGCTGTGGTATGACCTCAACCCCATTGAGATGCTGTGGTATGACCTCAAGAGAGCGGTTCACACCAGACATCCTAAGAATACTGCTGTACCGTTAGATCCGTGTATTTTCGTTCCGTACATTGAATGGCAGAGAAGTAGACAAATGTCACACACTAACTTTTTGTCTTGTTGGTGCTAACAATGTCAGTTGTTTCGAAAAAGTTACAGAAAATGTTGTTGATTCATTTACTAAAACAGTGGGAACTTTTTATCATAACATTTCTGTTCTGCAGTCAGATTTTAAAAGCAGAGAAGTCGAGGAAGATTTCATATGCTCGGTTTGTCTAACATGGAACCCGAATCGCGCGTGCGCCATCGTGCACACATTTATTTTGTCCCCCCACACCAGACGCGATCACGACACGCAGGTTAAAATATCAAAACAAACTCTGAACCAATTACATTCATTTGGGGACAGGTCGAAAAGCATTAAACATTTATGGCAATTTAGCTAGCTAGCTTGCACTTGCTAGCTTATTTGTCCTGGGATATAAACATTGAGTTGTTATTTTACCTGAAATGCAGGTCCTCTACTCCGCCAATGAATCCACACATAAAACATTCAACCGAATCGTTTCTCGGTCTCTCTTCCTTCCAGGCCTTTTCTTCTCTTGACTTTATATTGTGATTGGCAACTTTCATAAAGTAGGTGCATTACCGCCACTGACCTCGTTCGTCTTTCTGTCACCCACATGGGTATAACCAATGAGGAGATGGCATGTGGGTACCTGCTTCTATAAACCAATGAGGAGATGGGAGAGGCAGGACTTGCAGCGCGATCTGCTTCACAAATAGAACTGACCTCTATTTTAGCCCACTTGTTGTTGCATGCGTGCAGTGTGGGTGCAATAATTGAATAATATAGATTTCTAAATGTATTTTTTATATCATGTAGTCAGTGATGATGTCACACTGGGGAGATTTAGAATAGAGAAAATATATCACAAGCAACTCAAGTGAGACCAGTATGCACGTTTGAACGGCGTTTCTAGCTTAAACGGTGTAAGTGGATTAGTGTGCTAAAGAAGAGGATCAAAGATTTAAGTGGCTGGTTTTTCTTCTCAAGCCCCACAACAACAATAAAAACATGAGTGATGGACACTTAATAAACAGCATCACTCACCAGCGCATCTTGTTGAAGCTCCAGAGGTGTCTGAGTCTCAGAACTCCTGTTGGAGAGAGAGAAGAGAGGAGAGGGAATGTTTAAAAATATAAACATCAATATTGAAAATATACCATCTTGGATTTGACAAAGTTTTCAATATATTGTTGCAAATTATATACTCTACGGGCAAAGATCTAGAGTGGGGTCTCTGTTACTTTGACACTTCTGATCCAATTCGTAAGCATTCCCAAAAGAGTGGATGGGAAATGGATTCTAAACGGTCGCCCTCTGCTGGTGATTTGCAGGATGTGGTGGGATACTATGCTGGGTCACATCTTTCTTTTCCCCAACACAGTTAAGCCAAAACCAACGGCCGTTATTCAGAGAGGCGTTCTACAACGCTTTGAGCACTTTCCAAGTCCGGAAGTGAATATCACGCAGGGTGAAATCTCAGTCACTGATTAATAACATGTGCCCTTGTATAATGAAATAGGGTGCAGGCCAGGCAGCAGGCTGTTAGCCAGCCTGCCAGCATAGTGGAGTCTGCCACCAGCACAGTCAGCGTAGTCAGCTCAGCTATCCCCATTGAGACCGTGTCTGTGCCTCGACCTAGGTTGGGCAAAACTAAACATGGCGGTGTTCGCCTTAGCAATCTCACTAGGATAAAGACCTCCTCCATTCCTGTCATTATTGAAAGACATCATGATACCTCACATCTCAAAATGGGGCTACTTAATGTTAGATCCTTACTTCAAAGGCAATTATAGTCAATGAACTAATCACTGATCATAATCTGATGAATTTACTGTGTTAAATGAGGCCTCACCTCCTGGCTACAGTAGTGACCATATCCCCCGTGCATCCCTCAAAGGCGGAGGTGTTGCTAACATTTACGATAGCAAATTTCAATTTACAAAGAAAAAGAAGACATTTTTGTCTTCTGAGCTGCTAGTCATGAAATCTATGTAGCCTACTCAATCACTTTTTATAGCTACTGTTTACAGGCCTCCTGGGCCATATACAGCGTTCCTCACTGAGTTCCCTGAATTCCTATCGGACCTTGTAGTCATAGCAGATAATATTCTGATTTTTGGTGACTTTAATATTCACATGGAAAAGTCCACAGACCCACTCCAAAAGGCTTTCGGAGTCATCATCGACTCAGTGGGTTTTGTCCAAAATGTCTCTGGACCTACTCACTGTCACAGTCATACTCTGGACCTAGTTTTGTCCCATGGAATAAATGTTGTGGATCTTAATGTTTTTCCTCATAATCCTGGACTATCAAAGCACCATTTTATTACGTTTGCAATTGCAACAAATAATCTGTTCAGACCCCAAACAAGGAACATCAAAAGTGGTGCTATAAATTCACAGACAACACAAAGATTCCTTGATGCCCTTCCAGACTCCCTCTGCCTACCCAAGGACACCAAAGGACAAAAATCAGTTAACCACCTAACTGAGGAACTCAATTTAACCTTGCGCAATACCCTAGATGCAGTTGCACCCCTAAAAACTAAAAACATTCCTCATAAGAAACTAGCTCCCTGGTAGACAGAAAATACCCGAGCTCTGAAGCAAGCTTCCAGAAAATTGGAACGGAAATGGCGCCACACCAAACTGGAAGTCTTCCGACTAGCTTGGAAAGACAGTACCGTGCAGTACCGAAGAGCCCTTACTGCTGCTCGATCATCCTATTTTTCCATCTTAATTGAGGAAAGTAAGAACAATCCAAAATTTATTTTTGATACTGTCGCAAAGCTAACTAAAAAGCAGCATTCCCCAAGAGAGGATGGCTTTCACTTTAGCAGTAATAAATTATTGAACTTCTTTGAGGAAAAGATCATGATTATTAGAAAGCAAATTACAGACTCCTCTTTACATCTGCGTATTCCTTCAAAGCTCAGTTGTCCTGAGTCTGCACAACTCTGCCAGGACCAAGAGGATCAAGAGAGACACTCAAGCTTTTTAATACTATATCTCTTGACACAATGATGAAAATAATCATGGCCTCTAAACCTTCAAGCTGCTTACTGGACCCTATTCCAACTAAACTCCTGAAAGAGCTGCTTCCTGTGCTTGGCCCTCCTATGTTGAACATAATAAACGGCTCTCTATCCACCGGATGTGTACCAAACTCACTAAAAGTGGCAGTAATAAAGCCTCTCTTGAAAAAGCCAAACCTTGAACCAGAAAATATAAAAAAAACTATCGGCCTATATCGAATCTTCTCTCAAAAAAATTAGAAAAGGCTGTTGCACAGCAACTCACTGCTTTCCTGAAGACAAACAATGTATACGAAATGCTTCAGTCTGGTTTTAGACCCCATCATAGCACTGAGACGGCACTTGTGAAGGTGGTAAATTACCTTTTAATGCCATCAGACCGAGGCTCTGCATCTGTCCTCGTGCTGCTAGACCTTAGTGCTGCATTTGATACCATCGATCACCACATTCTTTTGGAGAGATTGGAAACCCAAATTGGTCTACACGGACAAGTTCTGGCCTGGTTTAGTTTCTCTCTGTGAATGGTTTGTCCTCTGACAAATCAACTGTAAATTTCGGTGTTCCTCAAGGTTCTGTTTTAGGACCACTATTGTTTTCACTATATATTTTACCTCTTGGGGATGTCATTCGAAAACATAATGTTAACTTTCACTGCTATGCGGATGACACACAGCTGTACATTTCAATGAAACATGGTGAAGCCCCAAAATTGCCCTCGCTAGAAGCCTGTGTTTCAGACATAAGGAAGTGGATGGTTGCAAACGTTCTACTTTTAAACTCGGACAAAACAGAGATGCTTGTTCTAGGTCCCAATAAACAAAGAGATCTTCTGTTGAATCTGACAATTAATCTTAATTGTTGTACAGTCGTCTCAAATAAAACTGTGAAGGACCTCTGCGTTACTCTGGACCCTGATCTCTCTTTTGAAGAACATATCAAGACTGATTCAAGGACAGCTTTTTTCCATCTACGTAACATTGCAAAAATCTGAAACTTTGTCCAAAAATGATGCAGAAAAATTAATCCATGCTTTTGTCACTTCTAGGTTAGACTACTGCAATGCTCTAATTTGCGGCGACCCAGACAAAGCACTAAATCAACTTCAGTTAGTGCTAAATACAGCTGCTAGAATCCTGACTAGAACCAAAAAAAAATATCATATTACTCCAGTGCTAGCCTCTCTACACTGGCTTCCTGTCAAGGCAAGGGCTGCTTTCAAGGTTTTACTGCTAACCTACAAAGCATTCCATGGGCTTGCTCCAACCTATCTCTCTGATTTGGTCCTGCCGTACATACCTACACGTACGCTACGGTCACAAGACGCAGGCCTCCTAATTGTCCCTAGAATTTCTAAGCAAACAGCTGGAGGCAGGGCTTTCTCCTATAGAGCTCCATTTTTATGGAATGGTCTGCCTACCCATGTAAGAGACGCAAACTCGGTCTCAACCTTTAAGTCTTTACTGAAGACTCATCTCTTCAGTGGGTCATATGATTGAGTGTAGTCTGGCCCAGGAGTGGGAAGGTGAACGGAAAGGCTCTGGAGCAACAAACCGCCCTTGCTGTCTCTGCCTGGCCGGTTCCCCTCTTTCCACTGGGATTCTCTGCCTCTAACCCTATTACAGGGGCTGAGTCACTGGCTTACGAGGGCTCTTTCATACCGTCCCTCGGAGGGGTGCATCACTTGAGTGGGTTGAGTCACTGTTGTGATCTTCCTGTTTGGGTTGTTGAAGAGTAACACCAACTTCTAACAATTCTAACATTTGTAAAAAATATTTAAAAAACACTATATTGATTAGATAAGTATTCAACCCTGATTCAATATGTTAGAATCACATTTGGCAGTCTGTGAGTCTTTCTAGGAAAGTCTAAGATCTTTCCATACCTGGATTTTACAATATTTGCTCATTGTTTCCAAAATTCTTCAATCTCTGTCAAGTTGGTTGTTGATCATTGCTGGACAGCCATTTTCAAGTCTTGAAATAGATGTTCAAGCAGATTTCAGTCAAAACTGTAACTAGGCCACTCAGGAACATTCAATGTTGTCTTGGCCTTGTGTTTTAGGTTATTGTCCTGCTGATAGGTGAATTGGTCTCCCAGTGACTGCTGGAAAGCAGACTGGACCAGGTTTTCCTCTAGGATTTTGTGCTTAGCTCAAATTTAATTTATTTTTATCCTAAAAAAAACTACTTAGTCCTTGCCGATGACAAGCATACCCATAACATGATGCAGCCACCACCACTCTCGAAAATATGAAGAGTGTTACTCAGTGATGTGTTGTGTTTGCCCCAAACATAACACTTTGTATTCAGGACAGTTAATTTCTTTGTCACATTTTTTGCAGTATTACTTTATTGCCTTGTTGCAAACAGGATGCATGATTTGTTATAGTTGTATTCTGTACAGACTTCCTTCTTTTCACTCTGTCATTTATGTCAGTATTGTGGAGCAACTACAATGTTGTTGATCCATCCTCAGTTTTCTCCTATCACAGCCATTAAACACTGTAACTGTTTTAAAGTCACCATTGGCCTCATGGTGAAATCCCTGAGTGGTTTCCTTCCTCTTCGGCAACTGGGTTAGGAGGGACGCCTGTGTCTTTGTAGTGACTGGAGGTAGTGATACACCATCCAGAGTGTAATTAATAACTTCACCATGCACAAAAGGATATTCAATGTCTGCTTTTTTTCCCCATCTACCAATAGATGCCCTTCTTTGTGAGGTATTGGAAAACCTCACTGGTCTTTGTGGTTGAATCTGTGTTTGAAATTGACTCTGACTGAGGGACCTCACAGAAAATTGTATATGTGGGGTACAGAGATGAGGTAGTCATAAAGATATCATGTTAAATACTATTATTGCACACAGAGTGATTCATGCAAGTTATTATGTGACTTGTTAAGCAAATCTTTACTCAAACGTATTTATAAATAAGAAAGGGGTTGAATACTTAAGTCTCAAGACCTTTCAGCTTTTCATTGTTTTATTAATTTGTGAACATTTCAAAAAACATAATTCCACTTTGACATTATGGGGTATTGTGTGTAGGCCAGTGACACAAACATGTTTTTAATCCATTTTAAATTCAGGCTGTAACACACACACAAAAAAATGAAAAACAGAAGGCATTGTAAGGCCAAAATCTCCAACTTTGATCAATTATTTCTCAATTATGTTTTTAGATACAAATGTGAAATATATGTCAACAATCCTTCCCCCAAAGGACCATTCTATGGACTACATTTGGTGAAAATCCTCCACTGCCTTTTTTTGTCCGGGTTTCATATGGAATCACTCCATCGTAATGTGTGTGTCCTTACCCCAGAGGTGTGGGTCGTCCATACAGGACTGGTGATTGGACAGTGTGATGAGGGGTGTGTCAGGTGGACGTTGGTCTATCAGGTCAAATAGAACATCCTGATTATGAACCGTGATACAGTTCAGATACTCTAGAGGGAGAGAACAGAGAGAAAGAGTGTGTTAGGGTGGCACGATTAATCGAATTCACGCTGCATAGCATGTCACCCTGCATACAGGATACCACCCTGCATACCACTGCTGGCTTGCTTCTGAAGCTAAGTAGGGTTGGTCCTGGTCGGTCCCTGGATGGGAGACCAGATGCTGCTGGAAGTGGTGTTGGAGGGCCAGTTGGAGGCACTCTTTCCTCTGGTCTAAAAAAATATCCCAATGCCTCAGAGCAGTGATTGGGGACACTGTGTAGGGTGCAGTCTTTCGGATGGGACGTTAAACGGGTGTCCTGACTCTCTGAGGTCATTAAAGATGCAATGGCACTTATCGTAAGAAGGGTGTTAATCCCGGTGTCCTGGCTAAATTCCCAATCTGGCCCTCAAACCATCATGGTCATCTAATAATCCCCAGCTTACAATTGGCACATTCATCCCCCTCCTCTCCCCTGTATCTATTCCCCAAGTCGTTGCTGCAAATGAGAACGTGTTCTCAGTCAACTTACCTGGTAAATTAACAGAAAAATAAAATAAACATTTTAATTCGCAAGAGCACGCAGTTAGATGTTGGTAAGGAGAGAAGGGGCTTAACACCACAGATGCTGGTGAGGAGAGAATGGGCTTTACACCTCAGTGAGATGCTGGTGAGGAGAGATGGGGCTTTACACCTCAGTGAGATGCTGGTGAGGAGAGAATGGGCTTTACACCTCAGTGAGATGCTGGTGAGGAGAGATGGGGATTTACACCTCAGTGAGATGCTGGTGAGGAGAGATGGGGCTTTACACCTCAGTGAGATGCTGGTGAGGAGAGATGGGGCTTTACACCTCAGTTAGATGCTGGTGAGGAGAGAAGGGGCTTTACACCTCAGATGCTGGTGAGGAGAGAAAGGGCTTTACACCTCAGTGAGATGCTGGTGAGGAGAGAAGGGGCTTTATACCTCAGATGCTGGTGAGGAGAGAAGGGGCTTTACACCTCCGATGCTGGTGAGGAGAGAAGGGGCTTTACACCTCAGTTAGATGCTGGTGAGGAGAGAAGGGGCTTTATACCTCAGATGCTGGTGAGGAGAGAAGGGGCTTTATACCTCAGATGCTGGTGAGGAGAGAAGGGGCTTTATACCTCAGATGCTGGTGAGGAGAGAAGGGGCTTTATACCTCAGATGCTGGTGAGGAGAGAAGGGGCTTTATACCTCAGATGCTGGTGAGGAGAGAAGGGGCTTTATACCTCAGATGCTGGTGAGGAGAGAAGGGGCTTTATACCTCAGATGCTGGTGAGGAGAGAAGGGGCTTTATACCTCAGATGCTGGTGAGGAGAGAAGGGGCTTTATACCTCAGATGCTGGTGAGGAGAGAAGGGGCTTTATACCTCAGATGCTGGTGAGGAGAGAAGGGGCTTTACACCTCAGATGCTGGTGAGGAGAGAAGGGGCTTTACACCTCAGATGCTGGTGAGGAGAGAAGGGGCTTTATACCTCAGATGCTGGTGAGGAGAGAAGGGGCTTTACACCTCAGTTAGATGCTGGTGAGGAGAGAAGGGGCTTTATACCTCAGATGCTGGTGAGGAGAGAAGGGGCTTTATACCTCAGATGCTGGTGAGGAGAGAAGGGGCTTTATACCTCAGATGCTGGTGAGGAGAGAAGGGGCTTTATACCTCAGATGCTGGTGAGGAGAGAAGGGGCTTTATACCTCAGATGCTGGTGAGGAGAGAAGGGGCTTTATACCTCAGATGCTGGTGAGGAGAGAAGGGGCTTTACACCTCAGTTAGATGCTGGTGAGGACAGAAGGGGCTTTACACCTCAGTTAGATGCTGGTGAGGAGAGAAGGGGCTTTATACCTCAGATGCTGGTGTGGAGAGAAGGGGCTTTACACCTCAGTTAGATGCTGGTGTGGAGAGAAGGGGCTTTACCAAATACAGAACAGTATGAGGTTCAGGAACTCTGTGTCTTTCCCTCGTGATTGTCAGAAACATGTGTGCTGCTAAGGAGAACGTTGATTTGGTGCCAAAGAAGGATCTTCAGTGGTATGACAGTATTTCAGCTACAGGAAAACCCATGTCAACCGAGTGCAAAAAGTGCCTCAGAGTAGTGGAGACAACACATGTACTTAATCGTTTGAACAATAAACATCCACTACATTACAACGATTGCATGGTAAAAATACAAATAAAAAAGTGCCCAAGAGCAGCAGAGCCCCTCAGCCACAACCAGCCATGTACATTAAACAGGCACTGACCGCCGATGGGTTTTCAAGTGTACCGCCCTACCAAAACAACATCCCGTAGACACACAGAAATCACAGAGGCTATAACCTATCACATAGCCAAAGTCATGGTTCCTGTTTACACAATCAACAAAGACTACTGCAAGAAGATCATTCAAAGGCTGGATATACAAGATTCCATCTCACAAATAAGTCGCCATCCCTACACTGTATAATAAAATGAATTATAAGTTGAAACATGTCGCGTTGAATGACTGGACCAGAGTCCAACGTGTTGGACATAGTCAGCAGGCTACGTGTTACATGTTAAGGCACTTTGACTTATAATTTCCATTATAATAATGATTGAGCCTATTTATACATAATTACACAATCATATGCTTCCTATTCAATCTGCAGCCAATGGCTACCTGAATACATTTTGATTAATTATTATTTAAGAACTCATAAATGGTCAAATAGGAAGTCATAATGGTATTAGTTAATGAATTAATAACTGCTGCACTTATAGCACACTATATTTTGATGATCATGAAAAAAATACCAAATGTAATATGTAGGTGTAATAATCTTATCTATTATATGTAGCCTATAACAATGTTGGAAATTATTTGTTTCATTTGGTTTTGTATTCAGTTAGCATTTCACTCTAAGGTCCTGTTGTATTCGGCTCATGTGACAAATACAATTCGATTTGATTTATTCATTCATATGATCTCATTGTAGAAGATGTTCTCTATCCTGACACTTGATTTGACCAAGTTTAACCCAAGTCTTTGAAAATCGCAATTCATAATTGCAATATCTAGCCAAAACAAAAAAACTATTTCGATATTTTGTCCAGGGTGCTGGTGCAGCCAGCGTGTAGTGACTCACTGGTCCAGAAGTAGCTGTATGAGCCCACCATGCCCATGACCAGGGTGCTGGTCACCTTCCAGGCCAGCTGCGGGCACTGTGGGAACGGCCATTTCACCTCCAGGGGCATCGCTGCTCACCAACGGAACACACATCCACCTGGCGCACACACACAGGTCAGAGAACAGTATGAGAAACATACCACCGGGTCGATCTTATAACCATAACTACCAGACAGTATAGATTAGCTACTCTCAACACTGCAGAATGGAAGCTAAATAGTTAGCGGAATCATTTGCAGTATTGAATAGAAGTATTGCATGCATAGAACATACATCATTGGCATAGACTCATGGATTTGGATTGTTTGTCAACAGAACACAGCTTTCCACATGTCTCTGCTAGCTAGCTTCCCGTCCAAGTAAAAAATGCCTACTTTTTGCCAGGTGAAAGCTTTTTTTTAACACTCAAAAGCAGTTTAATACACGGATCTTGTTTCATATGACAGTTTTATACTAAGGCTGCACTGTTTTTCTCCGCGTAGTAATGACTTGTGATCAAAGTTAAGTCCCATCCTCACCTTATGCTTTCAGCTGATAACTAGCAAGTTCGAAGAACCCGGATAAAGGCTAATTCTGCAATGGTTTGTGGGAGCTGTAGTTCATTACGGCGAACGAATTTAAGCTTTCTGGATCGATGTAAACAGATGGTTGTTGTGTGTTTCTTCCATCTACTCATTGATGCTTTGAAACGACGTCTGTTCCTTCATTTCCCCTCATCCCATCTCCACCCCTGATATATAATCAAAGACAGTACAGTATGAAGATAGTCCGAAACGGTTTCTCCAATAGAAATCCCCGATCACGCTTGTAGGCGATGTAATGGCGACGTTAGCGAGCAGAATCAACGAATCTGGTCTCAGGGTCGCCTGGCGCCTAACTGCGCATGTGCACGCCGCAAATCAGAGGCACTCCTTTGATATAAAGTTGTTTTTGACGAAAATGATAACGTGTCAGTTTGTCACTTTCATGAGGTTGGAGTAATAACATGTTAAACTACTTAAGACATTAACTCGAATCTAGGTTGTGCCTTTTAGATTTTCAGAAAATGAACAACTAATTAAGAATGTTTCACTAATCTCATTGACTTCTCTAACCCGGCCTGGTCTGTTTGGCCTTTTGCTCCAGCGTTCCCGGAAGCCTTGCTATGTTGCGCCTCAGGGTTTAGAAACTATGCGTTATCATGATCAGTGTCTCGTCAACAACACTGGAAAAATACTTCCAGGTCACGGAATTTCGTAAATGTTTCAAATTAAAAGTCCCCCACGTAATAGTAGAAACATGTCAATAACCTGTATTTATTAATGATATATGAACAATAATTGTCTTCACATTAACAATGATTCATATTTGTTCATATTTAAGTGACAGTTGCATTAAATGTGGGTGTTAAAACATGTTACAAGGTCCTATAAATGATCCAGTGTGAATCACTCTGTATGGAGTACATATTGGTTTATAGAGAAAAAAAAACATTATGGCTGCCACAGTATAAGTAGGGTCGGTAGAATCTATATGTAGTGTGATTTCATAGGGCTCTGAATAATACAGAGTGTTGCAGGCCATTTACTCCCCCCATTCATAGGGCTCTGAATAATACAGTGTTGCAGGCCATTTACTCCCCCCATTCATAGGGCTCTGAATAATACAGAGTGTTGCAGGCCATTTACTCCCCCATTCATAGGGCTCTGAATAATACAGAGTGTTACAGGCCATTTACTCCCCCCATTCATAGGGCTCTGAATAATACAGTGTTGCAGGCCATTTACTCCCCCCATTCATAGGGCTCTGAATAATACAGAGTGTTGCAGGCCATTTACTCCCCCCATTCATAGGGCTCTGAATAATACAGAGTGTTGCAGGCCATTTACTCCCCCATTCATAGGGCTCTGAATAATACAGAGTGTTGCAGGCCATTTACTCCCCCATTCATAGGGCTCTGAATAATACAGAGTGTTGCAGGCCATTGACTCCCCCCATTCATAGGGCTCTGAATAATACAGTGTTGCAGGCCATTTACTCCCCCATTCCATTGGCCACAATGCGAATCACACCATACAGTATCCAATCTACAGACCCTACTGAGTATTACCTACAATACATTTATATTGTCAAAAATAATAGTTTTTCCTGTACAGTACTATATTTGTACAGTATAATATCCAAGCACACTATTTTAATTCAGCTGTTTGACCCCCAGTAAAAGGTCAGCAGCTCTATTAATCAGAGCACTATGAGATGACACCATATATGAATTCTACAGACCCTACTGAGTATTCTCAATACTTTCACATTACCACATAGAACATTTTTTTCTCTCTCTATAAGCCAATATGCAATTTATACATTTTTTTTTAAATTATGTAGTCTTTTAGCAGACGGTCTTATACAGAGCAACTTACAGTTTGTGCATTCATCTTATTAAGGTAGCTAGGTGGGACAACAACATATCACAGTCATAGTAAGTACATTTTCCTCACTAAAGTAGCTATCAGCAAAGTCAATGCTAGTAAGGGTAAGAAAAGTCAAGTGTGAGTGTTAGTTCTCGAAATGCTGTTTTTTTTTTGGGGGGGGGGGGGGGTATTTCAGATACTCTTAGAAGAGGTAGGGGTTGGAACCAATGGGACCAATGGAATAGACGAAGTAGAAAGGGCTGCTTAGATCACAGTCTAACCCTAACCCTATTTAGTAGAAAGGGCTGCTTAAACCACAGTCTAACCCTAACCCTATTTAGTAGAAAGGGCTGCTTAGACCACAGTCTAACCCTATTTAGTAGAAAGGGCTGCTTAGACCACAGTCTAACCCTAACCCTATTTAGTAGAAAGGGCTGCTTAGACCACAGTCTAACCCTATTTAGTAGAAAGGGCTGCTTAGACCACAGTCTAACCCTAACCCTATTTAGTAGAAAGGGCTGCTTAGACCACAGTCTAACCCTATTTAGTAGAAAGGGCTGCTTAGACCACCGTCTAACCCTAACCCTATTTAGTAGAAAGGGCTGCTTAGACCACAGTCTAACCCTATTTAGTAGAAAGGGCTGCTTAGACCACAGTCTAACCCTAACCCTATTTAGTAGAAAGGGCTGCTTAGACCACAGTCTAACCCTATTTAGTAGAAAGGGCTGCTTAGACCACAGTCTTACCCTAACCCTATTTAGTAGAAAGGGCTGCTTAGACCACAGTCTAACCCTATTTAGTAGAAAGGGCTGCTTAGACCACAGTCTTACCCTAACCCTATTTAGTAGAAAGGGCTGCTTAAACCACAGTCTAACCCTAACCCTATTTAGTAGAAAGGGCTGCTTAAACCACAGTCTAACCCTAACCCTATTTAGTAGAAAGGGCTGCTTAGACCACAGTCTAACCCTATTTAGTAGAAAGGGCTGCTTAGACCACAGTCTAACCCTAACCCTATTTAGTAGAAAGGGCTGCTTAGACCACAGTCTAACCCTAACCCTATTTAGTAGAAAGGGCTGCTTAGACCACAGTCTAACCCTAACCCTATTTAGTAGAAAGGGCTGCTTAGACCACAGTCTAACCCTAACTCTATTTAGACCACAGTCACCCAAGAAATCCCACCATCTATGATACAGAGGGTAGGATATAATCACATCAAATTTGTGCTCCACCTTATATTATATAAAGTAGTCATTCTCTTTAGTTTAGATTTTTCCCTGATGTAGTTTTCATTTTGTAATGTTATCTTAACAGGCACTATGCAAAGCTGCAAACATGATTTATTTCGTATCATACACATAGCGTCTTACCTCAGACCTTTATTTTGTAGGCAAATTCAGAAAACCGGAAGTCTTAATGCTGCTGCCATAACGCTCATGGTATAAAGACCGAGCTCCACCTCTACACTTCTGGTATGGTTGAAATGCATGATGGGTTAATGAAGTCAGTGTGCCAAAGGTGAGAGCAGTCAGTGTCCTTTGAAAGCTCCTCCAGCCAAAGACTCAGGAAATAGGGTTTGGCGGACCAAAACTTCCCTAATTACAATTAAATGAATAAATAAATGCACACATAAATAGAAAATACATGAATAAATAAATAAATGCACACATAAATATATAAATAATTTATCCCTTTATTTTTATTAATTTATATTATTTCTTCATTTATTTGTTTCTGTATTTCTTCCTCCAGTATGATAATCAAACCTATGTGGGTGGTATCTAACACACCATTGGCTGATCAATGCCAGTATGATAATGACGGGGTGTCAATCAAACCTATGTGGGTGGTATCTAACACATCATTGGTTGATCAATGCCAGTATGATAATGAGGGGGTGTCAATCAAACCTATGTGGGTGGTATCTAACACACCATTGGTTGATCAATGCCAGTATGATAATGAGGGGGTGTCAATCAAACCTATGTGGGTGGTATCTAACACACCATTGGTTGATCAATGCCAGTATGATAAGGAGGGGGTGTCAATCAAACCTATGTGGGTGGTATCTAACACACCATTGGTTGATCAATGCCAGTATGCGTTCAGTATGACAGAACATGTTCAAAGTTTAAAGGCCATGTTTCATATTAGCACCCCCCAAAAAAGAGGAGATTACGTAGAGAGTATTGGATATTCATGAAATGGAATGTGTGGGAATAGATATATGTAGAAATAACATTGTAATAGTTCATTTATATAACCCCTGCCAACCTCTCATGTTAGACGTGTAGGGGTAGGAAGGTAATATAATATATAATAATAATAATATAATAAGACAGAGAGAAGACAGAGAAAAGGGAGTTATGGCCAGAAGAATGATTAAGACAGAGAGAAGGGAGTTATGGCCAGAATAATGATTTAGACAGAGAGAAGGGAGTTATGGCCAGAATAATGATTTAGACAGAGAGAAGGGAGTTATGGCCAGAAGAATGATTAAGACAGAGAGAAGGGAGTTATGGCCAGAATAATGATTTAGACAGAGAGAAGGGAGTTATGGCCAGAATAATGATTTAGACAGAGAGAAGGGAGTTATGGCCAGAATAATGATTTAGACAGAGAGAAGGGAGACATGGCCAGAAGAATGATTTAGACAGAGAGAAGGGAGTTATGGCCAGAAGAATGATTTAGACAGAGAGAAGGGAGACATGGCCAGAAGAATGATTTAGACAGAGAGAAGGGAGTTATGGCCAGAAGAATGATTTAGACAGAGAGAAGGGAGTTATGGCCAGAATAATGATTTAGACAGAGAGAAGGGAGACATGGCCAGAAGAATGATTTAGACAGAGAGAAGGGAGTTATGGCCAGAAGAATGATTTAGACAGAGAGAATGGAGTTATGGCCAGAATAATGATTTAGACAGAGAGAAGGGAGACATGGCCAGAAGAATGATTAAGACAGAGAGAAGGGAGTTATGGCCAGAAGAATGATTAAGACAGAGAGAAGGGAGACATGGCCAGAATAATGATTTAGACAGAGAGAAGGGAGACATGGCCAGAAGAATGATTTAGACAGAGAGAAGGGAGTTATGGCCAGAAGAATGATTAAGACAGAGAGAAGCGAGACATGGCCAGAAGAATGATTTAGACAGAGAGAAGGGAGACATGGCCTGCAGGAATTTTGCTCCACTATTGATAAAGGGACTGAAATTGGTGCGGTTTGGAAAATGTTTTAAAAAATGAAACGTCACAGCTGTATCAAGTAAAGAAAAGGCAGATGTCCTAGGTGGTGCGTTTGCAACGGTTCATACATGTGAGTTCCTGTGTGATGAGAGCAAGAGGAGACAGTTAAAGTAAAAAGCGGAGTCAGGAGAAGCTATGGATGCAGAGTTCTCTGTGTTTGAGATGATGATGCTGGAGGGCACGCTGACATCCAACATGTGTAATTATTATTATTATTATTTATTTTTTAGAGGTGAATAAGCTTTATATTTCAGGAACATTGTAGCTTCCATCAATGTAATTGTAAGCATCATTTCCAATCCCCCATATATTTTTTGGGTAAAAATATATATACATATACATATGCATACATATACAGGTATATATATACACATACCTATATAGATATACATACTTTAAGAACATACCTTTATTATTCCCCCAATTGGAGTAAACTAATGAACAATAACTGTCACGTTCTGACCCTAGTTCTTGTGTTATTTGTTTGTGTTAGTTGGTCAGGACGTGAGTTGGGTGGGCATTCTATGTTTTGTGTTTCTAGGTTGGTTTTCTGTGTTCGGCCTAGTATGGTTCTCAATCAGAGGCAGGTGTCGTTAGTTGTCTCTGATTGATTGAGAATCATACTTAGGTAGCCTGGGTTTCACTGTTGTTTTGTGGGTGATTGTTTCCGTGTCTGTGTTTGTTTGCCACACGGTACTGTTTCGGTTTTGTTCACGTTTATTGTTTGGTATTCATTGAGTGTTCAGTTTATGTTTTATTAAACAATATGGACACTTACCACGCCGCATCTTGGTCCGATCCTTGCTACACCTCTTCAGACGAAGAGGAGGAACACCTTTACAATAACACTTTGGCTTCTACCTTCAGTTTATACATCTTATACACATTTTACAGACAATCTTTTTTACAATAGTTATATTTTGTTTGTTTTTAGTCCTTCCTCTATTTCTGATGTCCAACCAGTTTGATTTCTATTTGTAAATGTGCTATTTCACAAAATGAGCCTATATACAGTATATTTTACAGACCCTGTATGTTTTACATTGGTTATCTTGTTATTAGTCCCACCCTTCAGCTCCATTCAACACCTCCCATCTATCTCTCAACATCATCCATTTTGGATTTCTATTTGCCATATATTTTTCAACTGTGTTGTGATGCTTCACATACAGTATGTACTGAACCTTTCTATTCTCATAGCTTCTACAGATTGTGAATTAAAAATAAACATTTTTGCTAAAATAATTATTATATTGATTGATTGACTATGGCTTTTCAAATCACCCAGTATTGCTATCTGTAGTGTTAGTTCTAGGCACATGTTGCAATTCTTCAGCCATTCCTGGACCTGTGACCAAAAACGAGCTACATATGAACAATACCAAAATAAATGATCTAATGACTCTGCCTCCTCACAGCAGAATCTGCAGAGCTGGGAAGATTGTATCCCTCATATATATAACATTCTATTGGTTGCAAGAATTTTGTATAGTAATTTAAATTGAAAGATTAGAAGTTTTGAATCCGGTGTTGTTTTGCGCATCAATTCATAAACCATGTGCCATGGAATGGGTACATCAAAAATCTCTTCCCAACTATTTAGTCATTTATATGGTACAGCAGTCAGTGTTTTGGTCCTTAAATGAAATTGGTATGTGTTTTTATTTATCACACTTTTCTTTAACCCTTTATGTTCTTTAATACAGGGCCGACATACAAGTTCCTTACTTTGTTCCCCTTCTACTTGCCTCTTCCATTTTGTGGTAATGCTGCAATTAGTTGGTTGTAATTTTGAGTAGATCAAACATTTCTTTGAAAAATATATTTTTTTTAATCAATTAGTATATTTGATTTTAACCACAATATTTGTTGTATTATTTGTTCTGTCTTTTCAGGTGGATTAAACTGAAATTGCAACCAACTTTCTAAGGCTTGTTTAAAAAAATAAAGATATTTTGGAGATTATTTCCTTTTCTAACAACTGAAAGTGAGCAGGTGTAATCTGAATAAAGGGGAAAAAGGTCCTTCCTGAATATAGGATGAGACATTCCTACCAATTTACTAGAGAACCAGTTTGGATTTAAGCATAACTTTTGTAGGACTGATGCCTTTCTTGAGGTCTAATGCTTTAATATTTAATAATATCTGCCCTCGGAATTAATTTACGTCATATAAATAGGCTCTTTTAATTTTGTCTTGCTTGCCATTTCAAATACAATTTAATTTTTTTTGTTCATATAATTTAAAAAGCAGGTCACTAGGTGTAGGCAAAACCATAAGCAAATAGGTCAACCGTGATATGACTAAAGAGTTAATCAGGGTGATTTTTACACAAATAGACAGGTATTTTCCTTTCCATGGTAGCAAGATCTTACCTATTTTTTATAACTTTCTATTAAAATATATTGCAGTGAGATAATTTCTTTCTTTTGGGATTTGTATACCGAGTATGTCCACATCTCCGTCAGACAATTTAATTTGTAAACTACACGGTAATATAAAATGTGCATTTTTTTTTGTGATCCAAGACGTAATATAGTACACATATTTTGGTTGTTATCCAGAGAGGTCGACAAAAGTATCTCGATCCTCTATGAGGCCGTGGAGGGATTCTAATTGTGGTTTTAAAAGAAAACATGAATCATCAGCGTACATTGACACCTTTGTTTTTAAGCCATGGATTTCCAATCCCTTAATATTATTGTTTGATCTAATTTTAAAAGCTAACTTTTCGACGGCAATAATAAATAGATATGCCGATAATGGACAACCTTGTTTTTCTCCTCTAGATAGTTTAAAACTTTCTGAGATGTAGCCATTATTTACTATTTTACACCTAGGGTTTCTATACATAACTTCACCCCATTTTATAAGAGATTCCCCAAAATTGAAATATTCTAGGCATTTATATATAAACTTCAGTCGTACTTTATCAAAAGCCTTTTCAAAGTTAGTTATGAAAACCAGGCCTGGTGTCCCCGATATTTCATTGTGTTCTATTGTTTCCAGTACTTGTCTTATAGTATCTCCAAAGTGTCGTCCATGTAAAAAAAACCTGTCTGATTAGGATGAATAATATCTGATAACACTTTTTTAATTCTATTTGCCAAGCATTTTGCTAGGATTTTTGCATCACAACACAGAAGTGTAGGGGGCCTCCAAGTAATAATAATAATGATATCAGACCTTCTTGTTGTGTGCCCGATAATCTACCATTTATATAGGAGTGGTTAAAACATGATAATAACGGTCCTCTGAGGATATCAGAAAAATGTTTGTTATACTTCCACTGGTATGTCATCCAGCCCTGGAGTTTTCCCAGCCTTAAAGGCTTTAAATGCATCAAGAAGTTCCTCCTCTGTAATTTGGCCCTCACATGGTCTTTCTGTACAAATGTTAATTTTACACTATTATTAGGAAAATAATTCATGCAATTAGCTGGGAGGCACACAGTACTACATAGAGCCATGACTACATGGAACTCTATTCCACATCAGGTAACTGATGCAGCAGTAGAATCAGATTTAAAAAGCAGGTAAAAATACACCTTATGGAACAGAGGTGACTGTAAAACAACACAAACTTTGGCACACACACACACACACACACGCGTGCACGCACAATAACATACGCACAATACAGACACATGGATTTAGTACTGTAGATATATGGTAGTGGTGGAGTAGGGGTCTGAGGACACACAGTGTGTTGTAGATATGTGGTAGTGGTGGAGTAGGGGCCTGAGGACACACAGTGTGTTGTGAATGTATTATAATGTTTTGAAATTGTATAAACTGCCTTAATTTTGCTGGACCCCTTGAAGAGTAGCTGCTGCTTTGGCAGGAACTAATGGGGATCCTGTCATTCCCTGGTCATAGAGAGGCTTTTATTCTCTATTTTGGGTAGGCCAGGAAGTGACTAGGGTGGGCATTCTAGTTTATTTTTTTTCTGTTTCTATGTTTTGGCCTGGTATGGTTCTCAATCAGGGACAGATGGCTATCGTTGTCTCTGATTGGGAATCATACTTAGGCAGCCTATTGTCCTTTGGTATTTTGTGGGTAGATGTCTGTGTTAGTGGCCTGTATAGCTCTAGTCAGCTTCACGTTAGTTTCTTTGTTTTTTGTTTTTGTTGGCGACTTTCGAAATAAAAAGAAATATACGCTCACCACGCTGCACCTTGGTCCGGTCATTTCCCTGACGACGTTTGTGACATAATAAATACAAATAGAAATACTTGGAAGGGTTTCAGTGTTGCATAGCCATAGCCAGCTAGCATCCCTTTCTGTTTGAGCTGGGTGTTTGAGTAGGTAAGTGTAGCAAAATATAGCTCTCTCGCTCTTTCTCTTTCGTTTTTGAAGACATTCATTAGTTAAACTGTTCAACTATTGTCTTTCTCTCTTTTTGGGTCATCTACTCACCACAGTTTATGCAAGGCAGTGCAAGATAGCTGTAGCTTATGCTTTCAGTACTTGATTAATTCTCTTATCCTTTGATTGGGTTGACAACATGTCAGTTCATGCTACAAGAGTTTGAAAGTTGCCATAATTACTGTGTAAGTCTGTGGAAGGGGGTGAGAACCATGAGCCTCCTAGGTTTTGTATTGAAGTCAATGTACCCAGAGGAGGACGGGAACTAGCTGTCCTCCGGCTACACCAGGTTGTTACCCCAGAGAGCGCTGTTGAGGCTACTTGTCACGCCTTGGTCTTAGTATTTTGTGTTTTCGTTAATTAGTTGGTCAGGCCAGGGTGTGACATGGGTTTTTGTTGTTGTATTTCATAGTGGGGTTTGGTAGTATTTGGGATTGCGGCTGAGTAGGGGTGTTGTATAGGCTTGGCTGCCTGAGGCGGTTCTCAATCAGAGTCAGGTGATTCTCGTTGTCTCTGATTGGGAACCGTATTTAGGTAGCCAGGGTTTCACATTGTATTTCGTGGGTGATTGTTCCTGTCTCTGTGTTAGTGTTCACCAGACAGGCTGTATAGGTTTTTTCACGTTCCGTTTGTTGTTTTTGTATTTATAAGTTATTTCATGTATCGTCATTTGTTTCATTAAAGACATGAGTAACCAACACGCTGCATTTCGGTCCGACTTTCTTGCGACAAACGAAGAACGCCGTTACACTACTGGGGACCTCCATTGCAAAACAGTGTGTTTTAATCAATTATTTTTGGTGACGTGAATGTATTTAGTATAGTTTAATCTAAAAAGGATAACTTTTTTTTATTGTTTCACAATTATTTAAAAAAACATTCACTGAGGAGGATGGTCCTACTCTGAGGAGCCTCCACTGATTGATATATGGATATTCACTTACAATATTCAGTTCATAAGCATTGACTAACACCTCTAGGGCAGGGGCAACCCTGGTCCTGGAGTGCTGCAGGCTCATGTTTTTGATTAACCGACCTGGAAGACCAGGTGTGTTGAATTCAGGCAATCACTGAACTGATCTATTAGCTTAGTTGGTCAGGGCTGCGCTCAGTATATAAAAACGTACTGGAAACGGTACTGAACGACTGGTTGAAAAACAAGGTGGGTTTGGGTTGTGGGTTCAAAATGCACTGCTTCAAGCCACACCCACCGAACAGAGCAAACGTATCTCAAAGTCGGTTCAAGACCGTACACAAATGTTTTTGTAAAACGTGGCATTCAGTACAAACCGTTACACAATGTAGCAAACGTTCAAGCAAACTGAACGCTCCCATGGTGAGGTGCCTTAATGAAACAAAATCCTGCAGTACTTGCAGTACTCCAGGAACAGGGTTGTCTACCCCTGCTCTAGGGTCCTGTAGTACTCCAGGAACAGGGTTGTCTACCCCTGCTCTAGGGTCCTGTGGTACTCCAGGAACAGGGTTGTCTACTCCTGCTCTAGGGTCCTGTGGTACTCCAGGAACAGGGTTGTCTACCCCTGCTCTAGGGTCCTGTGGTACTCCAGGAACAGGGTTGTCTACTCCTGCTCTAGGGTCCTGTGGTACTCCAGGAACAGGGTTGTCTACCCCTGCTCTAGGGTCCTGTGGTACTCCAGGAACAGGGTTGTCTACCCCTGCTCTAGGGTCCTGTGGTACTACAGGAACAGGGTTGTCTACCCCTGCTCTAGGGTCCTGTGGTACTCCAGGAACAGGGTTGTCTACCCCTGCTCTAGGGTCCTGTGGTACTCCAGGAACAGGGTTGTCTACCCCTGCTCTAGGGTCCTGTGGTACTACAGGAACAGGGTTGTCTACCCCTGCTCTAGGGTCCTGTGGTACTCCAGGAACAGGGTTGTCTACCCCTGCTCTAGGGTCCTGTGGTACTCCAGGAACAGGGTTGTCTACCCCTGCTCTAGGGTCCTGTGGTACTCCAGGAACAGGGTTGTCTACCCCTGCTCTAGGGTCCTGTGGTACTCCAGGAACAGGGTTGTCTACCCCTGCTCTAGGGTCCTGTGGTACTCCAGGAACAGGGTTGTCTACTCCTGCTCTAGGGTCCTGTGGTACTCCAGGAACAGGGTTGTCTACCCCTGCTCTAGGGTCCTGTGGTACTCCAGGAACAGGGTTG
This sequence comes from Oncorhynchus masou masou, assembly GCF_036934945.1. NCBI lineage: Eukaryota > Metazoa > Chordata > Actinopteri > Salmoniformes > Salmonidae > Oncorhynchus > Oncorhynchus masou. Next base: position 603,317 of record NC_088229.1, on the reverse strand, counting down.
TCTACTCCTGCTCTAGGGTCCTGTCTACCCCTGCTCTAGGGTCCTGTGGTACTCCAGGAACAGGGTTGTCTACTCCTGCTCTAGAGTCCTGTGGTGAAAGGACAGCTGGTCAAGTTATAGGGCAACAGTTTTCTTCCAGGGTCCATATCCATGAAGCGTATCTCAAAGTCAGGAAAGTACAAGAAAGTTTTGGGAAAATGTGGAATTTTTTGCCTTCAAAATAAATGTCCCGCATTGAAACATAATCAAATAGTGGAATCATGTCATATTTGCAAAGATAATGCTTAACAAGTTTTCAGTGTTATATACATTCAACAAAAGACAATTTGTTGATTAGAAAAAGAAAATCTAAAAAGAAATTAGAAAATCGTATTGTGGATATATTAGACTTCATCATTGCATTGGGGGCATACTTTTTTTTCACCTATAGATTGTGGATGAATAACATCAGCCTATCAGGGGTATCAGCCTATTCAGTGACACCAACTGAACACAACTGTGAAGAGTTTATCCAAGTATAAGTGTCATAACTCTTATTACAAAAGATATATCTAGTAGATACCACTCCTAGACGTTTGATTGACACCCCCTCATTCTCATATGGGAGGAAGAAATACTGAACTATATTAAATTAATAAATATTTAAATTAATTAAAGTTTTAATAAGTTTGTAATTGAACAATTATTACAGATAAAGAGAAAATGAATACATTTTAGTCAGTATTTTTGTATTTCCTTGCGAATTCATTTTTTCTTTCATTGTAATTGTAATGTCAGCTTTGGACCTCCATATTATGGTGCTGCAGCACCCCTGAAAGGTGAGAATTAAGGTTTATTCTTTTCACAAAAGTAGTGTGCTGGGCCTTTATTAGTCCTGTATTAGCAGACTGATGTAGCCGTCTGTCTGTGAAACAAATCGCAGCACCTCCTGCCCCAAAGATCTTCCCGCTACTATGCCTCCAGCTAAAAGACATAATAAACTAATTGAATACGAGAACATGAAGGTAGAAATACAATCTAGAAAATAGCTGTGGCCTACTCCTAGCATACCATAAAGGTAGAAATAGAATCTAGAATACACCTCTCTATGCTCAAAACCTTAGATTAGTGTCCACTGGTAATTTAGGGCCTTGACTCAGTGAGTTACCCATAAACTATGCATTAATAGACACAGCAATGTCATATTTGGCAAATTACACTTTATTCAAACAAATGTATAAAACCTGTTCTGAGATAAATCTGGATTGCTCATAAATGGATTTGATTAATTGTCAAAATTAATCAAATTATATCACATTATATCACATTTAAAATGTACATCAAAACCCCTAAATTGGTCAATAGACAAATGAAGGCATTTTTATTTTATTTTAAATCTTCAACATTCAAACACGTCTTTATTGTTACTATTAACAATGAATAATGAATATAAATATAGTGCACAATTATCAGGTGCCTTTTAGACACAACCTTAGGTTCACAGAAATATGTCAAAATCATCCCCTTAAATAAATATCATGATTGTCATTATTTCACTGTGCGTTTAAACTTCTCTTCAACAAGACGTGAATCACAGGACAAGATGTCAAACTGAAACAGGACAAGATGTCAAACTGAAACAGGACAAGATGTCAAACTGAAACAGGACAAGATGTCAAACTGAAACAGGACAAGATGTCAAACTGAAACAGGACAAGATGTCAAACTGAAACAGGACAAGATGACAAACTGAAACAGGACAAGATGTCAAACTGAAACAGGACAAGATGTCAAACTGAAACAGGACAAGATGTCAAACCGAAACAGGACAAGATGTCAAACTGAAACAGGACAAGATGTCAAACTGAAACAGGACAAGATGACAAACTGAAACAGGACAAGATGTCAAACTGAAACAGGACAAGATGACAAACTGAAACAGGACAAGATGACAAACTGAAACAGGACAAGATGTCAAACTGAAACATCAGTGAATATATTTTTTAGAACCACATTAACAACAAGGAGGACAAGAATTCACATTGTTGTTGTCATGAAAAACCATGACTAGTTAAATAAAGGTTAAATACAACAACAAAAACCATCACCCTATTCCCTATATAGTGCAAACTGACCAGAGCCCTATTACCAACAGGCCCTAGGCAAAAGTAGAGCACTATATAGGGAATAGTGTGCCATTTGGGAAGCATGAAACTGAGGTCAAGAGAAGAGTCCAGTCTGAAGACAGCGACAGGTCAATTCAGGTTACAACCTCTTAATGACAGGTCATAGCAGGAGACTTCACCAGGTGGGAGCCAGCCAATTTAGACACTCTAACGCCAATTCATACCCTAGAAAACAGGCCTGAGGGAGACAGAGAGGAGATCAGAGCAGAAAGAACCCTAGAAAGAAAATGATGGGTTATGGATGCTGATAGGTGGGTTGGTGTGGTACTGTGTGTTGATAGGTGGGTTGGTGTGGTACTGTGTGTTGATAGGTGGGTTGGTGTGATGCTGGATGCTGATAGGTGGGTTGGTGTGGTACTGTGTGTTGATAGGTGGGTTGGTGTGGTACTGTGTGTTGATAGGTGGGTTGGTGTGGTACTGTGTGTTGATAGGTGGGTTGGTGTGATGCTGGATGCTGATAGGTGGGTTGGTGTGGTACTGTGTGTTGATAGGTGGGTTGGTGTGGTACTGTGTGTTGATAGGTGGGTTGGTGTGATGCTGGATGCTGATAGGTGGATTGGTGTGGTACTGTGTGTTGATAGGTGGGTTGGTGTGGTACTGTGTGTTGATAGGTGGGTTGGTGTGGTACTGTGTGTTGATAGGTAGGTTGGTGTGATGCTGGATGCTGATAGGTGGATTGGTGTGGCGGCAGGTAGCCTAGCGGTTCAAATCAAATCAAATCAAATTTTATTTGTCACATACACATGGTTAGCAGATGTTAATGCGAGTGTAGCGAAATGCTTGTGCTTCTAGTTCCGACAATGCAGTAATAACCAACAAGTAATCTAACTAACAATTCCTAAACTACTGTCTTATACACAGTGTAAGGGGATAAAGAATATGTACATAAGGATATATGAATGAGTGATGGTACAGAGCAGCATAGGCAAGATACAGTAGATGATATCGAGTACAGTATATACATATGAGATGAGTATGTAAACAAAGTGGCATAGTTAAAGTGGCTAGTGATACATGTATTACATAAGGATGCAGTCGATGATATAGAGTACAGTATATACGTATGCATATGAGATAAATAATGTAGGGTAAGTAACATTATATAAGGTAGCATTGTTTAAAGTGGCTAGTGATATATTTACATAATTTCCCATCAATTCCCATTATTAAAGTGGCTGGAGTTGAGTCAGTGTCAGTGTGTTGGCAGCAGCCACTCAATGTTAGTGTTGGCTGTTTAACAGTCTGATGGCCTTGAGATAGAAGCTGATTGAGCAGGAAAAACAAGGTTTCTATGTGAAATCCATAGATTAGGGCCGAATGAAGTTATTTTAATTGACCGATTTCCTTATTGACTGTGACTCAGCAAAATCTTTGAAGTTGTTGCATGTTGCGTTTGTATTTTTGTTCAGTGTAGTTCGAATTCCCGAGTCTTCAAGGTGAAAAATAGGTCGATCTGCCCTTTAGCAAGGCACTTAACCCTAATTGCTCCAGGGTCGCTGTCAATAATGGCTGTTCCCTGGCTGTGACCCCACTCTCTGACATTTCATGCTTGTACAGGTTATCCATTTGTAGGGCGGTTTCCTGGACACAGATTAAGGCTAATCCTAGACTAAATTTCTCAGACATGGTTTCAAAGAGTTTCACACTTGCCCTAGTCTAGATTTAAAACATCTGATTTCCAGAAGGAAGATTAGAGTTAATCTAGATCTAGGTGAAGACTTGGCCAGATGCTTAACTTCAGATTAATGGATGTTGGCCCCTAGATTGAACTCCCAGCTCCTCTGGTCTAAGTGGGGGTCCTCCACCAGTGCCCCATCTGCCTCTGGTCTAAGTGGGGGTCCTCCACCAGTCCCCCATCTGCCTCTGGTCTTACTGGGGGTCCTCCACCAGTCCCCCAGCTCCTCTGGTCTAAGTGGGGGTCCTCCACCAGTCTCCCATCTGCCTCTGGTCTAAGTGGGGGTCCTCCACCAGTCCCCCATCTGCCTCTGGTCTTACTGGGGGTCCTCCACCAGTCCCCCATCTCCCTCTGGTCTTACCGGGGGTCCTCCACCAGTCCCCCAGATCCTCTGGTCTAACTGGGGGTCCTCCACCAGTCCCCCAGCTCATCTTTCTCTGGTCTTACTGGGGCTCCTCCACCAGTCCCCCAGCTCCTCTGGTCTTACTGGGGGTCCTCCACCAGTCCCCCAGATCCTCTGGTCCAATTGGGGGTCCTCCAACAGTCCCCCAGCTCCTCTGGTCCAACTGGAGGTCCTACACCAGTAACCCAGATCCTCTGGTTCAACTGGGGGTCCTCCACCAGTCCCCCAGCTCATCTGGTCTTACTGGGGGTCCTCCACCAGTCCCCCAGCTCCTCTGGTCCAACTGCGGGTCCTCCACCAGTCCCCCATCTGCCTCTGGTCTTACTGGGGGTCCTCCACCAGTCCCCCATCTGCCTCTGGTCTAACTGGGGGTCCTCCATCAGTCCCCCAGCTCCTCTGGTCGAACTGGGGGTCCTCCACCAGGCCCCAGCTCCTTTGGTCTAAGTGGGGGTCCTCCACCAGTCCCCCATCTGCCTCTGGTCTTACCGGGGTCCTCCACCAGTCCCCCAGATCCTCTGGTCTAACTGGGGTCCTCCACCAGTCCCCCAGTTCATCTTTCTCTGGTCTTACTGGGGCTCCTCCACCAGTCCCCCAGATCCTCTGGTCCAATTGGAGGTCCTCCAACAGTCCCTCAGCTCCTCTGGTCTTACTGGGGGTCCTCCACCAGTCCCCCATCTGCCTCTGGTCTTACTGGGGTCCTCCACCAGTCCCCCAGATCCTCTGGTCCAAATGGGGGTCCTCCAACAGTCCCCCAGCTCCTCTGGTCTAAGTGGGGGTCCTCCACCAGTCTCCCATCTGCCTCTGGTCTAAGTGGGGGTCCTCCACCAGTCCCCCATCTGCCTCTGGTCTTACTGGGGGTCCTCCACCAGTCCCCCATCTCCCTCTGGTCTTACCGGGGGTCCTCCACCAGTCCCCCAGATCCTCTGGTCTAACTGGGGGTCCTCCACCAGTCCCCCAGCTCATCTTTCTCTGGTCTTACTGGGGCTCCTCCACCAGTCCCCCAGCTCCTCTGGTCTTACTGGGGGTCCTCCACCAGTCCCCCAGATCCTCTGGTCTTACTGGGGGTCCTCCACCAGTCCCCCAGCTCCTCTGGTCCAACTGCGGGTCCTCCACCAGTCCCCCATCTGCCTCTGGTCTTACTGGGGGTCCTCCACCAGTCCCCCATCTGCCTCTGGTCTAACTGGGGGTCCTACATCAGTCCCCCAGCTCCTCTGGTCGAACTGGGGGTCCTCCACCAGGCCCCAGCTCCTTTGGTCTAAGTGGGGGTCCTCCACCAGTCCCCCATCTGCCTCTGGTCTTACCGGGGGTCCTCCACCAGTCCCCCAGATCCTCTGGTCTAACTGGGGGTCCTCCACCAGTCCCCCAGTTCATCTTTCTCTGGTCTTACTGGGGCTCCTCCACCAGTCCCCCAGATCCTCTGGTCCAATTGGGGTCCTCCAACAGTCCCTCAGCTCCTCTGGTCTTACTGGGGGTCCTCCACCAGTCCCCCATCTGCCTCTGGTCTTACTGGGGGTCCTCCACCAGTCCCCCAGATCCTCTGGTCCAAATGGGGGTCCTCCAACAGTCCCCCAGCTCCTCTGGTCTAAGTGGGGGTCCTCCACCAGTCTCCCATCTGCCTCTGGTCTAAGTGGGGGTCCTCCACCAGTCCCCCATCTGCCTCTGGTCTTACTGGGGGTCCTCCACCAGTCCCCCATCTCCCTCTGGTCTTACCGGGGGTCCTCCACCAGTCCCCCAGATCCTCTGGTCTAACTGGGGGTCCTCCACCAGTCCCTCAGCTCATCTTTCTCTGGTCTTACTGGGGCTCCTCCACCAGTCCCCCAGCTCCTCTGGTCTTACTGGGGGTCCTCCACCAGTCCCCCAGATCCTCTGGTCCAATTGGGGGTCCTCCAACAGTCCCCCAGCTCCTCTGGTCCAACTGGAGGTCCTACACCAGTAACCCAGATCCTCTGGTTCAACTGGGGGTCCTCCACCAGTCCCCCAGCTCATCTGGTCTTACTGGGGGTCCTCCACCAGTCCCCCAGCTCCTCTGGTCCAACTGCGGGTCCTCCACCAGTCCCCCATCTGCCTCTGGTCTTACTGGGGGTCCTCCACCAGTCCCCCATCTGCCTCTGGTCTAACTGGGGGTCCTCCATCAGTCCCCCAGCTCCTCTGGTCGAACTGTGGGTCCTCCACCAGGCCCCAGCTCCTTTGGTCTAAGTGGGGGTCCTCCACCAGTCCCCCATCTGCCTCTGGTCTTACCGGGGGTCCTCCACCAGTCCCCCAGATCCTCTGGTCTAACTGGGGGTCCTCCACCAGTCCCCCAGTTCATCTTTCTCTGGTCTTACTGGGGCTCCTCCACCAGTCCCCCAGATCCTCTGGTCCAATTGGGGGTCCTCCAACAGTCCCTCAGCTCCTCTGGTCTTACTGGGGGTCCTCCACCAGTCCCCCATCTGCCTCTGGTCTTACTGGGGGTCCTCCACCAGTCCCCCAGATCCTCTGGTCCAAATGGGGGTCCTCCAACAGTCCCCCAGCTCCTCTGGTCCAACTGGGGGTCCTCCACCAGTCCCCCAGATCCTCTGGTTCAACTGGGGGTCCTCCATCAGTCCCCCAGCTCATCTGGTCTTACTGGTGGTCCTCCACCAGTCCCCCAGCTCCTCTGGTCCAACTGGGGGTCCTCCACCAATCCCCCAGCTCATCTTTCTCTGGTCTTACTGGAAGTCCTCCACCAGTCCCCCATCTGCCTCTGGTCTTACTGGGGGTCCTCCACCAGTCCCCCAGATCCTCTGGTTCAACTGGGGGTCCTCCATCAGTCCCCCAGCTCCTCTGGTCTTACTGGGGGTCCTCCACCAGTCCCTCAGATTCTCTGGTCTTACTGGGGATCCTCCACCAGTCCCCCAGTCACTATGGCCTAAATCGGGGTCCTCCACCGGTCCCCCAGCTCCTCTGGTCTAAATCGGGGTCCACTAACAGTCCCCAGCTCATCTTTCTCTGGTCTAACTGGGGGTCCTCCACCAGTCCCCCAGCTCCTCTGGTCTTAATGGGGGTCCTCCACCAGTCCCCCATCTGCCTCTGGTCTTACTGGGGGTCCTCCACCAGTCCCCCGACTCCTCTGGTCTAACTGGGGGTCCTCCACCAGTCCCTCAGATCCTCTGGTCTTACTGGGGATACTCCACCAGTCCCCCAGCTACCCGGTCTAAATCAGGGTCCTCCACCAGTCCCCCAGCTCCTCTGGTCTAAATCGGTGTCCTTTACCAGTCCCCCAGCTCCTCTGGTCTAAATCGGTGTCCTCCACCAGTCCCCCAGCTCCTCTGGTCTTAATGGGGGTCCTCCACCAGTCCCCCATCTGCCTCTGGTCTTACTAGGGGTCCTCCACCAGTCCCCCATCTGCCTCTGGTCTTACCGGGGGTCCTCCACCAGTCCCCCAGCACCTCTGGTCTAACTGGGGGTCCTCCACCAGTCCCCCATCTGCCTCTGTTCTTACTGGGGGTCCTCCACCAGTCCCCCATCTGCCTCTGGTCTTACAGGGGGTCCTTCACCAGTACCCCAGCTCCTCTGGTCTAACTGGGGGTCCTTCACCAGTCCCCCAGCTCATCTTTCTCTGGTCTAACTGGGGGTCTTCCACCAGTCCCCCAGCTCCTCTGGTCTAACTGGGGGTCCTCCACCAGTCCCCCATCTGCCTCTGGTCTTACTGGGGGTCTTCCATCAGTCCCCCAGCTCATCTGTCTCTGGTCTTACTGGGTGTCCTCTACCAGTCCCCCAGCTCATCTTTCTCTGTCTGGTCTAACTGGGTGTCTTTCACCAGTGCCCCAGCTCCTCTGGTCTAACTGGGGGTCCTCCACCAGTCCCCCATCTGCCTCTGGTCTTACTGGGGGTCTTCCATCAGTCCCCCAGCTCATCTGTCTCTGGTCTTACTGGGTGTCCTCCACCAGTCTCCCAGCTCATCTGTCTCTGGTCTTACTGGGGGTTCTCCACCAGTCCCCCAGGTCCTCTGGTCTAACTGGGGGTCCTCCACCAGTCCCCCATCTGTCTCTGGTCTAACTGGGGGTCCTCCACCAGTCCCCCAGCTCCTCTGGTCTAACTGGGGGTCCTCCCCCAGTCCCCCATCTGCCTCTGGTCTTACAGGGGGTCCTCCACCAGTACCCCAGCTCCTCTGGTCTAACTGGGGGTCCTCCACCAGTCCCCCATCTGCCTCTGGTCTTACTGGGGGTCTTCCACCAGTCCCCCAGCTCATCCGTCTCTGGTCTTACTGGGTGTCCTCCACCAGTCTCCCAGCTCATCTGTCTCTGGTCTTACTGGGGGTCCTCCACCAGTCCCACAGCTCCTCTGGTCTAACTGGGGGTCCTCCACCAGTCCCCCATCTGTCTCTGGTCTTACTGGGGGTCTTCCACCAGTCCCCCAGCTCATCCGTCTCTGGTCTTACTGGGGGTCCTCCACCAGTCTCCCAGGTCATCTGTCTCTGGTCTTACTGGGGTCCTCCACCAGTCCCCCAGCTCATCTCTCTCTGGCCTGACTGGGGTCCTCCACCAGTCCCCCAGCTCCTCTGGTCTTACTGGGGGTCCTCCACCAGTCCCCCAGCTCCTCTGGCCTGACTGGGGGTCCTCCACCAGTCTTCCAGCTCATCTGTCTCTGGTCGTCCTGGGGGTCCTCCACCTGTCTTCCAGCTCATCTGTCTCTGGTCTTACTGGGAGTCCTCCACCAGTCTCCCAGCTCATCTTTCTCTGGTCTTACTGGGGGTCCTCCACCAGTCCCCCAGCTCATCTGTCTCTGGCCTGACTGGGGGTCCTCCACCAGTCTTCCAGCTCATCTGTCTCTGGTCTTACTGGGTGTCCTCTACCAGTCCCCCAGCTCATCTTTCTCTGTCTGGTCTAACTGGGTGTCTTTCACCAGTGCCCCAGCTCCTCTGGTCTAACTGGGGGTCCTCCACCAGTCCCCCATCTGCCTCTGGTCTTACTGGGGGTCTTCCACCAGTCCCCCAGCTCATCTGTCTCTGGTCTTACTGGGTGTCCTCCACCAGTCTCCCAGCTCATCTGTCTCTGGTCTTACTGGGGGTTCTCCACCAGTCCCCCAGGTCCTCTGGTCTAACTGGGGGTCCTCCACCAGTCCCCCATCTGTCTCTGGTCTAACTGGGGGTCCTCCACCAGTCCCCCAGCTCCTCTGGTCTAACTGGGGGTCCTCCACCAGTCCCCCATCTGCCTCTGGTCTAACTGGGGGTCCTCCCCCAGTCCCCCATCTGCCTCTGGTCTTACAGGGGGTCCTCCACCAGTACCCCAGCTCCTCTGGTCTAACTGGGGGTCCTCCACCAGTCCCCCATCTGCCTCTGGTCTTACTGGGAGTCCTCCACCAGTCTCCCAGCTCATCTTTCTCTGGTCTTACTGGGGGTCCTCCACCAGTCCCCCAGCTCATCTGTCTCTGGCCTGACTGGGGTCCTCCACCAGTCCCCCAGCTCCTCTGGTCTTACTGGGGGTCCTCCACCAGTCCCCCAGCTCCTCTGGCCTGACTGGGGGTCCTCCACCAGTCTTCCAGCTCATCTGTCTCTGGTCTTCCTGGGGGTCCTCCACCTGTCTTCCAGCTCATCTGTCTCTGGTCTTACTGGGAGTCCTCCACCAGTCTCCCAGCTCATCTTTCTCTGGTCTTACTGGGGGTCCTCCACCAGTCCCCCAGCTCATCTGTCTCTGGCCTGACTGGGGGTCCTCCACCAGTCTTCCAGCTCATCTGTCTCTGGTCTTACTGGGGGTCCTCCAACTGTCTCTCAGCTCATCTGTCTCTGTTCTTACTGGGGGTCCTCCACCAGTATCCCAGCTCATCCGTCTCTGGTCTTACTGGGGTTCCTCCACCAGTCTTCCAGCTCATCTGTCTCTGGTCTTCCTGGGGGTCCTCCACCAGTCTCCCAGCTCATCTGTCTCTGGCCTGACTGGGGGTCCTCCACCAGTCTTCCAGCTCATCTGTCTCTGGTCTTCCTGGGGTTCCTCCACCTTTCTCCCAGCTCATCTGTCTCTGGTCTTACTGGGGGTCCTCCACCAGTCCCCCAGCTCCTCTAGTCTAACTGGGGGTCCTCCACCAGTCCCCCATCTGTCTCTGGTCTTACTGAGGGTCTTCCACCAGTCCCCCAGCTCATCTGTCTCTGGTCTTACTGGGGGTCCTCCACCAATCCCCCAGCTCATCTGTCTCTGGTCTTACTGGGGGTCCTCCACCAGTCCCCCAGCTCATCTGTCTCTGGCCTGACTGGGGGTCTTCCACCAGTCTTCCAGCTCATCTGTCTCTGGTCTTACTGGGGGTCCTCCACCAGTCTTCAAGCTCATCTGTCTCTGGTCTTACTGGGGGTCCTCCACCTGTCTCCCAGCTCATCTGTCTCTGTTCTTACTGGGGGTCCTCCATACACCAGTCTCCCAGCTCATCTGTCTCTGGTCTTACTGGGTGTCCTCCACCAGTCCCCCAGCTCATCTGTCTCTGGCCTGACTGGGGTCCTCCACCAGTCCCCCAGCTCCTCTGGTCTTACTGGAGGTCCTCCACCAGTCCCCCAGCTCATCCGTCTCTGGCCTGACTGGGGGTCCTCCACCAGTCTTCCAGCTCATCTGTCTGTGGTCTTCCTGGGGGTCCTCCACCTGTCTCCCAGCACATCTGTCTCTGGTCTTACTGGGGCTCCTCCACCAGTCTTCCAGCTCATCTGTCTCTGTTCTTACTGGGAGTCCTCCACCAGTCTCCCAGCTCATCTGTCTCTGGTCTTACTGGGGCTCCTACACCAGTCTTCCAGCTCATCTGTCTCTGGTCTTACTGGGAGTCCTCCACCAGTCTCCCAGCTCATCTGTCTCTGGTCTTACTGGGGCTCCTCCACCAGTCTTCCAGCTTATCTGTCTCTGGTCTTACTGGGAGTCCTCCACCAGTCTCCCAGCTCATCTGTCTCTGGTCTTACTGGGGGTCCTCCACCAGTCTCCCAGCACATCTGTCTCTGGTCTTACTGGGGGTCCTCCACCTGTCTCCCAGCTCATCTGTCTCTGTTCTTACTGGGGGTCCTCCACCAGTCTCCCAGCACATCTGTCTCTGGTCTTACTGGGGGTCCTCCACCAGTCCCCAAGCTCATCTGTCTCTTGCCTGACTGGGGGTCCTCCACCAGTCTTCCAGCTCATCTGTCTCTGGTCTTACTGGGGGTCCTCCACCAGTCCCCCAGCTCATCTGTCTCTGGCCTGGCTGGGGGTCCTCCACCAGTCTTCCAGCTCATCTGTCTCTGGTGTTTCTGGGGGTCCTCCACCTGTCTCCCAGCTCATCTGCCTCTGGTCTTACTGGGGGTCCTCCACCAGTCTTCCAGCTCATCTGTCTCTGGTGTTACTGGGGGTCCTCCACCTGTCTCCCAGCTCATCTGTCTCTGGTCTTCCTTGGGTTCTCCTACCAGTCTTGAAACACTCCCTATGATCAACAGCATTTGTCTTCTTTGAGTAGATTTTTATACATTTTTCCACAGAACCTATGAAAGACAAAATGATATAGAAGTTATATTAGTAATTATTTGTGATAGTTTGTTACATTTCTGTCACACAAATACATGTAGGCCCCACTGTGTTGTTACACCAGAAAACTAACATTTCAAAGTGACTCTGAGTTGTAAAAGGGGGCACAGTATATTACCTGAAGTTGCTGTAGCGTCCGTACGTTTAGTTTTTCGCTTGTTGAATTGTTGAATTCATTACAAATGGTAGTCCAGGCATTCTATTTCTTGTTTTCTGTTGAGTAATCATACTGTTTGCTCTCCATAATTGGGTGATTTGACACAATTCACTTGAAGAGGGTTTTTCAAAGTCACAGCGTTTTCTTTAACCTCTGTCCATTGTTTGGATTAGGTGAGTTGCTCCAATTCCACACAATGCTTATGTATTAGTGTCCCATGCCTGGTTTCTGGAGCATCCTCAGGTCAGAACATTAACCAAATCAAGCTTCACAAAGATTAACTAGTTCGTCCTTACTTTCCTTAGTCTGGGACTCCCTCGTCTAGAAAGAATGAATCTGAAGTGAAACGGCTCAGAAAGCCATTGTTTTATCTGGATTCATTTCAGTAGAAATAGCCTGGTCCTGATTTAAATTCAACTCTGTCTGTGAAACCGCCCAGTAGTGAAACAGGACAAATATAAGCACCCCCTATTTGACCTTTTCAAATGCTGATAGGTGGGGTGGTGTGGTACTAAATGCTGATAGGTGGGGTGTTGTGGTATTAAATGCTGATTGGTGGGGTGGTGTGGTACTAAATGCTGATAGGTGGGGTTGGTGTGGTACTAAATGCTGATAGGTGGGGTGGTGTGGTACTAAATGCTGATTGGTGGGTTGGTGTGGTACTAAATGCTGATTGGTGGGTTGGTGTGGTACTAAATGCTGATAGGTGGGATGGTGTGGTACAAAATGCTGATAGGTGGGGTGGTGTGGTACACAATGTTGATAGGTGGGGTGTTGTGGTACTAAATGCTGATTGGTGGGTTGGTGTGGTACTAAATGCTGATAGGTGGGGTGGTGTGGTACTAAATGCTGATAGGTGGGGTGGTGTGGTACTTAATGCTGATTGGTGGGTTGGTGTGTTGTAATAGGTTGTCTACCGCGTTGGCAGGGAAGGCTCTGAGGAACACGGCGTTGGATCCTTTATAGAGTGCTCTGGGCCCCTCGTCACGAAGCAGCTCCCGCAGTACATCTACCAGACCTGTTCCCCTGTACCGCCCGTCTGGAGCTACACACACACAGTAAGAAAAAACATATTTTCATTTGAATCTAAATGTTTAGTTACGCTTCCCCCAGTTAATTTGAATCTAAATATTTAGCTATAGTTCCCCCAGTTAATTTGAATCTAAATATTTAGCTATAGTTCCCCCAGTTAATTTGAATCTAAATGTTTAGCTATAGTTCCCCAAGTTAATTTGAATCTAAATGTTTAGCTATAGTTCCCCCAGTTAATTTGAATCTAAATATTTAGCTATAGTTCCCCCAGTTAATTTGAATCTAAATATTTAGCTATAGTTCCCCCAGTTAATTTGAATCTAAATGTTTAGCTATAGTTCCCCCAGGTCTTCACGCAGGTATTCATTCAGTGATCCTTCTCTGTACCTTCCTCTGTTACTCTGGAGCAGGATGAGGACTGAGAATCTGTCTGTTATTGCCAGTTGTCACCACTACATGGGAGCATTCAGCTGCTGTCTCCTATAGTCCTGGCTGACAGGCTCCTGTAGTTTCATGTCATTTAGCAGACGCTTTCATGCAGAGATATTTACAGTCAGGACATTCAACTAAGTTAGGTAACACCACCACATAATCACAGTTTCCAGTCAGGCCATTCAACTGTGACAACCCTCCCACTCTGTCTGACAAATTCTTTTTCTTTGCTCTTGTTCTCCTTAATAGGAGGTCGGTGGGCGGAGCCGGGAGGGTCGTCAGCAAACTGGGACACACCTGGGCACGGGTGTGTCCCGGGATAAATACACCTCCTCCCCATTTTATTAGAGAGAGTCTCTCCATGCAGACACACGGATAGAGTTTGGTTGTGGCAGTTGGCAGGTTGCTTTGGCACTTTTCAACACCCCTCATTATCACATTCATGCACGCAAATACTCACTTACATTACTGACAACACACACCATTGTTCATTGTATTTAGTTTACTTCCATTAATAAATATATTGTTATTCCTTATCTCCACGTTGTCTCCCTTTTTTGTTACGAACTTCGAGTCGGTTCGTGACAAGTGAGGGCTCGTCTGGGATTTAAGGTTCCTAGATATTTTGGCATATAGCACTTTGTTGCATTATGAAGGACTAATACTAGTATGAGTTGTGTTTGAGAGAAAATGTGGAGTTAATGTTTGAGAACTCTGTAGGTGCTTTGTAACTCTCGTCACAGCTTTTGAGTTGTAATGTTTGGTAGGCCCAGTGTTGGTTGCCTTTGTTTGGGAAACTTGCCACTGCGGTGGAGAGTTGGTTGTGTGCTACTTTGGAGAGCATATTGGTTAGTTTCCAGGCCCCTGCCCAGGCTGGAGACTCGTGATCTACTCACTGTTGGGACATCGGTCTGAGGTGAGTACAGTCGGCTGTGTACCTCAGTGGGAGATTTGGGTAGGGTAGTGACACTTGCTACCTGGAGCTATAGCCTTTATTTTCCCCCTGTTAGGCTTAGCGATGTGTTTCACTTTGGAATACGTTGGGCATGGTTATTTTGTTTGTTATTTTTGTGTGGTGTCTGTGGACGGAGCAGTTGTCTCGGGTGCACATCCGTGGCTTGGGTGAATCTGCCAGCATGCTGCGTGTTTTAAAAAAAATATATTTTTTCCCTTGCCAGTAGACTACAGTGTGTAATTACCCACCGCAAATCCGCACGAAGACTAGGGTTAAGTTACTGTAGGTTTTATGGGAAGCTCCATATATTTATCTCTTCTGTGGTGCCCAGCGTGATTGTCAGTTCTCTTGTGGTCCGGTCTGGTGTGCTCAGCAGAGGGGAAGAGAGAGATCTTTTTTTGTATTTCTAGTGACTATGGCGTAGACACATTCATTCGCTTTCCATCAGAGGAACTGTTAGAATTATGTACTGAAGAAAGCTGTTGAAGATTGCTGAACACTACCAGGTTGAAATTAGTGATAAACGTCTAAACAATTTTATTAGGTTGATATTGAAGGCCAATCTGATGGACTGGTGTTTCTGAAGTTGCCTCTCGCCGTCTCCCTGTTTCATTACAATGGCTCCAGCTGTTAGCCCTAGAGGTCTTCTTTCAAACAGCACGATCGTGAGAACTACTTTGCAGACAGAGTTCAGTGTGTCAAATCGGAGGGCATGCTGTCCGGTCCTCTGGCAGTCTCTATGGGGGTGCCACAGGGTTCAATTCTCGGGCCGACTCTTTTTCTCTGTATATATCAATGATGTTGCTCTTGCTGCGGACGATTCCCTGATCCACCTCTACGCAGACGACACCATTCTATATACTTCCGGCCCGTCCTTGGACACTGTGCTATCTAACCTCCAAACGAGCTTCAATGCCATACAACACTCCTTCCGTGGCCTCCAACTGCTCTTAAACGCTAGTAAAACCAAATGCATGCTTTTCAACCGTTCGCTGCCTGCACCCGCATGCCCGACGAGCATCACCACCCTGGATGGTTCCGACCTTGAATATGTGGACATCTATAAGTACCTAGGTGTCTGGCGAGACTGTAAACTCTCCTTCCAGACTCATATCAAACATCTTCAAACCAAAATCAAATCTACAATCGGCTTTCTATTTCGCAACAAAGCCTCCTTCACTCACGCCGCCAAACTAACGCCAGTAAAACTGACTATCCTACCGATCCTCGACTTCATCTACAAAATAGCTTCTAATACTCTACTCAGCAAACTGGATGCAATTTATTACAGTGCCATCCGTTTTGTCACTAAAGCACCTTATACCACCCACCACTGCGACTTGTATGCTCTAGTCGGCTGGCCCTCGCTACATATTTGTCGCCAGACCCACTGGTTCCAGGTCATCTACAAGTCCATGCTAGGTAAAGCTCCGCCTTATCTCAGTTCACTGGTCACAATGGCAACACCCATCCGTAGCACGCGCTCCAGCAGGTGTATCTCACTGATCATCCCTAAAGCCAACACCTCATTTGGCCGCCTTTCGTTCCAGTTCTCTGCTGCCTGTGACTGGAACGAATTGCAAAAATCGCTGAAGTTGGAGACATTTATCTCCCTCACCAACCTCAAACATCTGCTATCTGAGCAGCTAACCGATCGCTGCAGCTGTACATTGTCTATCGGCAAATAGCTCACCCAATTTTACCTACCTCATCCCCATACTGTTTTTATTTATTTACTTTTCTGCTCTTTTGCACACCAGTATCTCTACCTGTACATGACCATCTGATCATTTATCACTCCAGTGTTAATCTACAAAATTGTAATTATTCGCCCACCTCCTCATGCCTTTTGCACACAATGTATATAGACTTTTTTTCTACTGTGTTATTGACTTGTTTATTGTTTACTCCATGTGTAACTCTGTGTTGTCTGTTCACACTGCTATGCTTTATCTTGGCCAGGTCGCAGTTGTAAATAAGAACTTGATCTCAACTAGCCTACCTGGTTAAATAAAGGTGAAATATATATTTTTTTTAAAGATCTAGAGCACGATCGTGTAAAGTATGAAAAATAATTGGAATTTAAACAGGATTTGGAACATCCTAAAATCAAGCTGCAACAAGAGCTGGTTAGGGAAGGAAAGCTCTCAGGGGAGAGTTTGCTCTGGGAAGGTGACCCAGATTTACCTAGGGGACGCTGCTCTTTTGGTCGTGCCTCGACACATTTGATGTTGTTGGGGACAAAGGTGAAATAACAAATGTCCTAATTTTGATGTCATCACTATTAATCTACAATGTAGAAAATAGTAAAAATAAAAACCATGAATGAGTAGGTGTCCAAACTTGTGACTGGTACAGTATATAAAGTATGTGATGGGATGCATAGACATTATAGACAATAAGGACAGTTTGTGGATAAAATATATAGTATATCTGTAGAACACGTAAACAGAATCGTATATGTAAAGGAAAAGTTGAATAGGATACAGTCTATACATATACAATGAGTACAACAGTATGTAAACATGATTAAAGGGACCAGCGTTCCGTTATTAAAGGGACCAGCGTTCCATTATTAAAGTGACCAGCGTTCCGTTATTAAAGTGACCAGTGTTCCGTTATTAAAGTGACCAGTGTTCCGTTATTATAGTGACCAGTGTTCCATTATTACAGTGACCAGTGTTCCATTATTAAAGTGACCAGTGTTCCGTTATTAAAGTGACCAGTGTTCCATTATTAAAGTGACCAGTGTTTCATTATTAAAGTGACCAGTGTTCCATTATTAAAGTGACCAGTGTTCCATTATTAAAGTGACCATTGTTCCATTATTAAAGTGACCAGTGTTCCATGATTAAAATGACCAGTGTTTCATTATTAAAGTGACCAGTGTTCCATTATTAAAGGGACCAGTGTTCCATTATTAAAGGGACCAGTGTTCCATTATTAAAGGGACCAGTGTTCCATTATTAAAGGGACCAGTGTTCCATTATTAAAGGGACCAGTGTTCCATTATTAAAGGGACCAGTGTTCCATTATTAAAGGGACCAGTGTTCCATTATTAAAGGGACCAGTGTTCCATTATTAAAGGGACCAGTGTTCCATTATTTAAGGGACCAGCGTTCCAGGTTTATGTACTCAGGGCAGCAGCCCAGGTGCAGGGTTGAGTAACCGAGTGATAGGCAGCAAAGTGACTAAGTTCAGGAGAGGGTGCGGGTGGAGGCCAGCTCGTGGTGATTATTTAACAGTCTGATGGCCTTGAGATAGAAGCTGTTTCATTCTCTTGTCCTCATGTTATAGGTGGGAGGGATGGAGGTAGGGGGTGTGTCTGGCCCCAAACAGGGATGGAGGTAGGGGGTGTGTCTGGCCCCTAACAGGGATGGAGGTAGGGGGTGTGTCTGGCCCCTAACAGTGACGGAGGTAGGGGGTGTGTCTGGCCCATAACAGGGATGGAGGTAAGAGGGGTGTCTGGTCCCTAACAGGGATGGAGGTAAGAGGTGTGTCTGGCCCAGTGATGTGTATCCCTGGATGACTGACAGGGGGTGCTCCTCCACAATTGTAAAACATATTTTAAAAGCTTTAGAAATGAATTTATAAATATCTACATTAGTTTTCCCCAAGTATTATAATACAGACACTTTAATGCATACTTTTACATTTTATTATGTGAGCTAATAAAACATTTTCCGTAAAATATATTTTTTTAGAGAGTACTAATATTACTGTCCCCACTACAACAAAACATAAAAATGTTATTTTGTCTTTGAAACATTTAAATGAAATACGGTAGAATTCCATTCATTCCTATGGAGAACTGTTCCTACCAGGGAGAGCCAATATGGCCGACCGGTGGCTTAAAGCCTCTCAATGGCCAATACATAGAATCAGCAGCCAGAAAGGGCTGGTGGGAGAAGCTATAGGAGGACTGACTCATTCTAATGGTTGGATTGGAGTCAAACATCTGGTTTCCATCCTCTGGTGTTCAGACCAGGTGTATGTGACCTAAACGACCATCTTAGGGCAGCTGCCAATATATTTCAGCACTTTATTCACTTACAGAGTCATGGACATTACCGTCAGCTCTCAACACCATGTTATACATCATGTGTTAGACATCTATCATGTGTTAAATCAATCAAATCAAATGTATTTATAAAGCCCTTCTTACATCAAGCTGATATCTCAAAGTGCTGTACAGAAACCCAGCCTAAAACTCCAAACAGGAAGCAATGCGTGGAAGCACGTGTCGTGTGTTATATATCATGTGTTTTATGCCATGTGCTAATTACCATGTGTTATGTGTTTGATATACAGTATATATCATGTGTTTTATACCATGTGCTAATTACCATGTGTTATGTGTTTGATATACAGTATATATCATGTGTTTTATACCATGTGCTAATTACCATGTGTTATGTGTTTGATATACAGTATATATCATGTGTTTTATACCATGTGCTAATTACCATGTGTTATGTGTTTGATATACAGTATATATCATGTGTTTTATACCATGTGCTAATTACCATGTGTTATGTGTTTGATATACAGTATATATCATGTGTTTTATACCATGTGCTAATTACCATGTGTTATGTGTTTGATATACAGTATATATCATGTGTTTTATACCATGTGCTAATTACCATGTGTTATGTGTTTGATATACAGTATATATCATGTGTTTTATACCATGTGCTAATTACCATGTGTTATGTGTTTGATATACAGTATATATCATGTGTTTTATACCATGTGCTAATTACCATGTGTTATGTGTTTGATATACAGTATATATCATGTGTTTTATACCATGTGCTAATTACCATGTGTTATGTGTTTGATATACAGTATATATCATGTGTTTTATACCATGTGCTAATTACCATGTGTTATGTGTTTGATATACAGTATATATCATGTGTTTTATACCATGTGCTAATTACCATGTGTTATGTGTTTGATATACAGTATATATCATGTGTTTTATACCATGTGCTAATTACCATGTGTTATGTGTTTGATATACAGTATATTTCATGTGTTTTATACCATGTGCTAATTACCATGTGTTATGTGTTTGATATACAGTATATATCATGTGTTTTATACCATGTGCTAATTACCATGTGTTATGTGTTTGATATACAGTATATATCATGTGTTTTATACCATGTGCTAATTACCATGTGTTATGTGTTTGATATACAGTATATATCATGTGTTTTATACCATGTGCTAATTACCATGTGTTATGTGTTTAATATACAGTATATATCATGTGTTTTATACCATGTGCTAATTACCATGTGTTATGTGTTTGATATACAGTATATATCATGTGTTTTATACCATGTGCTAATTACCATGTGTTATGTGTTTAATATACAGTATATATCATGTGTTTTATACCATGTGCTAATTACCATGTGTTATGTGTTTGATATACAGTATATTTCATGTGTTTTATACCATGTGCTAATTACCATGTGTTATGTGTTTAATATACAGTATATATCATGTGTTTTATACCATGTGCTAATTACCATGTGTTATGTGTTTAATATACAGTATATATCATGTGTTTTCATATCATGTGTTTTATGTTGTCAACTATGCATGCGGCCATCTTGGAAAGGTCACATTTGGAAAAGAGATGTATTTTTATTTTTTTATTTCACCTTTATTTAACCAGGTAGGCTAGTTGAGAACACCTTTTTTTTTAACCAGGTAGGCTAGTTGAGAACACCTTTATTTAACCAGGTAGGCTAGTTGAGAACACCTTTTTTTAACCAGGTAGGCCAGTTGAGAACACCTTTATTTAACCAGGTAGGCTAGTTGAGAACACCTTTTTTTAACCAGGTAGGCCTGTTGAGAACACCTTTATTTAACCAGGTAGGCTAGTTGAGAACACCTTTTTTAAACCAGGTAGGCTAGTTGAGAACACCTTTATTTAACCAGGTAGGCTAGTTGAGAACACCTTTTTTTAACCAGGTAGGCCAGTTGAGAACACCTTTAATTAACCAGGTAGGCTAGTTGAGAACACCTTTATTTTACCAGGTAGACTAGTTGAGAACACCTTTATTTAACCAGGTAGGCTAGTTGAGAACACCTTTATTTAACCAGGTAGGCTAGTTGAGAACACTTTTATTTAACCAGGTAGGCTAGTTGAGAACACCTTTATTTAACCAGGTAGGCTAGTTGAGAACACCTTTTTTTAACCAGGTAGGCCAGTTGAGAACACCTTTATTTAACCAGGTAGGCTAGTTGAGAACACCTTTTTTTAACCAGGTATACCTGTTGAGAACACCTTTATTTAACCAGGTAGGCTAGTTGAGAACACCTTTTTTTAACCAGGTAGGCTAGTTGAGAACACCTTTATTTAACCAGGTAGGCTAGTTGAGAACAACTTTATTTAACCAGGTAGGCTAGTTGAGAACACCTTTATTTAACCAGGTAGGCTAGTTGAGAACACATTTTTTTTAACCAGGTAGGCCAGTTGAGAACACCTTTATTTAACCAGGTAGGCTAGTTGAGAACACCTTTTTTTAACCAGGTATACCTGTTGAGAACACCTTTATTTAACCAGGTAGGCTAGTTGAGAACACCTTTTTTTAACCAGGTAGGCTAGTTGAGAACACCTTTATTTAACCAGGTAAGCTAGTGGAGAACACCTTTATTTAACCAGGTAGGCTAGTTGAGAACACCTTTATTTAACCAGGTAGGCTAGTTGAGAACACCTTTATTTAACCAGGTAGGCTAGTGGAGAACACCTTTATTTAACCAGATAGGCTAGTTGAGAACACCTTTTTTTAACCAGGTAGGCTAGTTGAGAACACCTTTATTTAACCAGGTAGGCTAGTTGAGAACACCTTTATTTAACCAGGTAGGCTAGTTGAGAACACCTTTATTTAACCAGGTAGGCTAGTTGAGAACACCTTTATTTAACCAGGTAGGCTAGTTGAGAACACCTTTATTTAACCAGGTAGGCTAGTGGAGAACACCTTTATTTAACCAGGTAGGCTAGTTGAGAACACCTTTATTTAACCAGGTAAGCTAGTTGAGAACAAGTTCTCATTTACAACTGCGACCTGGCCAAGATGAAGCAAAGCAGTTCGACACAAACAACACAGAGTTACACATGGAATAACAAACATACAGTCAATAACACATAGAAAAAGTATATACACAGTGTGTGCAAATGAGGTAACTGCATCCAATTTGTTGAGTAGAGTGTTGGAAGCTATTTTATAGATGACATCACCGAAGTTGAGAATTGGTAGGATGGTCAGTTTTACGAGGGTATG
Source organism: Oncorhynchus masou masou (assembly GCF_036934945.1). Lineage (NCBI taxonomy): Eukaryota > Metazoa > Chordata > Actinopteri > Salmoniformes > Salmonidae > Oncorhynchus > Oncorhynchus masou. Next base: position 581,710 of record NC_088229.1, on the reverse strand, counting down.
TTTGGCAGCATGAGTGAAGGATGCATTTTGAGAAATAGGAAGCCGATTCTAGATTTAACTTTGGATTGGAGATGTTTGATATGGGTCTGGAATGAGAGTTTACAGTCTAACCAGACACCCAGGTATTTGTATTTGTCCACATATTCTAAGTCAGAGCCGTCCAGAGTAGTGAGGCTGGACGGGCGGGCAGGTGCGGGCAGCGATCGGTTGAAGAGCATGCATTTCGTTTTACTTGAGTTTTACTTGAGTTATATGGCATTGAAGCTTGTCTGGAGGTTAGTTAACACAGTGTCCAAAGAAGGGCCAGAAGTATACAGAATGGTGTCATCTGCGTAGAGGTGGATCAGAGACTCACCAGCAGCAAGAGCGACATCATTGATGTCAACAGAGAAGAGTGTCGGTCCAAGAATTTAACCCTGTGTTACCCCCATAGAGACTGCCAGAGGTCCGGACAGCAGACCCTTCGATTTGACACACTGAACTCTATCTGAGAAGTAGTTGGTGAACCAGGCGAGGCAGTCATTTGAGAAACCAAGGCTGTTGAGTCTGCCGATAAGAAAGTGGTGATTGACAGAGTCGAAACCCTTGGCCAGGTAGATGAAGACGGCTGCACAGTAATGTCTCTTAACGACGGCGGTTATGATATCGTTTAGGACCTTGAGGATGGCTGAGGTGCACCCATGACCAGCTCTGAAACCAGATTGCATAGCGGAGAAGTGGGATTTAAAATGGTCGGTAATTTGTTTGTTGACTTGGCATTCGAAGAGTTTAGAAAAATATAGGTATATAGGATAAATATTGTTCTGTAGCAGTTTGGGTCTAGAGAGATGTGACCTCTCTGGTTAAATAAAGGGTAACAAATAAATAAACTCACCAAAAAAATAAATGTCCCTTTTTCAGGACCCTGTCTTTCAGAAGATAATTAGTAAAAATCCAAATAACTTCACAGATCTTCATTGTAAAGGGTTTAAACACTGTTTCCCATGCTTGTTCAATGAACCATTAACAATGAATGAACATGCACCTGTGGAGCAGTCGTTAAGACACTAACAGCTGACAGACGGTAGGCAATTAAGGTCACAGTTATGAAAACTAGAAAAAGGAATTTCTACTGACTCTGAAAAACCCTGCTCATCTGCGTGAACGTGCTGCAAGGAGGCATGAGGACTGCAGATGTGGCCAGGGCAATAAATTGGAATGTCCGTACTGTGAGACGCCTAAGACAGCGCTGAAGGGAGACAGGATGGATATCTGATCGTCCTCACAGTGGCAGACCACGTGTCCGCAATAGGCTGAGAGAGGCTGGACTGGGGGTTTGTAGGCCTGTTGTAAGGCAGGTCCTCACCAGACATCACCGGCAACAACAACAACAAACCCACCGTCGCTGGACCAGACAGAACTGGCAGAAAGTGCTCTTCACTGACGAGTCGCGGTTTTGTCTCTCACCAGGGGTGGTGGTCGGATTTGCGTTTATCGTCGAGGGAATGAGCATTACACTGAGGCCTGTACTCTGGAACAGGATCGATTTGGAGGTGGAGGGTCCATCATGGTCTGGGACGGTGTGTCACAGCATCATCGGAATGAGATTGTTGTCATTGCAGGTATTCTCAATGCTGTGCGTTACAAGAAAGACATCCTCCTCCCTCATGTGGTACCCTTCCTGCAGGCTCATGACCCTCCAGCATGACAATGCCACCAGCCATACTGCTCATTCTGTGCATAATTCCTTGCAAGACAGGAATGTCAGTGTTCTGCCATGGCCAGCGAAGAGCCCTGATCTCAATCCCATTGAGCACATCTGGGACCTGTTGGATCGGAGGGTGAGGGCTAAGGCCATTCCCCAAGAAATGTCTGGGAACTTGCAGGTGCCTTGGTGGAATAGTGTGGTAACATCTCACAGCAAGAACTGGCAAATCTGGTGCAGTTCATGAGGAGGAGATGCACTGCAGTACTTAATGCAGCTGGTGGCCACACCAGATACCCCCCCCCCCCTTTGTTCAGGGACACATTATTCCATTTCTGTTAGTCACATGTCTGTAGAATTAATCTTGTTATGTTCATACAAATATTTACACATGTTAAGTTTGTTGAAAATAAACGCAGTTGACAGTGAGAGGACGTTTCTTTTTTTGATGAGATTACAAATAAACAAATCAAAAACCTTCAGCCAAAGGACATTGGGTCGACCTGGGTTCAGTGAATATATATATATGTGTGTGTGTGTGTGTGTGTGTGTGTGTGTGTCAGTGTACCTGTCTGGAAGTTGGTCTTGAGTACGTCGGGTGGAAGTCCCACAATCCAGTTACAGATGCCCGCTATGCCACCACAAAGGAGGATCTTTGGAGTGCTGAGCTGGGACACACTGGAACACGCACGCACGCACGCACACACACACACACACACACAGACACACACGCACGCACACACACACACACACACAGACACACACACACACACACACGCATGGTTAAACATTTATACACACACACACACACACACACACACACACACGCACACACACACACACACGCAGGGTTAAACATTTATACACACACACAGGGTAAAACATTTATATATCAAGTGATTGACATCTGTTACCAATTATTGCAGTGTGTTCTATAAAGTTTTGGATGAAGAGGTGTTGTAATGGTAACATGAGACGGACCTTTCACCCTCAGCTGTCATTTTGTGTTTCAGGAAGTCATAAGCCATGAAGTAGGCACCATTAGAAGGCACGTCTAGAGGGGGGAGAGAGGGACAGGGAGAAAGACAGGGAGAGAGAGAGGGACAGGGAGAGATAGAGAATGGGAGAGAGAGGGACAGATAGAGAGAGAGAATGGGAGAGAGAGAGAGAGCGAGAGAATGGGAGAGAGAGAGGGACAGATAGAGAGAATGGGAGAGAGAGAGGGACAGATAGAGAGAATGGGAGAGAGAGAGAGAGAGAGAGAATGGGAGAGAGAGGGACAGACAGAGAATGGGAGAGAGAGAGAGAGAGAGAGAGAATGGGAGAGAGAGGGACAGAGAGAGAATGGGAGAGGGAGAGGGACAGATAGAGAGAATGGGAGAGAGAGAATGGGAGAGAGAGAGAATGGGAGAGAGAATAGAGGTATATTGTAAAAGGCATTTGAGAGCAACAGACTGGTGAACTAGTCTTATTTTATTGAGCAACAATGATATATTTCAATCAAGGGTAGAACAAGGCTGGTAGTTAGTCATGTTGAACTTATACCTGATTTATATTACTATCATGGGAACCAAAGTGCAATATAGATTTAAAGACACACACAGGGTAAAGTCTGGTGTGTGTACCTCTGATGAGTGTGAGTGTTGTTCCTTTGTAGATGGAGCGGATGCCTTGTGCTTTATACAACTTGAGAGCACAGTCCAGAGGACCTGCATACCGTACTGCCTGCTGCCCCCCGCTTGCCTGCACCTACACACACACACACACACACACACACACACACACACACACACACACACACACACACACACACACACACACACACACACACACACACACACACACACACACACACACACATCTATCCAATCCTGTCAGATCCATTAGGGAGTAGTTAGGGAGTAGGAGCTAGAGGGAAGGGATTAGGAGCTAGGGGGAAGTGATTAGGGAGTAGGAGCTAGGAGAGAGGGCTTATGGATGAGGAGCTAGGTATTAGGGAGGAGGAGCTAGGGTTTATGGAGTAGGAGCTAGGGGAAGGGGTTAGGGATTGGGAAATAGGGTGAAGGGTTTACGGAGTAGGAGCTAGGAGGTAGGGATTAGGGAGTAGAGGCTACAGGGAAGTGATTAGGAAGTAGGAGTTGGGTAGAAGGAGATATGGGTTAGGGAATAGGAGCTGTTGGGAAGGGGGAAGGGAGCAGGAGATACAGTATGGGGGAAGGGATTATGGAGTAGGAGCTAGGAGTTATGGAGTAGGAGATAGGGCTTAGGGAGTAGGAGGTAGGGGGAAGGGGATAGGAAGTAAGGGCTAGGGTTAAGAGATTAGGAGATATGAGTTAGGGAGTAGGAGCTAGGGGTATGGGAGTAGGAGTTATGGAGGGAGAAGGGGGAGGGGTTAGGGAGTAGGAGCTAGGGGAAGGGGTTAGGTAGTAGGAGCTAGGGGAAGGGGTTAGGGAGTAGGAACTAGGAGGAAGGGGTTAGGTAGTAGGAGCTAGGGGAAGAGGTTAGGTAGTAGGAGCTAGGGGAAGGGGTTAGGTAGTAGGAGCTAGGGGGAAGGGGTTAGGTAGTAGGAGCTAGGGGAAGGGGTTAGGTAGTAGGAGCTAGGGGAAGGGGTTAGGTAGTAGGAGCGAGGGGGAAGGGGTTAGGTAGTAGGAGCTAGGGGGAAGGGGTTAGGTAGCAGGAGCTAGGGGAAGGGGTTAGGTAGTAGGAGCTAGGGGGAAGGGGTTAGGTAGTAGGAGCTAGGGGGAAGGGGTTAAGTAGCAGGAGCTAGGGGAAGGGGTTAGGTAGTAGGAGCGAGGGGGAAGGGGTTAGGTAGTAGGAGCTAGGGGGAAGGGGTTAGGTAGTAGGAGCTAGGGGAATGGGTTAGGTAGTAGGAGCTAGGGGAAGGGGTTAGGTAGTAGGAGCTAGGGGAAGGGTTTAGGTAGTAGGAGCTAGGGGGAAGGGGTTAAGTAGTAGGAGCTAGGGGAAGGGGTTAGGTAGTAGGAGCTAGGGGAAGGGGTTAGGTAGTAGGAGCTAGGGGAATAGGTTAGGTAGTGTCTGTAGCTGGTGAGATGGAAACACCTTGTTGCTTTTATGGATTTTGTTTTGTTGCTTTTTGTCTGCCTGCTACGTGTTGCTTTTCTTATGTTGCTCTGACTGCATGCTACGTGTTGCTTCTAAAATATTTAATTAAAATAAAGTCAAACTCAAAGCTAAGGGTTTGGGGAGGGGGTTAGGGAGTATGAGCTAGGGTTTAGGGATTAGGATTTTGGGGGAGGGGCTAAATTAGGGAGTACAATTTAGGTGTTTTTGATTGGGTTTGAAGCTTTGGGATGTTAAGGACAGGGGCAGGGAGTGAGTGTCGTCATTTTACCTGTAGTAAACACTTGACCCTTTCTCCAGGACACACTATCACTGTAGTGAAAACACCTGCTAGACAGCCTGAAAGAAACAGTTGGCTAGGCCTGACAGAGAGAGAGGGGGGGAGAGAGTGATGGAGAGAGAGAGACAGAGGGAGGAGAGGCAGGAAGAGGGAAGAGAGGAGAGGCAGAAAGAGGGGAGAGAGAGAGAGGTAAATGTGAGGAATGTGTGTGTGGTAGTCACTCAGGGGTGGGAAGGATGGAAGTGAATGATAGGAGAGAGAAGGGCTACAGATATATTTAGGCTTCATATTTCAACTATTACACCACACAGAAAGGACCACAGAAAGGACCACAGAAAGGACCACAGAAAGGACCACAGAAAGGACCACAGAAAGGACCACAGAAAGAAAGAACTACTCCCACCACTCTTCCCCTCCGGCGTTTGACGACACCTGGTTACTAACCACCGGTCCTGGTTACCATCGTTACGCTCACCTGGTTACCATCATTACGCTCACCTGGTTACCATCATTACGCTCACCTGGTTACCATCATTACGCTCCCCTGGTTACCATCATTACGCTCACCTGGTTACCATCATTACGCTCACCTGTTTACTAACCACCGGTCCTGGTTACCATCATTACGCTCACCTGGTTACCATCATTACGCTCACCTGTTTACTAACCACCGGTCCTGGTTACCATCATTACGCTCACCTGGTTACCATCATTACGCTCACCTGGTTACCATCATTACGCTCACCTGTTTACTAACCACCGGTCCTGGTTACCATCATTACGCTCACCTGGTTACCATCATTACGCTCACCTGGTTACTAACCACCGGTCCTGGTTACCATCATTACGCTCACCTGTTTACTAACCACCGGTCCTGGTTACCATCATTACGCTCACCTGTTTACTAACCACCGGTCCTGGTTACCATCATTACGCTCACCTGGTTACCATCATTACGCTCACCTGGTTACCATCATTACGCTCACCTGGTTACCATCATTACGCTCCCCTGTTTACTAACCACCGGTCCTGGTTACCATCATTACGCTCACCTGGTTACCATCATTACGCTCACCTGGTTACCATCATTACGCTCACCTGGTTACCATCATTACGCTCACCTGGTTACCATCATTACGCTCACCTGGTTACCATCATTACGCTCACCTGGTTACCATCATTACGCTCACCTGGTCCTCATCATTAAGCTCACCTGGTTACCATCATTACGCTCACCTGGTCCTCATCATTACGCTCACCTGGTTACCATCATTACGCTCACCTGTTCCTCATCATTACGCTCACCTGGTTACCATCATTACGCTCACCTGGTTACCATCATTACGCTCACCTGGTTACCATCATTACGCTCACCTGGTTACCGTCATTACGCTCAACTGTTCCTCATCATTACGCTCACCTGGTTACCGTCATTACGCTCACCTGTTCCTCATCATTACGCTCACCTGGTTACCATCATTACGCTCACCTGTTCCTCATGATGAGGCTCACCTGTTCCTCATGATGAGGCTCACCTGTTCCTCATGATGAGGCTCACCTGTGTAACGAGTGCGCTGAGTCAGGAAGCAAGTTCAGGGAGTGAGTGTTTTAATGAAATAAACACAAACAACGCACCTACATGAAAAGAGTCAATAACACCTGAGGAAAGAACCAAGGGGAGTGACAGATAGAGGGAAGATAATCAAGGAGGTGATGGATTCCAGGTGGGTGACAGATATAGAGAAGATAATCAAGGAGGTGATGGAGTCCAGTTGAGTGACAGATATAGAGAAGACAATCAAGGAGGACTCCATTTCCTCTCTCATTACCTCCTCTATATCTGTCACTCACCTGGAATCCATTTTCCCTCTCATTACCTCCTCTATATCTGTCACTCACCTGGACTCCATTTCCCCTCTCATTACCTCCTCTATATCTGTCACTCACCTGGACTCCATTTCCTCTCTCATTACCTCCTCTATATCTGTCACTCACCTGGACTCCATTTCCCCTCTCATTACCTCCTCTATATCTGTCACTCACCTGGACTCCATTTCCCCTCTCATTACCTCCTCTATATCTGTCACTCACCTGGACTCCATTTCCTCTCTCATTACCTCCTCTATATCTGTCACTCACCTGGACTCCATTTTCTCTCTCATTACCTCCTCTATATCTGTCACTCACCTGGACTCCATTTCCCCTCTCATTACCTCCTCTATATCTGTCACTCACCTGGACTCCATTTCCTCTCTCATTACCTCCTCTATATCTGTCACTCACCTGGACTCCATTTCCTCTCTCATTACCTCCTCTATATCTGTCACTCACCTGGACTCCATTTCCTCTCTCATTACCTCCTCTATATCTGTCACTCACCTGGACTCCATTTCCTCTCTCATTACCTCCTCTATATCTGTCACTCACCTGGACTCCATTTCCCCTCTCATTACCTCCTCTATATCTGTCACTCACCTGGACTCCATTTCCCCTCTCATTACCTCCTCTATATCTGTCACTCACCTGGACTCCATTTCCTCTCTCATTACCTCCTCTATATCTGTCACTCACCTGGACTCCATTTTCTCTCTCATTACCTCCTCTATATCTGTCACTCACCTGGACTCCATTTCCCCTCTCATTACCTCCTCTATATCTGTCACTCACCTGGACTCCATTTCCTCTCTCATTACCTCCTCTATATCTGTCACTCACCTGGACTCCATTTCCTCTCTCATTACCTCCTCTATATCTGTCACTCACCTGGACTCCATTTCCTCTCTCATTACCTCCTCTATATCTGTCACTCCCTTACGTCTATTCCCCAGGCAGCATTCATGTTGTTCCATGTCTGTACGCTGCACTTGTGTCTTGCATTGTTCTCTGTTCCGTTTATTATTAAACTCTCTACCTGAACTTGCTTCCTGTTTCCCAGCGTCGTTGTTACAAAGAAAGAAAGAAAGGAATACAGAAAGAAATGAATACCTACATCAGTGTCTTAGTGGAGTCTGGTTGCAACAGCTGTTTTCCCAGTCCGAAACCAAAGAAACTAATGGCCATCATAGGAGCTACGCTGGCTAGGGGGGCCCCCATCCCCTTGTACAGCCCAAGAAGTCCCTAAACACACACACACACACACACACACACACACACACACACACACACACACACACACACACACACACACACACACACACACACACACACACACACACACACACACATTGTTGGTGCGGTATGCAAATTGGAGTGGGTCTAAGGTTTCCCATGTGTCTTTGCGTGTCAAAAACAACACACGTCAAATAACACTATTTGATGCGTCAAATACGCTTTTAATCTGACGCATCAAACAACACAATTCTGTTACAGAATGTTGTGTGTGTGCGGAATTTTCAGGTGCAAGCCAAGCTCCTCCACACTATGACCAGTAGCACTGTCAAAGCTGTACAAAAATTAAAGTCTGCAAACAAGAACAACCCGGCCACAAACAATGTGTTTACAATACCGCATGGTAATGAGGCTTGTGTTCGACCACATGGGAAAACACGTCTGTGTGAGCATTTCAAATAAGATTGGGATCAAATGAGCAGGTTCAAAAAATGTTGCTAATATCTTTGATAAAGATGTTATTTAGCAGCTTCTGCGGTAGTTAGCTAGCTTTAGCTTGGTACCTAGATAGCACCAATGCAATTGCCTGAAAACAATGACCAGTAGAAACTGCTGTCATTTTCAATACTCTTAGCAATGATTTAGGAATCCATCTGAGTAAGTATTAGCTAGGGAGCCACTTGTTTTTTAACTTCAGTTCATGAAAATAACTAGCTAGCTAATTACTTAACCCTGTTGCCCAAAGCTAACGTTATAAGCAGCCGAGTAGCTTCCTCTGGCTCGTGAGGCTTGAACCGGTTTATGTTTTGTGAAGCTAGCCACAATAAGGATTAGCCACAATAGTGGAATTTGCAGTTGGCCTTCAAAAATAAAAATCCCTCGTTGAAAGTGATGCAGAACATTACAACTTATTTAGACTAGATCATGTTATTACAAGGTTAGAGTGTAATGTGGAGCAATGAAATGGAGGATCAGTCTACTTGGTGAGAACAGAACACAACTGTGAAGAGTTTATGTAAATATTAGCATTGTAGCTCAGGGACTTTGACTGGGGGAAGTCACCTGCCCAGTCAGCCTAATGTGCGTACTGACAATCATATTGCACTGTACAGCCTTATCTAAGGATTGGGGATCAATGAAATGGGGTATCAGTCTACTCAGTATCCAAGAGCTCCTCAGAGTTATCAGACTCCAAAACATGGTATCAGTCTACTAAGTATCTAAGAGCTCCTCAGAGTTATCAGACTCCAAAACATCCGCATTGTTTTTCTTCTGGAATAGTGTTCAATACACTGTTGTAGGTTGACTGGTACGATAAATGTGGCTCAATTCAGTGGTTTCAGATTCCCACAATCAAATCAAAGTGTATTTGTCATGTGCGCTGAATACAACAGGTATTTATTCACCTTACAGTGAAATGCGTACTTACAGGCTCTAACCAATAGGGCAAAAAAGGCATTCGGTGAACAATAGGTAAGTAAAGAAATAAAACAACAGTAAAAAGACAAGCTATATACAGTAGAGAGGCTATATACAGTAGAGAGGCTATACACAGTAGAGATGCTATATACAGTAGAGAGGTTATATACAGTAGAGAGGCTATATACAGTAGAGAGGCTACATACAGTAGAGAGGCTATATACAGTAGAGAGGCTATATACAGTAGAGAGGCTATATACAGTAGAGAGGCTATATACAGTAGAGAGGCTATATACAGTAGAGAGGCTATATACAGTAGAGAGGCTATACACAGTAGAGATGCTATATACAGTAGAGAGGCTATACACAGTAGAGAGGCTATACACAGTAGAGAGGCTATATACAGTAGAGAGGCTATACACAGTAGAGAGGCTATATACAGTAGAGAGGCTATATACAGTAGAGAGGCTATATACAGTAGAGAGGCTATACACAGTAGAGATGCTATATACAGTAGAGAGGCTATATACAGTAGAGAGGCTATATACAGTAGAGAGGCTATATACAGTAGACAGGCTATATACAGTAGACAGGCTATATACAGTAGAGAGGCTATATACAGTAGAGAGACTATATACAGAAGAGAGGCTCTATAGAGTAGAGAGGTTATATACAGTAGAGAGACTATATACAGTAGAGAGGCTATATAGAGTAGAGAGGTTATATACAGTAGAGAGACTATATACAGTAGAGAGGCTATATAGAGTAGAGAGGCTATATACAGTAGACAGGCTATATAGAGTAGAGAGGCTATATACAGTAGACAGGCTATATACAGTAGAGAGGTTATATACAGTAGAGAGGTTATATACAGTAGAGAGGCTATATACAGTAGAGAGGTTATATAAAGTAGAGAGGCTATATACAGTAGAGAGGTTATATACAGTAGAGAGGTTATATACAGTAGCGAGGCTATATACAGTAGACAGGCTATATACAGTAGAGAGGTTATATACAGTAGAGAGGTTATATACAGTAGAGAGGCTATATACAGCAGAGAGGCTATATACAGTAGCGAGGCTATATACAGCAGAGAGGCTATACAAGTAGCGAGGCTACATACAGACACCGGTTAGGCTGATTGAGGTAGTATGTGCATGTAGATATGGTTAAAGTGACTATGCATATATGATAAACAGAGAGTAGCAGCAGCGTAAAAGAGGGGTTGGGGGGGGGGCACAATGCAAATAGTCCGGGTAGCCATTTGGTTACCTGTTCAGGAGTCTTATGGCTTGGGGGTAAAAACTGTTGAGAAGCCTTTCTGACCTGGACTTGGTACTCCTGTACCGCTTGCCATGCGGTAGTAGATAGAACAGTCTATGACTGGGGTGGCTGGGGTCTTAGACCATTTTTAGGGCCTTCCTCAATTTTTAGGTCCTGGATGGCAGGAGGCTTGGCTAGTCCTTATTGTGGCTAGTCCTTATTGTGGCTAGCTATACATATGGTCTGACCACCGTTAATCAAATACGAACAGAAAAATTAAGAACTCAAAAATTAGGGTTATTTTAGCTGATGACACCAAGCTAAATAGTCCTGAAACTGTCGTTTTGTTTGTAACATTGTTTGCATCCATCAGATAACTTTTTTCTTTAGGACATTGTAGCGTGAGACAACTTTACCAGCATCATAGCAGACGTATTGATGAATCATTGTGACATGAAATACGAGTGATAGTGTAATCAATGTGTAATAACTATGTAAAACATTTGTAAACGTGTTAAATTATTATTATGATGTATTTTTTATTTCACCTTTATTTAACCAGGTTGGCTATTTGAGAATAAGCAAATGAGGTAAGATAAGGGAGTTAAGGCAATAAATAGGCCATAGTGGCAAAATAATTACAATATGGCAATTAAACACTGGAGTGGTAGATGAGCAGAAGATGAGTATACAAGTAGAGATACTGGGGTGCAAATTAGCAAAATAATAAAAATAAACACAGTATGGGGATGAGGTAGTTGGATGGGCTGTTTACAGATGGGCTACGTACAGGTGCAGTGATCTGTGAGCTGCTCTGACAGCTGGTGCTTACAGCTAGTGAGGGAGATATGAGTCTCCAGTTTCAGTGATTTTTTTTGTTCCAGTCATTGGCAGCAGAGAACTGGAAGGAGAGGCGGCCAAAAGAGGAATTGGCTTTGGGGGTGACCAGTGAAATATACCTGCTGGAGCGCGTGCTACAGGTGGGTGCTGCTATGGTGACCAGTGAGCTGAGATAAGGTGGGGCTTTACCTAGCAGAGACTTATGGATGACCTGGAGCCAGTGGGTTTGGCCATGAATATGAAACGAGGGCCAGCCAACGAGAGCGTACAGGTCACAGTTTTGTGTGGTATATGTGGCTTTGGTGACAAAACGGATGGCACTGTGATAGACTGCACCCAATTTGCTGAGTAGAGTGTTGGAGGCTATTTTGCAAATGACATCACCGAAGTCAAGGATCGGTAGGATAGTCAGTTTTACGAGGGTATGTTTAGCAGCATGAGTGAAGGATGCTTTTCTGCAAAATAGGAAGCCAATTCTAGATTTAGTTTTGGATTGGAGATGCTTAATGTGAGTCTGGAAGGAGAGTTTACAGTCTTGCCAGACACCTAGGTATTTGTAGTTGTCCACATATCCTAAGTCAGAACCGTCCAGAGTAGTAATGATGGGCGGGCAGGTGCGGGCAGCGACCGGTTGAAGAGCATGCATTTAGTTTTACTTGCATTTAAGAGCAGTTGGAGGAAGGAGAGTATTATCAGGTCCCGATTTGTCAACAAGCTTATTTGATGCGTCAAATAGTGTTATTTGACATGTATCTTTTTTTGACACAAAGACCCAAATGCCTTAGTTGATGCACCTTTGGCAGTGATTACAGCCTCATGTCTTCTTGTATATGACGCTACAAGCTTGGTACATCTGTGTTTGGGGAGTTTCTCCCATTCCTCTCTGCAGATCCTCTCAAGTTCTGTCAGGTTGGATTGGCAGCGTCGCGGCACAGCTATTGTCAGGTCTCTCCAGAGATTATCGATTGGGTTCAAATCCGGGCTCTGGCTGGGCCACTCAAGGACATTCAGAGACTTGTCCCGAAGCCACTCTTGCATTGTCTTGGCTGTGTGCTTAGGGCCGATGTCCTGTTGGAAAGTGAACCTTCGCCCCAGTCTGAGGTCCTTAGCGCTCTGGAGCAGGTTTTCATTGAGGATCTCTCTGTACTTTGCTCCATTCATCTTTGTCTCAATCCTGACTAGTCTCCCAGTCTCTGCCACTAAAAAACATCCACACACATGATGCTGCCTCCACCATGCTTCACCTTAGGGATGGTGCCAGGTTTCCTGCAGACGTGACGCTTGGCATTCAGGCCAAAGAGTTCAATCTTGGTTTCATCTGAACAGAGAATCTTGTTTCTCATGGTCTGATAATCTTTAGGTGCCTTTTTGGCAAACTCCAAGCGAGCTGTTATGTGCCTTTTACTGAGGAGTGTTTTTTGTCAGGCCACTCTACCATAAAGGACTGATTGGTGGAGTGCTGCAGAGAGGGTTGTCCTTCTGGAAGATTCTCCCATCTCCACAGAGGAACTCTAGAGCTCTGTCAGAGTGACTATCGGGTTCTTGGTCACCTACCTGACCAAGGCCTTTCTCCCCAGATTGCTCAGTTTGGCCAGGAGGCCAGCTCTAGGAAGAGTCTTGGTGGTTCCATACTTCTTCCATTTAAGAATGATGAAGGCCACCGTGTTCTTGGGGACCTTCAATGTTGCAGACATTTTTTGGTACCCTTTCCCAGAAATGTGTCTCGACGCAATCCTATCTTGGAGCTCTTCGGACAATTCCTTCGACTTCATGGCTTGGTTTTTGCTCTGACATGCACTGTCAACTGTGGAACCTTATATAGACAGGACAGACAGGTGTGTGCCTTTCCAAATCATGTTCAACCAATTGAATTTACCACAAGTGGACCCCAATCAAGTTGTCGAAACATCTCAAAGATGATCAATTGAAAAAGGATGCACCTGAGCTCAATTTCGAGTCTCACAGAAAAGGGTCTGAATACTTTTGTAAAAAAGGGATCCATTTTTTTTATTTTTAATACATTTGTAAAAATTAAAAGACAACCGTTTTCATTTCATCATTATACGGTATCCTGTGTAGATTGCTGAGAATTTGTATGTATTTAATCCTTTGTAGAATAAGGCTGTAACGTAACACAATGTTGAAAAGGCAAGGGCTCTGAATCCTTTCTGAATGTATGCGTTCACCTCTTTGGAGACAGTCTTTAGGAAGCAGTCATAAGCACCTTTGTAGAGGACATCCTGGCTGGGCACTCTGGGCTGGGTCTGTAGCCGCACCTGAACAGTGGTGTACACAATACTACAGTATTATACGGTGTAGAATAACACACAATACTACAGTTGTATACAGTGGTAGGATAACAAACAATATTATGGTATTATACAGCGGTAGGATAAAACACAATACTACAGTGTAGATACATTTGAATTCAATCACTTTTTGACAGCATCCCTTTTGATTTAAACAAAACTCACCATATATGTTTGCCCATGGAAGAAGTGTTCAGAAAGTGACTATTTGGACCTGAATGAGAAATATTTGCTCAAAGATGACTTATTTTGCGTACCCCACCATACCATAAACAGGGGAATTGCTGAGGGGAGGTTGGCAACTAATACGAAAGGTGTCCTTCTAGCGGTTCAAATAAATATTCATAAATATTATGGATTTTAAACTTATAGGTACATTATAAGCATCTTATATCGTCTGAAAGCTTAAACTCTTGTTAATCTAACTACACTGCCCGATTTACAGTAGCTATTACAGCGAAAACATGCCATGCGATTGTTTGTGGATGGTGCCCCAAATCAAAATATTGTTTCACCGGCACAGGTTTCATACATTTACATATAACGAGAAAGTGTTCACTTACTTAAAAAAAAATCTTCCTCTGATTTGTCTTTCAAAGGATCTCAGTTCTATATGTCCTATAGGGTAGGGGTTATATATGTCCTATAGGGTAGGGGTTATATATGTCCTATAGTGTAGGGGTTCTATATGTCCTATAGGGTAGTGGTTATATATGTCCTATAGTGTAGGGGTTCTATGTGTCCTATAGGGTAGGGGTTCTATATATCCTATAGGGTAGGGGTTATATATGTCCTATAGGGTAGGGGTTCTATATGTTCTATAGGGTAGGGGTTCTATATGTCCTATAGGGTAGTGGTTATATATGTCCTATAGGGTAGGGGTTCTATATGTTCTATAGGGTAGGGGTTCTATATGTCCTATAGGGTAGTGGTTATATATGTCCTATAGTGTAGGGGTTCTATATGTCCTATAGGGTAGGGGTTCTATATATCCTATAGGGTAGGGGTTCTATATGTTCTATAGGGTAGGGGTTATATATGTCCTATAGTGTAGGGGTTCTATATGTCCTATAGGGTAGGGGTTCTATATATCCTATAGGGTAGGGGTTCTATATGTCCTATAGGGTAGTGGTTATATATGTCCTATAGTGTAGGGGTTCTATATGTCCTATAGGGTAGGGGTTATATATGTCCTATAGGGTAGGGGTTCTATATATCCTATAGGGAAGGGGTTATATATGTCCTATAGGGTAGGGGTTCTATATGTTCTATAGGGTAGGGGTTATATATGTCCTATAGGGTAATGGTTATATATGTCCTATAGGGTAGGGGTTATATATGTCCTATAGGGTAGGGGTTATATATGTCCTATAGGGTAGGGGTTATATATGTCCTATAGGGTAGTGGTTATATATGTCCTATAGTGTAGGGGTTCTATATATGAGCGGGCGGCAGGGGTAGCCTAGTGGTTAGAGCGTTGGAATAGTAACCGGAAGGTTGCGAGTTCAAACCCCCGAGCTGACAAGGTACAAATCTGTCGTTCTGCCCCTGAACAGGCAGTTAACCCACTGTTCCCAGGCCGTCATTGAAAATAAGAATTTGTTCTTAACTGACTTGCCTGGTTAAATAAAGGTAAAATAAATAAAAAATAAAAAAATGCTATAGGGTAGGGGTTCTATATGTCCTATAGGGTAGGGGTTCCTAAAATTACAATTCCTAAAACTGAAGTTGAAAACTGTTGTCACTGCTTCCTGTTGACAAGACGTTTTGATAAATAGGCCAATGTCAAAACACAGTTTTACGTGTCAAAGTCAATAACAATATGCAGAAACAGTTTGTGATATATTGAAAACATAAAATGTACATGTGCAACAATAGTACTCATACTACTTTATACGAGCACCAGAAACCTTGCTGTCTCATCGATTAGTTAGGGGATACGCACATTTTAGACTTTCAACCAGAGTGAAAGATCTATAACACATAGAGTAGATCTACTTCATCTTAGACTTGCAATGATAATGACAGATCTATAACACATAGAGTAGATCTACTGCATCTTAGACTTTCAATGATTATGACAGATCTATAACACATAGAACAGATCTACTGCATCTTAGACTTTCAATCAGAGTGACAGATCTTTCAGTTGCATGTATTCTATGTGAAGTTGTTCAGGTCAACAAACAGTTACATATTGCAACTTTAAGTGATAGTTTCACATTCAAATCTATGTATTGGTGTGTGGCCAACAAGTTTTATAGAGAGAACACACAATATTTTTCGTGCCATTTGAGAGTTTGACATTTAAGTCCTGCGGACCCAAGTGCGTGGCAGAATCAACAGTACAAAACCAAAGATAGAGGTGGAAAAAGAACCCAATTGTCATACAAAAGTAAAGATAATGTATTAGAAAATGACTCAAGTAATCGTGAAAGTCACTCAGTAAATGACTACTTGAGTAAAAGTACTTGGTTTTAAATATACTTAAGTATCAAGAGTAAAAGTATGAATCATTTAAAATTCTTTATATTAAGCAAACCAGACGGCACAATTTATTTTTATTTTTATGGATAGCCAGGGGCTTCAACACTCAGACATAATTGACAAAGGATGCATTTGTGTTCAGTGAGTCCACCAGATCAGAGGCAGTAGGAATGACCAAGGAGGTTCTTTTGATAAGTCAAATAAAAATCAAATCACATACACATGGTTAGCAGAAGTTATGTGAATGAGTGTGTGAATTTGACAATTTTCTATCCTGCTAAGCATTCAAAATGTAACGAGTACTTTTGGGTGTCGGGGAAAATGTAAGGAGTAAAAAGTACATAATTTTCTTTAGGAATGTAGTGAAGTAAAAGTTGTCAAAAATATAAATATAAATAGTAAAGTAGAGTACAGATACCTCAAAAAACTACTTAAGTAGTACTTCAAAGTATGTTTACACCGCTGGATGTTGATCAGTTTTAAGAAATCAATTTTATGTCGTCGTGACGACTATAAACTCTATACTAACATCACCAATCTGAGGTCAAAATGATGGGTCGTGGAAGGTAGTAACACAAACTTTCCACATTAGGGAATTAGCATAATATAAAATAATTAAACAACTGCAACAATGACTTCCATTTCCCACTCATCATGTCCCACTCATGATTTCCCACTCACTCATAAAAATGCTCTCAAACACAATTGAACTGAGCGCACTAGACGAGAGCCACAGTGCCTGTACAGCACAATGTTTGATGTCCCTTTATATAGGTTAAAAACGATAGACGTAACGGTACATAAATAAAGTCACCTTGATTGTGTCGAGCGGGTGGCCCACGAACAGAAGGCAAGCTCCTCCCGCTCCTCCCGCCACAAAGTTCTTTAACAGAGAGATGTGTTTCTCCTGGTTTCCCTGGAGGAGATCCAACTCCACCAACTCTCCCATTCTCTTCTCACATAATAACCTATTAGACACACACGCACTCTCTTCTTCCCCCTCATTGCACACGTGACTTCCCTTCTGATCCCCAACTGTTGAAACTGTGCACTTAAACACACACTCAACATCACGTGTCTCCTCCTCTCTGCCCCCGACCGTCTCTTTCTCTGCTGGACTTCCATTGAACCTCTCTCAATTCAAAGGTGTTTTATTGACACGGGAAGCATAGGTTTACATTGCCATAGGCAAGTGACAAAAACAATAAACAAAAGTGAGATGAAACCAATGTAACAACATCAACTAAATTTGCTCTCTTGTTCATGAAGACTTGATCCTTAACGGCCGTCCTCTCCGCTCCAGGTCTATGGAAAATCTATTTTTAGGTGTGCATGCAAAGCAGTGCACAACTCGATTTCTTGCTGCAGTATATTAGCGACACCTAGTGGTGCAATACCAGCGGGGCACTAGGAATCACCTGAGGAATGGAGGACCAAGAATAAAGCCAGAATAACGTGAGTTCTGAGTCAAGTTGATACATTATAACTGACGACGAGGATATGGAAATAAAATAACCCTTATCCACTCAAGAAGCTGGGTGAGTGCAGGAAAAGTGCATTTGTAAAGGGACTTTTCACGAAGACCGAGCCTAGTCGTTCAGTTAACACAGCTAACCAGCAAACAAGTGTGCTACCTAGCAAAAGAAGCTAAGAACAATGGCACTAAGCTTACCTTCTTACCTTCCCGCCGTTTGATGTGCATTCTAACCCAGCCGTTTGATGTGCATTCCAACCCAGCAGTTTGATGTGCATTCTAACCCAGCCGTTTGATGTGCATTCTAACCCAGCCGTTTGATGTGCATTCTAACCCAGCCGTTTGATGTGAAATCTAACCAAGCCGTTTGATGTGCATTCCAACCCAGCAGTTTGATGTGCATTCTAACCCAGCCGTTTGATGTGCATTCTAACCAAGCCGTTTGATGTGCATTCTAACCCAGCCGTTTGATGTGCATTCTAACCAGCCAGTGTTGGTTTGCAATGAGCAAAATGGATGAATAGTTTGAAACTGTTAATCACTGCTTCAGGAGTCAAAGATGCAGCACAAAAACAAGCTATTTTATTGCACTTGGGAGGTGTTAAATGTTAAATGCTTCAGATGTGGTCAAGAGCACAAGACATCTCATGATGACCACGATGTTAAATGCTTCAGATGTGGTCAAGAGTACAAGACATCTCATGATGACCACGATGTTAAATGCTTCAGATGTGGTCAAGAGTACAAGACATCTCATGATGACCACGATGTTAAATGCTTCAGATGTGGTCAAGAGTACAAGACATCTCATGATGACCACGATGTTAAATGCTTCAGATGTGGTCAAGAGTACAAGACATCTCATGATGACCACAATGTTAAATGCTTCAGATGTGGTCAAGAGTACAAGACATCTCATGATGACCACGATGTTAAATGCTTCAGATGTGGTCAAGAGTACAAGACATCTCATGATGACCACGATGTTAAATGCTTCAGATGTGGTCAAGAGTACAAGACATCTCATGATGACCACGATGTTAAATGCTTCAGATGTGGTCAAGAGTACAAGACATCTCATGATGACCACGATGTTAAATGCTTCAGATGTGGTCAGGAGGGCAACACTTCCCAGCAGTACTGATGACACTGAAATACATTTATTAGTCAATGACCAGTCAGTTAACATGTTCACACTTCCCAGCAGTACTGATGACGCTGAAATACAGTTATTAGTCAATGACCAGCCAGTTAACATGTTCACACTTCCCAGCAGTACTGATGACGCTGAAATACAGTTATTAGTCAATGACCAGCCAGTTAACATGTTCACACTTCCCAGCAGTACTGATGACGCTGAAATACAGTTATTAGTCAATGACCAGTCAGTTAGTGGAGATATCACCAGGGTGACATGTCAGTCTTCTCAAAACTGGACCTAAAGTGGGGATATCATCAGATCGAACTGAAACTCGAGTCACGTTCCCTGACCACATGTGACTCACACAGGTTTGTGCCGCAACAAGAGACTAATGTTTCCGTGTCTCCTCTGCTCCTGAGACATATCAACACATCATCCGTCAAGTCCCACATCTATGGGGTCCACAACATCTCAGATGATATCATTGTGTTTGGGAAAACAGACAAGAACAAATGACTACACCAAGTCCTGAGACGACTGTAGGAGAGGGGGCTCAATCTCAACTGTGACAAATGTGGATTCCGACTGACGAAGATGGAGTTCGTGGTCCGCGTTCTCTCGTAGAACGGCATCGGAGCAGCACAGTCAAAGGTGGAAGCGGAGCAGAACACACGCACACCGACAAATGCTGCTGAAGTGAGGAGTTTCTTAGGACTAGAAAACTACTGTAGCTAATGTATCCCTAATCTGGCAACCAGATCCGAACTGCAGAGAAGACTCACAAAATCATCATTCAGCACGCTGAAGAACGCACTGGCCAGGTCACAAAACATGGCCGACCTCAATCAAGAAGCAGAGACACATGTGATTGTGGATGCAAGTCCAGTGAGGCTAGGGACTATCTTGAGTCAGAAGCAAAAAGATGGTTCACACAGGCCAGTGTACTATCCTAGCTGTGCTCTCACAGATGTAGAGACAGACTAAAGAGAGGCACTCGCCATAGTCTGGGCGTGCAATAAGTTTCATGTTTTCTCTATGGCAAAGCCTTTGCAAAATGGTAATCGATCACAAGCCTTTAGAGACTATTTATTCTTCAAAATCCCAACAAACAGCGAGGATCGAGAGATGGGCACTAGAAACTCATCTCTACACTACGGGGACGACCACATCTACTATGTTCCAAACATCATCTCTACACTACGAGGACGACCACATCTACTATGTAGCCAAACAGCATCTCTACACTACGGGGACGACCACATCTACTATGTAGCCAAACAGCATCTCTACACTACGGGGACGACCACATCTACTATGTAGCCAAACAGCATCTCTACACTACGGGGACGACCACATCTACTATGTAGCCAAACAGCATCTCTACATTACGAGGACGACCACATCTACTATGTAGCCAAACAGCATCTCTACACTACGAGGACGACCACATCTACTATGTAGCCAAACAGCATCTCTACATTACGAGGACGACCACATCTACTATGTAGCCAAACAGCATCTCTACATTACGAGGACGACCACATCTACTATGTAGCCAAACAGCATCTCTACACTACGGGGACGACCACATCTACTATGTTCCAAACATCATCTCTACACTACGAGGACGACCACATCTACTATGTAGCCAAACAGCATCTCTACACTACGGGGACGACCACATCTACTATGTAGCCAAACAGCATCTCTACACGACGAAGACGACCACATCTACTATGTAGCCAAACAGCATCTCTACACGACGAAGACGACCACATCTACTATGTAGAGAATCAGCATCTCTACGCTACGAGGACGACCACATCTACTATGTAGCCAAACAGCATCTCTACACTACGAGGATGACCACATCTACTACGTAGGGAAACACTCACCGCCATGTGCATTCACCACACGACAGCTGGAAGAAATGTCAGTAAAGTCAATGTCAGTGTCTTAGGACACTGTGTTAACAAACCTCCAAACAAGCTTCATTACCATACAACTCTCCTTCCGTGGCCTCCAATTGCTCTCAAATGCAAGTAAAACTAAATGCATGCTCTTCAACTGATCGCTGCCTGCATCTGCACGCCCGCCTAGCATCCCTAGTCTGAATGATTCTGACTTAAAATATGTGGACAACTACAAATACCAAGGTGTATGGCATTGAAGCTCGTTTGGAGGTTAGATAGCACAGTGTCCAAGGAAGGGCCAGAAGTATACAGATTGGTGTCGTCTGCGTAGAGGTGGATCAGGGAATCGCCCGCAGCAAGAGCAACATCATCGATATATACAGAGAAAAGAGTCGGCCCGAGAATTGAACCCTGTGGCACCCCCATAGAGACTGCCAGACGACCGGACAACATGCCCTCCGATTTGACACACTGAACTCTGTCTGCAAAGTAGTTGGTGAACCAGGCAAGGCAGTCATCAGAGAAACCAAGGCTACTGAGTCTGCCGATAAGAATATGGTGATTGACAGAGTCGAAAGCCTTGGCCAGGTCGGTGAAGACGGCTGCACAGTACTGTCTTTTATCGAAAATTAATAATTTTGCTCTTTATAGCCATCTCAAATATAAAACCTTATTTGTTCATCAAAAATGTTGAATAACTCACCACAGGTTAATACCACTCCACTATGTCTCCCTGTCATGGCTTTTGTGCCATCAGTACAGATACCAACATATCTTGACCACCAAAGTTCATTAGATGTCACAAAGCTGTCTAGTACTTTAACCTCTCTTGGGTAGGGGGCAGTATTTTGATGTCCGGATGAAAAGTGTGCCCAAAGTAAACTGCCTGTTACTCAGACCCAGAAGCTAGGATATGCATATAATTGGTAGAGTTGTATAGAAAACACTCTAATGTCTCTAAAACTGTTAAAATTATGTCTGTGAGTATAACATAACATAATTCAGCCTTACTTTGTTTTCCATGGCTATCATTTTAATTATGTCCTCCCAGGTTGCAGTTCCTACGGCTTCCACTAGATGTCAAGTCTTTAGAAAGCGTTTCAGATGGTTTTTGAAAAATGAGCCAGAAATTGTAGTTTTTCTAGGTGGCTCCTATTTTGGCTGTAGTGTTTCCAAGCGCATGGGTCCTCAGATCCTCAATGTTCTACAGCTGCAACATGGAGAGCATCCTGACTGGTTGTATCACTGCCTGGTATGGCAATTGCTCGGCCTCTGACCGCAATGCACTACCGAGGGTAGTGCGTTAGGCCCAGTAAATTACTGGGTCCACGCTTCCTGCCGTCCAGGACCTCTATACCAGGCGGTGTCAGAGGAAAGCCCTACAAGTTGTCAAAGACTCCATCCACCCCAGTCATAGACTGTTCTCTCTGCTACCGCACGGCAAGTGGTACCGGAGCGCAAAGTCTAGGTCCAAGAGGCTTCTTAACAGCATCTACCCCCAAGCCAAAAGACTACTGGACAATCAAATATATATATATGCAAAAGTCACTTTAATAAATCTACCCACATGTACATATTACCTCGACTAACCGGTACCCCCTGTATATAGCCTCCACATTGACTCTGTACCGGTACCCACTGTATATAGCCTCCACATTGACTCTGTACTGGTACCCCCTGTATATAGCCTCCACATTGACTCTGTACCGTAATACCCTGTATATAGCCTCCACATTGACTCTGTACCGTAATACCCTGTATATAGCCTCCACATTGACTCTGTACCGTAATACCCTGTATATAGCCTCCACATTGACTCTGTACCGGTACCCCCTGTATATAGCCTCCACATTGACTCTGTACCGTAATACCCTGTATATAGCCTCCACATTGACTCTGTACCGGTACCCCCTGTATATAGCCTCCACATTGACTCTGTACCGGTGCCCCCTGTATATAGCCTCCACATTGACTCTGTACCGTAATACCCTGTATATAGCCTCCACATTGACTCTGTACCGTAATACCCTGTATATAGCCTCCACATTGACTCTGTACCGGTACCCCCTGTATATAGCCTCCACATTGACTCTGTACCAGTACCCCCTGTATATAGCCTCCACATTGACTCTGTACCGGTGCCCCCTGTATATAGCCTCCACATTGACTCTGTACTGGTACCCCCTGTATATAGCCTCGCTATTGTTATTTTACTGCTGCACTTTAATTATTTGTTACTTTTATTTCTCATTTTTGGGGGTATTTTTCTTAAAAGTGCATTGTTGGTTAATTAAGGGCTTGTAATTTAGCATTCCACTGTAAGGACTACACCTGTTGTATTCGGCGCATGTGAAATATACGATTTGATTTGATTGTTGTATTGTCTGGATGTGATGGTCAGTTGCATTGTTGTCTTGTCTGGACCCAAACACCCCCGTACGCACACCCACACCCCCGTACGCACACCCACACACGCACACCCACACCCCCGTACGCACACCCACACACGCACACCCACACCCCCGTACGCACACCCACACACGTACACCCACACCCCCGTACGCACACCCACACACGCACACCCACACCCCCGTACGCACACGCACACCCACACCCCCGTACGCACACCCACACACGCACACCCACACCCCCGTACGCACACCCACACCCCCGTACGCACACCCACACCCACAATAAGTCAGTGTAGTGGCATCTTGGTTATGCATAGTCCCAGTTTATTATTAGCTGTGGGGTTAATTAATAAGATACACAACAAGCAGGTACAATATCAGTTGTTTAACCCTCCCCTCTGTGTTCATCCCTCCCTTCCTCCCCCAGTACCTAGACGTCAGTATTAATATTAATGTTGATATTATTATTAATATTAGTCATATACTTATTGGTTATTGTAAAATATTCATATTTAAAGATTTCCCTTTTGTAGTTTTTGTTGTTTTTCTCTGTGTTTATAGTTGTAAAAGAAGGCTGCGACAGACAGACAGACAGACAGACAGACAGACAGACAGACAGACAGACAGGCAGACAGGCAGACAGGCAGACAGGCAGACAGGTTCATTTCCAATTGATTTCTAAGAGGAAACTGAATTGACCCAGACAGCCTGACAGACAGACAGACAGACAGACTTCTAAGAGGAAACTGAATTGACCCAGACAGCCTGACAGATATGACACATTAACCTCTTAGTCGGAACTAGGAAACTCCAAAATCTCTTGCATGCTAATTGTTGTACTTGCCATATTCAACAACTTAGCAAGTCGGAAATGTCTAACTTTCCTAGTACCGACTAGCATAGAGCAGAGGCTGGACAAGACCAGAGAGGAGTCTGTAGAGCGTATTGGGTTCATTCCAGTTTGTCTATATTGCAGTCTCTCTGCTCACAATGCCATTAAAAGTGTTCAACCACATTAATATGACATATCAATCTTCGGAGATGCCCAGGGACACTGCTATACCGGGAACAACACCCCAAACTGGCCTCTGTGCTCTGGGCCAAACAGGCTTCTCTCCTGTTCCTCTTTGCCCTGCCCACTTTTCAAAAGACGTGATGCGTTGAGCTTCTACTCCTGGCGATGATGTAATGATGATGTCATGTTCTTTTAACGTTGACTGAACTTTGGTTTGCCCTTTTTGTTTTAGAGATATGACATTTCTTATCAATGTTAACTAATAAATTGTTACAGATGACATTTCTTATCAATGTTAACTAATAAATTGTTACAGATGACATGTCTTATCAATGTTAACTAATAAATTGTTACAGATATGACATTTCTTATCAATGTTAACTAATGAATTGTTACATATGACATTTCTTATCAATGTTAACTAATAAATAGTTCTACAGATGACATTTCTTATCAATGTTGACTAATAAATTGTTACAGATGACATTTCTTATCAATAATCTATAGCTGCTGTTTATCTAACATACAGAAACACAAGTTGAAAGATTTTCTACGATCTAAACACAAGCGTCTGGACGACAAGCCAATAAAGAAAGAGTGAAACCATCCAGGTTGGGATGATTATTATCGTAGATATGATGACACACAGGAACAGCAGTCTAACTGAAGAGAGCAGTGGGAGCTACAAAACCAAGTTACATTAAACTAATCACTTTGAAAAAGGATCAATTGAAATGATCAAATAATGATCAGATAGATAACAATCTTCAGCTTCTATTTACATTCAGAGAATGATACTTCTGATTCTCTCCTCCCTCTTCTCTCCATCTCTCTACCTCCCTCTCCCTCCTCTGTTCTTCCTTCCTCCATTGCCCCCTCCTCCTTCAGCCCAGTAGTAGAAGTTTGCTACAGAGCTTGACTAGTCCATGGATTCCATAGGGGCGGGAGAAGAGAAAGAGAGAGAAACAGAAGAGAGTGTGTGTGTGTGTGTTTTTACTATCATTGGGGGTACCATAAGTAAAACAAGGAACATTCAGACAAGTGGGAACATTTTGCTGGTCCCCACAAGGAAAAAGGCTATTTTAAGTTTTAGGGCTACAATTACAAGTTAGAATTAGGGTTTAAAGGTTAGGGTTAGTATGAGGGTTAGGGTAAGGATAAGGTTTCTCTTCTCTCCATCTCCTCTCCTACCCCTTCTCTCTCAGGGGAGGAGAGGCAGAGATGGAGAGAAGAGGAGGGATGAGGAGATGGAGAGATGGAGAGAAGGACGGATGGTTGGACTAAGAGTGTCAGGGTTTGGTCGGGCTCTTAGGTGTGTGTTTTTTATTCAATTTGTATGTGTTCAGGGAAGCCCAATTTAAATCAGCGTCTCAGTGGTGCCCTGATAACAAACTATTCAATATGATCATTTAATAAAACAGCAAAAAGCAGCAGTTACAGAAACACTACATTACTACAACACAAATACATTATTACAGTCAACCAGAACACTCATCAGTGAGTTCCATCAGCATTCCAAAGAACACTCACACACATCAGTGAGTTCCATCAGCATTCTAAAGAACACTCACACACATCAGTGAGTTCCATCAGCATTCTAAAGAACACTCACAAACATCAGTGAGTTCCATCAGCATTCTAAAGAACACTCACACACATCAGTGAGTTCCATCAGCATTCTAAAGAACACTCACACACATCAGTGAGTTCCATCAGCATTCTAAAGAACACTCACACACATCAGTGAGTTCCATCAGCATTCTAAAGAACACTCACACACATCAGTGAGTTCTATCAGCATTCTAAAGAACACTCACACACATCAGTGAGCTCTATCAGCATTCCAAAGAACACTCACACACATCAGTGAGTTCCATCAGCATTCTAAAGAACACTCACACACATCAGTGAGTTCCATCAGCATTCTAAAGAACACTCACACACATCAGTGAGTTCCATCAGCATTCTAAAGAACACTCACACACATCAGTGAGTTCCATCAGCATTCTAAAGAACACTCACACACATCAGTGAGTTCCATCAGCATTCTAAAGAACACTCACACACATCAGTGAGTTCCATCAGCATTCTAAAGAACACTCACACACATCAGTGAGTTCCATCAGCATTCTAAAGAACACTCACACACATCAGTGAGTTCCATCAGCATTCTAAAGAACACTCACACACATCAGTGAGTTCCATCAGCATTCCAAAGAACACTCACACACATCAGTGAGCTCCATCAGCATTCCAAAGAACACTCACACACATCAGTGAGTTCCATCAGCATTCTAAAGAACACTCACACACATCAGTGAGTTCCATCAGCATTCTAAAGAACACTCACACACATCAGTGAGTTCCATCAGCATTCTAAAGAACACTCACACACATCAGTGAGTTCCATCAGCATTCTAAAGAACACTCACACACATCAGTGAGTTTCATCAGGATCCTTAACTGCCCTATTGGCACCAGTGATTCAAGATGGGGGGGGGGGTGTTGAAACTAAAAGCTGATTGGTTGGTAGAGACACGAGGGACCTTAAGAGTTGACCAGCCCTGTGAGCGGGTTTGGTGCATTGCATTTTAAATTTTAAGAGAAGTGTTGGATGCTTTATCAACAAAAAGGGAGTAAAGAAGTGTTCTATGAGGTTTTATTGAGGTTCAGCAGACCTTCTGATAAAGGACGCAGTGGTGAGGATTAAACCTGTTACCTGTGATAAAGCGAAGTGCGCTATGGTACACTGCGCCAAAGGGTTTTGGAGTAGTGGCTGCTGCATTCTGAGTGTGTGTTTTACTGTGTGTTACCAGATGTGTGTACTACCCTGTGTGTATTACCGTGTGTGTAAACGTTGAGTAGAGAAGGCAAGCTGATCTGTAAATGACTTCTCTGTACCCCCATGGAATGTACTGGACTTGTGTATGTCTAGCAGGCAGGCAGGCAGTGATGTCAGGAATGATGTGTCTTCATGCAGGCAGTCTGATGGCAGTGGTGTCAGGAATGATGTGTCTTCATGCAGGCAGTCTGATGGCAGTGGTGTCAGGAATGAGAGGTCTTCATGCAGGCAGTCTGATGGTGTGTGTGTCTGTTCTATTTAACTGGTCCTGTCCAGTATTCCGGCGAAGGAGGGGCCTATCGGAGGCGGAGGTGGGTCTAGATTGACAGGGGAGGCGGGGCCAGAGCTCTCATTTCCTGTAGGGGCGGGCCCTCGGCCACTGTATTGACCAATGAAAGAGCCGTCCTCGTTGAACTGGATGTCGACACTGTCTCCGTATTCGGCAAGGGAGTCGTCACTCCCCAGTTTACTCTCCACACACAGAGATGGCTGACTGACTGACCGCTTCTCATCACCATCACTATGGAGACAGAGGAAACAGTAACAGAGAAATAGCTACATATGAACACCATGTTAAAACAAAATAGAACGAAGAGAGAAAGAAAAAGTTCTCACCTTTCCAGAGATCTGCAGAAACGGGGCAGCATGGGGTAGAGAGGGAGGTTAGAGGTCAGTGTTAGAGGTCAGAGGTCAGAGGTTAGAGGTTAGAGGTCAGGGTTATTGGATAATAAAAATACTTGTTTTGTGTGTGTATTGGGTAAATATGCGTATGTGCTGTGTAAAGATGTGTGTGTGCTGTGTAAAGATGTGTGTGTGTGTGCTGTGTAAAGATGTGTGTGTGCTGTGTAAAGATGTGTGTGTGTTGTGTAAAGATGTGTGTGTGCTGTGTAAAGATGTGTGTGCTGTGTAAAGATGTGTGTGCTGTGTAAAGATGTGTGTGCTGTGTAAAGATGTGTGTGTGTTGTGTAAAGATGTGTGTGCTGTGTAAAGATGTGTGTGCTGTGTAAAGATGTGTGTGTGTTGTGTAAAGATGTGTGTGTGTTGTGTAAAGATGTGAAGTAAAACCCTTGAATTCACTTTCCCAGAAGCATCTCTGGTGAGTAAAACCCTTGAATTCACTTTCCCAGAAGCATCACTGGTGAGCAAAACCCTTGAATTCACTTTCCCAGAAGCATCACTGGTGAGCAAAACCCTTGAATTCACTTTCCCAGAAGCGTCGCTGGTGAGTAGCCTTCTTCAGTGTGTAGGTACAAATCTTTTACATCACCCCTTGCTACTGTTGCTGAGCCCATCAAGGCCTTGATCAGTGGTATACCCCACCAACATTAGACCACTATACAGCAAGCCCTAAAATTGTTGAAATAAGTCAATCAAATCAATGATGAGAATATTCAGATTAACTGCTACCCAACATGGAGGCGTAGCAGGAAGATCAGGGTACCATGAATCAAGAGGTTGTGAGTTCAAATCCCAGGTGAGAATAATTATTACTGTAAAAATGAACATGCACTATATAATCATGTTTGTCAAACACAGTATGTTAAAAGCACAGTGTGTGAGTCTCCTTGACAACAGACAAAGAACAATGAGTGGATCAGTGGTTCACCAAGCAGGGCCTTGATTGGCTCAGCAACAGAAGCAGGGCCTTGATTGGCTCAGCAAAAGAAGCAGGGCCTTTATTGGCTCAGCAACAGTAACAAGGCGTAATGTGTAATGAAAACATTTCTTTGGGACCATCAGTTGATGTCCTGACAACTGATACAGAAATGTTCCTGCGAAGTTCCCATGAAACCTGTCTAGAGCTTTCAAATAGGACATTCGGAGAACATGGCAGATACATTCTGGGTTATGTCTAAGGGAATTTTCCGAAGTAATGACAAAACATGCTAAACAGGTTCTCAGGATGTTTCTGCTAACATACATAGAATGTTCCCCTAACTAACAGAAAACTGGACCCTCAAACATCTGGGGAACATTACAGGGAACGTCACAAAAAAGTTCTCTCTCCCTAGAATTCTTAGCTGTGTTGTGTAAAGATAGATGTGTGTGTGTGTGCTGTGTAAAGATGTGTGTGTGTGAGGTTAGATATAACAAACCTGTACTCTCCAAACGTCTCGTCTTTGATTGGCCGAGCCTCGGAGTCCATCTGACTCTCTTCCTTGTCTTTCACTGGAGGAGAGATACAGGTGAGTGCTCAGCTCGAACAAACGCAGCCTGCAAGTCAAGTTAGTGTGAAAACGTACAGTAGACGGAGGGACAGACAGACACATCCCAGAGGGGAAAGTTACCTGCGTACTTGCCCCCTTTACTCCTCTTGATGAAACAGAGAACCAGAAGCAGCAACAACAGCAACACTACAGCACTGATCAGCCCTATGAACCAGCCTTGAGTAGCAAAATCCCCTTCCACACCACGCAGCTCTGGGGAGACAGAGAGAGAGAAAATACCTCTTTATTAAACAACCACACAGCACTGAGCAGCCCTATGAACCAGCCTTGAGTAGCAAAATCCCCTTCCACACCACGCAGCTCTGGGGAGACAGAGAGAGAAGTGAGTGCAAGAGAGAGAGAGAAAGAGAGAGAGACAGAGACCAGACCTCTTTATTAATTAACTCTACCCTGCTACCACGAAAAGACTTCCACCCTGCTACCATACAGTGGGTAAACGCCAGTAGTTCTTGTGACTCTGTCTCAAAACCAAATGTTTACCTGGCCCACCGCTCCAACATGGAATTTAACAGCCTACATGACCAGGTCCACCTACACGAGGCAGCAGTGCCCACCATCACCCTCAACCACTACCCCAAAACCTCACACAGGGGCAACAGATCAACAGACACCCCGCCCAGACCATCTCCCAGACCTTTGGGACCCCCCCCCCGACCTACACATAGAGAACCCACGCAGAGAAGACCTACATCCAGACTACAGAACCACCAGCCACATCCACACCCCCACCCCAACTTTAATGAAGACAGCTTCTCCATCCTGGAGGGGAAATCAAACCATTTCCAGGCCCAGGGACATGTCTGTGACGACCTAAATGCCTGAACTGGACAAGAATCTGACGCCCTCAGCCCACAGGGGGACAAACACCTGCCTGCAGGTGACAGCATTCCCTCCCCCATATTCCCCCATAGGTACAACTATGACAACATAACTAACAAAAACAGATCACACTCCTGCAGCTCTGTCGCACACTGGGTATTGTCATGACGTGGCCCTTTCTGGGTACAGATCGTGACTTCCCACTCTTTCCTACACACAGGTTCTGCTATCTCAGGTTGTAAATTCCTGGCGGAGACTCTCTCCCCTTGACCATGCAGAAAGGGAGGCACAGAGAGAACAAAGGACTTCACATGGCAAACTCCTAAATCCCCAAAATGGGAATATGAAACAACATGTCTACTTGTGAGAAGGTGGGAATGGTCCGTGGATACTTAAGGGATGGGTATGATAAGTGTTTTTCATTTGGTGACCTCAGAGAGGACAGGAAACACACATAACTATATCTCTGAATGTGTACATTTCTCAATTATGTTTTTTTGTTTTGTTTTTTTACCTTTATTTAACCAGGCAAGTCAGTTAAGAACACATTCTTATTTTCAATGACGGCCTGGGAACAGTGGGTTAACTGCCTGTTCAGGGGCAGAACGACAGATTTGTACCTTGTCAGCTCGGGGGTTTGAACTCACAACCTTCCAGTTACTAGTCCAACGCTCTAACCACTAGGCTACCCCTGCCGCATCTAAGTCTTGTATAAAATAAATGAGTAAAGATGAAGCTATTTGTGAAATGATGTAATATGATGTTAAACCTTTAATGTGAGAGAATTGCATTCCCTTTAAAGTTTAACTAAGTCATTGGCACTTCCCCGTGACTACAGACATGATCAGACGTCATAGAACCGCCTTTTCTATTGTTAAGAATAAAACCCCCTGAGGAAATCCTCTTTAGACCACCAGTACCTCGGTGTTAGCTGAGGTGGCACAGGTTTGAGTTTAGACTAAGCAAACCCATAGCGTGAGAGAATAGTTATCCATATCCATACCACATGGAGCATTGGCTACACGGCTGGAAATGGTTATACTCTGAGACTATCGATCCCTACAGAATAAGAGCAAATCTTAGATACTAATTTCTAGTCTGCAGCTAGAAATGATGTAAACCTGGGATGCGATTACCGACAACCACCGAAACATCTATCTATGAGATCATTTCTGAATGGTACTCTGAAGTACCCATTCTAACCACGAAATGCTTTAATCGAAATGCTTTAATGCAATTATTCCCAAATGAGTGAGCGTTCATGTGCAAAGGATTAGCATTTCAATGAATATATTTATAGTAGTACTGTGTGTAGTGATCCCTCTGGTCTTTCCCGCCTATTCTCAGTCCACACCCACTTCCCTTTGTCCACAAAGCCATCCTATTGGCTCAGCCCACTAGGGAACCTTCCCTATCATTAGTTAGTAACAGATCTACTGTTTGTTTATGCATTTCTGTGTTTATTTAGTTAGTTAGCAAATAAATGATTAAGCCAATTGGTGTATGGATGATTTACAGTAAAGCCTGGGTTCGTGCAGATAACTAACAATTTACGTTTGGAATGAGACTGATGTGAGGTAAATAATAATTCATTAATAAGATACTAATTGATCAGATATTAAAATATCTGAAAGTTATATTAGGAGAATTATAATTTTGTAATCTGAAGATTTTCCTTGGTGCCCTGACTTCCTAGTTAATTACATTTACATGATTAGTTTAATCACGTAACAATAATTACAGAGAATTGATTTAAAGCACGACATATTATGGCGTCCCGTGTGAGGAATCTAAGATATAATTGGATTTTGCTGTTGAATTATATATACGTATTTATCCGGAGACACCTGAAACCCCACCTCTTCAAGGAATACCTAGGATAGGATAAAGCAATCCTTCTCAACCCCTTCTCAACCCCCCCCCCCCTTAAATGATTTAGATGCACTATTGTAAAGTGGCTGTTCCACTGATGTCAGAAGGTGAATTCACCAATTTGTAAGTCGCTCTGGATAAGAGCGTCTGCTAAATGACTTAAATGTAATGTAATGTAAATTGTGCAAACAGAGGTGTTGTATGCGAATAGAGAAAGATATTGGTTGTTTCCATTTGAACAAGCTATTTGGAAGCGCCTCTGGTCGTGTGTCGATAGCGTCAGAGCAATGACTTGTAAGTTCCAGATTTAGTCCATTAGGCCAAACGGTACGATTTCGGTCGGCCAATATTCATTTCTAGAACAAGGGCATAGAGCCAGTAACGTTAGAAATTGGAGGATAGTTTTGTGACCGAGCAGAAGTTATCTGTCCGCCTACCGCGCTAAGCCAGTGTGGGTAGGCAACAGGCATATCTGTTTTTATGGACCGTGTGCTCCGGTAATATAATGCTAGCAAATTGTATACCAAATGGGTTAATGTGAGATGTCACTAGTAAACCCCCTTTCCATGGTGAAGGGGACCCTATTTTGTGCTTGAAAGTGAGATTTCTGTACAAATAGGATTAGCTTAGCACTATATGCTACAGCTAACAAAGGGAAAACAGCATTTTCTTTTTCCTGTGTTACGTTGAAATTCCTCCTCCATGCGCAATGGAAGTCCCGCCCTTTGTACTTCCGTGGATTTCAGCTTTCCGCCATCAGTGACAACCTGGTGGTGAAGAATCACCAGTACATTTTCTTCAAAAATAATTGTGTGACACCCAAACGTGGATCACGTTCAATACGTGATCAGCCATCAATGTATTGAATATCGATGTCTCATTCAATTGAACTAACAAGTGGACTTTTTAAATAATATCCAAATTGATTGGTTTTCTACAATGTGACAATTTAAACTTTTCACATGAACCTAGATTGACAAGTGTCAGGTTAATTTAAAATTTAATTCCCAAATAACCTATACAGGTTTGTTTTATCATTAAAATTGATCAATCAGTAAAATTTGCTTTTGCAAAGCACATTCAGTAAACCCCAGTACTGATGGAAGTGAACCTAATGGTGAATGTAACATTTAAAACTACAGGTTACTTTTATGATAATCCAGACAATCTCAATTGCTTGGATATCATCGTCTCATTCAATTGAATAAGTTCAATGGTTGAACATACCTTTCTAGGTTCTTCCAATTAAATGAGACATTTTAAACTTTGCAATAGTAACCTAGATGAACCAACTTCCCAGGCTAAGTTTAAGTCC
Organism: Oncorhynchus masou masou; assembly: GCF_036934945.1. Taxonomy (NCBI): domain Eukaryota; kingdom Metazoa; phylum Chordata; class Actinopteri; order Salmoniformes; family Salmonidae; genus Oncorhynchus; species Oncorhynchus masou. Next base: position 548,212 of record NC_088229.1, on the reverse strand, counting down.
CAGATAGCCTATCCAGGTATGATTAATCATTATAATTTTTTGCAAATTCATCACTTCCAACTCCCACATTACTGGTAACAGTACTGGTGGTCCATTAACTTCTATAAATAGATTTCAATTGTCTTTGCAGCTTCCAACATATTCCACAACCAAACTTTAGAAAATTAGGAAAAACATTTCTCCTTTCAAATGTTTTAATAATGTGCAAGCTATCAGAGGGGGTAGTCCCCACTCGCCCCCGCTAATTAGTGAACCTCCACCCATAAATTGATTGATCTCTGGCCTCAGCAGCGATACCAACCTTAATTATTCCATTAGCGGAAGAACAGCAGAAATTGCGATCAACGCTCTCAAAAATCAACCATCGGGTGCAGGCCTCGTACAGGTTCTCTCCAGTCTAGCTCTGATGTCTTGCCGTCTGAGATTGGCATCTGTCCAATACCACAGTGCACAGCTGTGTAATGGTAGACATAAAGGGACAGGTGGTGAGAACCGGGAAACCAAAGACAAATGCAGATAAGGGAAAAATTCTGCTATGGATCTGCGTTTGACGAAGAACAAGCACAAACTCTTCAACAAAATCTTCTTCTACAGGAACAAAATCATATGCTGCAGGAACAACTCAATTTAGCCAAACTAGATAAATCTGACAGGTTATCTACAAACAGACCGAAAGGAGCAAGTGCAACACTCACGTGTCCAAAATCAGTACTCTAAGTGCTGAAGTGGACTCTGCAATGCAGCAGAATACCACCCTTAGGTACCATCTGGAGGAAGTCCAGAATGGTCACGGCGTGACTACCAATCCAAGCAACCGGAGCCCTGTACTCACAAGAGTAAAGAAGATAGGTTTCAGATTTTTCTTCTGTCACAACTTCCGCCGAAGTTGGTCCTTCTCTTTGTTCGGCGGTCGACGTCACCGGCTTTCTAGCCTCCGCCGATCCACTTTTCATTTTCCATTTGTTCTGTCTTTGTCATGATCACATCCTGGCTTCACGTATTCAATATACTTGTTTATTGTTTAACCCCCTGTTCTACATGTTGTATTTGTGAGTGATTGTTTATTGTAATTTGGTCCGTCTGTGGGCTCGTGATGTTACATTGTACATTTGTCTTTTTGAGTAAAAAACTTTGATTGCTCATATCTGCTGTCCTGCGCCTGACTCTACACCAGCTACACACAGGACCCTTACAGCCTACCTCATGTGTCCCTCAGTCTTCTCTTCTTGGCACTGAGTAATATGGCGCCTCATGGCCAACAAAGCCAAAGCTTGGCTTCTCCTCTTGGCCCTCCGGCCCCAACTTCCCCACAGGATGAAGCTGACCCTCCTCCCGCTTGGCACAGAATACCTTGACAAACTCGTCAAGAATTTCCCCACCTTTGACCCTGTTCCTAGTCAGCCAAACGATACTGAGACGTTCCTACCTGACATAGAGGACGCATTGGATGGCTACCCGAATGCTAGGGGTTCTGACAGGGTTTACCTGTTGAAGCAAACATAAAATAGACACGTGACGAGGTTCATTGGTCTACAACAGCAACACGTGCTAAATGACTATGCTAAACCTCCCACAGCTTTCAGTGGTTCTGCAACACGCAAACACGATAGCTCACTGGCTAACACCATCAAACAAACTCGGAACGAACACCCACAAGTTTACTATCACAGGCTTCGTTCAGCTTACTTTGGCCTACTCACTGAAACAGGCATGGAAGACCTGTTACCATTTAAACAAATGTTCCTGTCGAACATGTATCCCACCTTCATTACCTACTTGGGCCATACAGCCCACTTTGGCTTGCCTATCTTACTACTCAGAGAGCTTTCAAGCACAGCTTTTGAGGCATCAAAAGTTCGGAATGCTAAGAGCCCTGACCACTCGATTTTGAAGTTTGACAAGGAGCGGAACCCCTTTCCCAGACAGGTTAGCCAAGCCCACTCAAAATCTGAAAAGTCGATCTGCTTTCACCTTGAACAGAAATGGCACATCATGTCATTGCGAACGATCACTCCACTTCGTTGGGAATGTCCACTAAAAACTAATCTAAACGCCCATACATGGAAACAGTCCGGGAGGACTGCTTAACTAGTAGAGCGTGAATTGATTTGGGGCCGCAATATCACTCATCTCTCAAACATTGTTTGATGATCTAAAAAGGGCTTTGAAGCCAACTAAACGTTGGTTAAAAGTGGAACGATGCGACACTGCACTTCGAGGGGTGACTCAAATTATCTCTCCTCTCAGATTGAGAGTCATGCTGAAACTACACTTCAAGGACGTATCGCTCATCCACCCTGTGTATGTTACCAGCCTCGAAACTGTAACCCTGCTACTTGGAGCAGACTTGATGGATTGGTTACTCCCATTTGATGGATTGGAAAACCAACCAGGTATGGTCACAGGCCACCGTGCCTTCTCCACTGACCACACTGTCTTCCCCTAACACTAGCTGCAACGCAGTCATTCACGAGGGGTATCTGTCGAAAGCACCCCTGGGAAAAAGACGTTTAGAAACCTCTTGTTGCAGAATCCGATCCAAAGAGATATCACGATATCTCGACACACAAACCTGATTGACCATTCGTTTCATGATTTCGAGCCAGCTGTTTCATGTGACTTCCCTCCTCCTTGCAGTCGTGCAATACGGTAGTTGAGATGAACTACCCTTGCCCTTTGGACACATATAAAAACAAAATACTGCAAAGTTTTCTAAGAGCGAGTCGCGATGCTGCCATCTCCCACCTCCTCTCCATCTGTATATCAATGAATTGGCGAGGGCCCTAGAACAGTCTGCAGCACCCTTTCTCACCCTTCTAGAATCTGAAGTCAAATGTCGACTGTTTGCTGATGATCTAAATCCAGAAAAGAGCCGTTAAATTCTACAACCACCAAAAATGAAGCAGTTTCCAAACCTTCCATAGCAAAGCAATAGCCGACAGAGAGAGATAGAGATAGAGCGGGAGCGAAAAGCGAGAAGCGAGAGCGAGATCAGACAACATGAGAACATTGAAAGATGAGAGGTTGTGAAGTGGGTTCGATTCCCACTGGGGTGACATTCTGAAACACCGTGTTTTAAGTTATATCATCTAAATGGCAGTATATGACTAAATATACATAAATGTGTGTGGACGTCAGTATTTGTTTGTGTGAGCGAGTGTGTGTGATTGTGTATGTGTGATTGTATGTGTGTGATTGTGCGAGCGAGTGTGTGTGATTGTGTGTGTGTGATTCAGTGTGTGTGAGTGTGTGATTGTGTGTGTGTGATTGTGCGAGCGAGTGTGTGTGATTGTGTGTGTGTGTGTGTGTGATTGTGTGTGATTGTGTGTGTGTGAGTGTGTGATTGTGTGTGTGTGAGTTTGTGATTGTGTGTGTGTGAGTTTGTGATTGTGTGTGTGTGAGTGTGTGATTGTGTGTGTGTGATTGTGCGAGCGAGTGTGTGATTGTGTGTGTGTGAGTGTGTGATTGTGTGTGTGTGAGTGTGTGATTGTGTGTGTGTGTGATTGTGTGTGTGTGTGAGCGAGCGAGTGTGTATGTCTACCTGGACCGGTGGTCTGTATCTCGTCCTCCCAGTGTGTGTAGTTGCCATGGGTGATGAGGAGGCGGTACTGTGTTCCAGGCTGAAGACCCGTAAGCGAATAGAATGCCTGCAACGTGTTAACCTGTTCTGACTCCTCCCACTTACCCCCAACTACACACAAACACACACACAAACACACACAAACAAAAGTGAGAGACAAATATTGGATGAAAAAAGAGCAGAAACTGAAATCAAAAGAAATAAAGAAATCAAAAGTGTCTGCCTCCGCAAATACTCTCCTCCCATCCATCTGTATATACTCTCCTCCCCTCCATCTGTATATACTCTCCTCCCCTCCATCTGTATATACTCTCCTCCCCTCCATCTGTATATACTCTCCTCCCCTCCATCTGTATATACTCTCCTCCCCTCCATCTGTATATACTCTCCTCCCCTCCATCTGTATATACTCTCCTCCCGTCCATCTGTATATACTCTCCTCCCCTCCATCTGTATATACTCTCCTCCCCTCCATCTGTATATACTCTCCTCCCCTCCATCTGTATATACTCTCCTCCCCTCCATCTGTATATACTCTCCTCCCGTCCATCTGTATATACTCTCCTCCCCTCCATCTGTATATACTCTCCTCCCCTCCATCTGTATATACTCTCTCTCCCCTCCATCTGTATATACTCTCCTCCCCTCCATCTGTATATACTCTCCTCCCCTCCATCTGTATATACTCTCCTCCCCTCCATCTGTATATACTCTCCTCCCCTCCATCTGTATATACTCTCCTCCCGTCCATCTGTATATACTCTCCTCCCCTCCATCTGTATATACTCTCCTCCCCTCCATCTGTATATACTCTCCTCCCCTCCATCTGTATATACTCTCCTCCCCTCCATCTGTATATACTCTCCTCCCCTCCGTATATACTCTCCTCCCCTCCATCTGTATATACTCTCCTCCTCTCCATCTGTATATACTCTCCTCCCCTCCATCTGTATATACTCTCCTCCCCTCCATCTGTATATACTCTCCTCCCCTCCATCTGTATATACTCTCCTCCCCTCCATCTGTATATACTCTCCTCCCCTCCGTATATACTCTCCTCCCCTCCATCTGTATATACTCTCCTCCCCTCCATCTGTATATACTCTCCTCCCCTCCATCTGTATATACTCTCCTCCCCTCCATCTGTATATACTCTCCTCCTCTCCATCTGTATATACTCTCCTCCTCTCCATCTGTATATACTCTCCTCCCCTCCATCTGTATATACTCTCCTCCCCTCCATCTGTATATACTCTCCTCCCCTCCATCTGTATATACTCTCCTCCCCTCCATCTGTATATACTCTCCTCCCCTTTATCTGTATATACTCTCCTCCCCTCCATCTGTATATACTCTCCTCCCCTACATCTGTATATACTCTCCTCCCCTCCATCTGTATATACTCTCCTCCCCTCCATCTGTATATACTCTCCTCCCCTCCATCTGTATATACTCTCCTCCCCTCCATCTGTATATACTCTCCTCCCCTCCATCTGTATATACTCTCCTCCCCTCCATCTGTATATACTCTCCTCCCCTCCATCTGTATATACTCTCCTCCCATCCATCTGTATATACTCTCCTCCCTTCACTCCCTGCCTCCTTCTATTACTCCCTGCCTCCACATATACTCTCCTCCCCACCATCCCTCCCTACCTCCCTCCCCTACCTCCCTGCCATACACTCCTCCCCTCACACCCTGCCTCCCTCCCTCACCAGAATGTGTAGATATCCCATAGGTAGAAGGTAGTGTCACCAGTCTGGTGTAGATTTCCCATAGGTAGAAGGTAGTGTCACCAGTCTGGTGTAGATTTCCCATAGATAGAAGGTAGTGTCACCAGTCTGGTGTAGATATCCCATAGGTAGAAGGTAGTGTCACCAGTCTGGTGTAGATTTCCCATAGATAGAAGGTAGTGTCACCAGTCTGGTGTAGATATACCATAGATAGAAGGTAGCCTCACCAGTCTGGTGTAGATATACCATAGGTAGAAGGTAGTGTCACCAGTCTGGTGTAGATATACCATAGATAGAAGGTAGCCTCACCAGTCTGATGTAGATATACCATAGGTAGAAGGTACTGTCACCAGTCTGGTGTAGATATACCATAGATAGAAGGTAGCCTCACCAGTCTGGTGTAGATATACCATAGGTAGAAGGTACTGTCACCAGTCTGGTGTAGATATACCATAGATAGAAGGTAGCCTCACCAGTCTGGGGTAGATTTCCCATAGATAGAAGGTAGCCTCACCAGTCTGGTGTAGATATACCATAGGTAGAAGGTAGTGTCACCAGTCTGGTGTAGATATACCATAGATAGAAGGTAGCCTCACCAGTCTGATGTAGATATACCATAGGTAGAAGGTACTGTCACCAGTCTGGTGTAGATATACCATAGATAGAAGGTAGCCTCACCAGTCTGGTGTAGATATACCATAGGTAGAAGGTACTGTCACCAGTCTGGTGTAGATATACCATAGATAGAAGGTAGTGTCACCAGTCTGGTGTAGATATACCATAGATAGAAGGTAGCCTCACCAGTCTGATGTAGATATACCATAGGTAGAAGGTACTGTCACCAGTCTGGTGTAGATATACCATAGATAGAAGGTAGTGTCACCAGTCTGGTGTAGATATACCATAGATAGAAGGTAGCCTCACCAGTCTGGTGTAGATATACCATAGGTAGAAGGTAGTGTCACCAGTCTGGTGTAGATATACCATAGATAGAAGGTAGCCTCACCAGTCTGGGGTAGATATACCATAGATAGAAGGTAGCCTCACCAGTCTGGGGTAGATATACCATAGATAGAAGGTAGTGTCACCAGTCTGGTGTAGATATACCATAGATAGAAGGTAGTGTCACCAGTCTTGTGTAGATATACCATAGGTAGAAGGTACTGTCACCAGTCTGGTGTAGATATACCATAGATAGAAGGTAGTGTCACCAGTCTGATGTAGATATACCATAGATAGAAGGTAGTGTCACCAGTCTGGTGCAGATATACCATAGGTAGAAGGTAGTGTCACCAGTCTGGTGTAGATGTACCATAGATAGAAGGTAGTCTCACCAGTCTTGCTGAGGTATTTGATGTGGAAGCTGTGGTTCCTATATCTGTCTCCAGGGACCCAGCTCAGGTTGACTGACCTTTCTCCTACCACTGTACTGATGTTACTGGGAGGTACTGAGGGGGGAGATCAATATATTAGTTTCTATCACAATACTGATGTTAGTGTGGGGGGGTCAATGTATTGGTTCCTATCACAATGATGTTAGAATAACACGGGAATGGTTTCAATATCAATGTATAGACAACAGTCTTTAATGTTCCCTGTGTTACATCTCCGTGTTAGTCTATACTGATCCCTGTGTTAGTGTATACAGTTCTCTGTGTTAGTCTATACTGTTCCCTGTGTTAGTCTATACTGATCCCTGTGTTAGTCTATACTGATCCCTGTGTTAGTCTATACTGTTCCCTGTGTTAGTCTATACTGATCACTGTGTTAGTCTATACTGATCCCTGTGTTAGTCTATACTGTTCCCTATGTAAAACCTCTGCGTTAGTCTATACTGTTCTCTGTGTTAGTCTATACTGATCCCTGTGTTAGTCTATACTGTTCCCTGTGTTAGTCTATACTGATCACTGTGTTAGTCTATACTGATCCCTGTGTTAGTCTATACTGTTCCCTATGTAAAACCTCTGCGTTAGTCTATACTGATCCCTGTGTTAGTCTATATTGTTCCCTGTGTTAGTCTATACTGTTCCCTGTGTTATTCTATATGTTAGTCTATGCTGTTCCCTTTGTTAGTCTATACTGTTCCCTGTGGTAGTCTATACTGATCCCTGTGTTAGTCTATACTGATCCCTGTGTTAGTCTATGCTGTTCCCTGTGTTAGTCTATACTGTTCCCTGTGTTAGTCTATACTGTTCCCTGTGTTGGTCTATACTGTTCCCTGTTTTAGTCTATACTGTTCCCTGTTTTAGTCTATACTGTTCCCTGTTTTAGTCTATACTGTTCCCTGTTTTAGTCTATACTGTTCACTGTTTTAGTCTTTACTGTTCCCTGTGTTAGTCTATACTGTTCCCTGTGTTAGTCTATACTGTTCCCTGTGTTAGTCTATACTGTTCCCTGTGTTAGTCTATACTTTTCCCTGTGTTAGTCTATACTGTTCCCAGTGTTAGTCTATACTGTTCCCTGTGTTAGTCTATACTGTTCCCTGTGTTAGTCTATACTGTTCCCTGTGTTAGTCTATACTGTTCCCTGTGTTGCATCTATACTGTTCCCTGTTTTAGTCTATACTGTTCCCTGTGTTAGTCTATACTGTTCCCTGTGTTAGTCTATACTGTTCCCAGTGTTAGTCTATACTGTTCCCTGTGTTAGTCTATGCTGTTCCCTGGGTTAGTCTATGCTGTTCCCTGTGTTAGTCTATGCTGTTCCCTGTGTTAGTCTATACTGTTCCCTGTGTTAGTCTATACTGTTCCCTGTGTTGGTCTATACTGTTCCCTGTTTTAGTCTATACTGTTCCCTGTGTTGCATCTATACTGTTCCCTGTTTTAGTCTATACTGTTCCCTGTGTTAGTCTATACTGTTCCCTGTTTAGTCTATACTGTTCCCTGTGTTAGTCTATACTGTTCCCTGTTTTAGTCTATACTGTTCCCTGTTTTAGTCTTTACTGTTCCCTGTGTTAGTCTATACTGTTCCCTGTGTTAGTCTATACTGTTCCCTGTGTTAGTCTATACTGTTCCCTGTGTTAGTGTATACTGTTCCCTGTGTTAGTCTATACTGTTCCCTGTGTTGCATCTATACTGTTCCCTGTTTTAGTCTATACTGTTCCCTGTTTTAGTCTATACTGTTCCCTGTGTTAGTCTATACTGTTCCCTGTGTTAGTCTATACTGTTCCCTGTGTTAGTCTATACTGTTCCCTGTGTTAGTCTATACTGTTCCCTGTGTTAGTCTATACTGTTCCCTGTGTTAGTCTATACTGTTCCCTGTGTTAGTCTATACTGTTCCCTGTTTTAGTCTACACTGTTCCCTGTGTTAGTCTATACTGTTCCCTGTGTTAGTCTATACTGTTCCCTGTTTTAGTCTATACTGTTCCCTGTGTAAGTCTATACTGTTCCCTGTTTTAGTCTACACTGTTCCCTGTGTTAGTCTACACTGTTCCCTGTGTTAGTCTATACTGTTCCCTGTGTTAGTCTATACTGTTCCCTGTGTTGCATCTATACTGTTCCCTGTTTTAGTCTATACTGTTCCCTGTGTTAGTCTATACTGTTCCCTGTGTTAGTCTATACAGTTCCCTGTGTTAGTCTATACTGTTCCCTGTGTTAGTCTATACTGTTCCCTGTTTAGTCTATACTGTTCCCTGTTTTAGTCTTTACTGTTCCCTGTTTTAGTCTTTACTGTTCCCTGTGTTAGTCTATACTGTTCCCTGTGTTAGTCTATACTGTTCCCTGTGTTAGTCTATACTGTTCCCTGTTTTAGTCTATACTGTTCCCTGTGTTAGTCTATACTGTTCCCTGTTTTAGTCTACACTGTTCCCTGTGTTAGTCTATACTGTTCCCTGTGTTAGTCTATACTGTTCCCTGTTTTAGTCTATACTGTTCCCTGTGTTAGTCTATACTGTTCCCTGTGTTAGTCTATACTGATCCCTGTTTTAGTCTACACTGTTCCCTGTGTTAGTCTATACTGTTCCCTGTGTTAGTCTATACTGTTCCCTGTTTTAGTCTATACTGTTCCCTGTGTTAGTCTATACTGTTCCCTGTGTTAGTCTATACTGTTCCCTGTTTTAGTCTACACTGTTCCCTGTGTTAGTCTATACTGTTCCCTGTGTTGCATCTATACTGTTCCCTGTTTTAGTCTATACTGTTCCCTGTGTTAGTCTATACTGTTCCCTGTGTTAGTCTATACTGTTCCCTGTTTTAGTCTATACTGTTCCCTGTGTTAGTCTATACTGTTCCCTGTGTTAGTCTATACTGTTCCCTGTGTTAGTCTATACTGTTCCCTGTGTTACATCTCTGTACTCCCTTCATGTACCTTTACCTGATAGTAATTTAGCAGACGCTCTTATTCAGAGCGACTTACCACATATTACAGTAATTAATATTAAAATAGCTAGGTGAGACAACCACATATTACAGTAGTTAATATTAAAATAGCTAGGTGAGACAACCACATATTACAGTAGTTAATATTAAAATAGCTAGGTGAGACAACCACATATTACAGTAGTTAATATTAAAATAGCTAGGTGAGACAACCACATATTACAGTAGTTAATATTAAAATAGCTAGGTGAGACAACCACATATTACAGTAGTTAATATTAAAATAGCTAGGTGAGACAACCACATGTTACAGTAGTTAATATTAAAATAGGTAGGTGAGATCACATGTTACAGTAGGTAATAGTAAAATAGCTAGGTGAGACAACCACAACTGTTGCTTGTATAATTCTACCTCCGTCCAGCAGGGTGGCACACTCCCGTGTGATTGGGGGTCCCTGTCCGGCAGATGTGCGTCCCCTCAGGTAGAAGACGTAGCGGCTATGAGGGTCCAGACCTTCCAACGGTAAGTGGGTCACCGTGGGGTCATAGATCACCTCTACCTGAGGAGGACTGTTTCGGCTGTCTGAAACTGGAGAGGGGAGACACAGGGTTAGAGGCTGTCTGAAACTAGAGAAGGGAGACACAGGGTTAGAGGCTGTCTGAAACTAGAGAGGGGACACAGGGTTAGAGGCTGTCTGAAACTAGAGAGGGGAGACACAGGGTTAGAGGCTGTCTGAAACTGGAGAGGGGAGACAGGGTTAGAGGCTGTCTGAAACTGGAGAGGGGAGACAGGGTTAGAGGCTGTCTGAAACTAGAGAGGGGAGACACAGGGTTAGAGGCTGTCTGAAACTGGAGAGGGGAGACAGGGTTAGAGGCTGTCTGAAACTAGAGAGGGGAGACACAGGGTTAGAGGCTGTCTGAAACTAGAGAGGGGAGACACAGGGTTAGAGGCTGTCTGAAACTGGAGAGGGGAGACAGGGTTAGAGGCTGTCTGAAACTAGAGAGGGGAGACACAGGGTTAGAGGCTGTCTGAAACTAGAGAGGGGAGACACAGGGTTAGAGGCTGTCTGAAACTAGAGAGGGGAGACACAGGGTTAGAGGCTGTCTGAATCTGGAGAGGGGAGACACAGGGTTAGAGGCTGTCTGAAACTAGAGAGGGGAGACACAGGGTTAGAGGCTGTCTGAAACTGGAGAGGGGAGACACAGGGTTAGAGGCTGTCTGAAACTGGAGAGGGGAGACACAGGGTTAGAGGCTGTCTGAATCTGGAGAGGGGAGACACAGGGTTAGAGGCTGTCTGAAACTGGAGAGGGGAGACACAGGGTTAGAGGCTGTCTGAAACTAGAGAGGGGAGACACAGGGTTAGAGGCTGTCTGAAACTGGAGAGGGGAGACACAGGGTTAGAGGCTGTCTGAATCTGGAGAGGGGAGACACAGGGTTAGAGGCTGTCTGAAACTGGAGAGGGGAGACACAGGGTTAGAGGCTGTCTGAAACTGGAGAGGGGACACAGGGTTAGAGGCTGTCTGAAACTGGAGAGGGGAGACACAGGGTTAGAGGCTGTCTGAAACTGGAGAGGGGAGACACAGGGATAGAGGCTGTCTGAAACTGGAGAGGGGAGACACAGGGTTAGAGGCTGTCTGAAACTAGAGAGGGGAGACACAGGGTTAGAGGCTGTCTGAAACTGGAGAGGGTATACACAGGGTTAGAGGCTGTCTGAAACTGGAGAGGGGAGACACAGGGTTAGAGGCTGTCTGAAACTGGAGAGGGGAGACACAGGGTTAGAGGCTGTCTGAAACTAGAGAGGGGAGACACAGGGTTAGAGGCTGTCTGAATCTGGAGAGGGGAGACACAGGGTTAGAGGCTGTCTGAAACTGGAGAGGGGAGACAGGGATAGAGGCTGTCTGAAACTGGAGAGGGGAGACACAGGGTTAGAGGCTGTCTGAAACTAGAGAGGGGAGACACAGGGTTAGAGGCTGTCTGAAACTGGAGAGGGGAGACACAGGGTTAGAGGCTGTCTGAAACTAGAGAGGGGAGACACAGGGTTAGAGGCTGTCTGAATCTGGAGAGGGGAGACACAGGGTTAGAGGCTGTCTGAAACTGGAGAGGGGAGACACAGGGTTAGAGGCTGTCTGAAACTAGAGAGGGGAGACACAGGGTTAGAGGCTGTCTGAATCTGGAGAGGGGAGACACAGGGTTAGAGGCTGTCTGAAACTGGAGAGGGGAGACACAGGGTTAGAGGCTGTCTGAAACTGGAGAGGGGAGACACAGGGTTAGAGGCTGTCTGAAACTAGAGAGGGGACACAGGGTTAGAGACTGAAACTGGAGAGGGGAGACACAGGATTAGAGACTGAAACTGGAGAGGGGAGACACAGGGTTAGAGGCTGTCTGAAACTGGAGAGGGGAGACACAGGGTTAGAGGCTGTCTGAAACTGGAGAGGGGAGACACAGGGTTAGAGACTGAAACTGGAGAGGGGAGACACAGGATTAGAGACTGAAACTGGAGAGGGGAGACACAGGGTTAGAGGCTGTCTGAAACTGGAGAGGGGAGACACAGGGTTAGAGGCTGTCTGAAACTGGAGAGGGGACACAGGGTTAGAGGCTGTCTGAAACTAGAGAGGGGAGACACAGGGTTAGAGGCTGTCTGAAACTAGAGAGGGGAGACAGGGTTAGAGGCTGTCTGAAACTAGAGAGGGGAGACACAGGGTTAGAGGCTGTCTGAAACTGGAGAGGGGAGACACAGGGTTAGAGGCTGTCTGAAACTAGAGAGGGGACACAGGGTTAGAGGCTGTCTGAAACTAGAGAGGGGAGACACAGGGTTAGAGACTGTCTGAAACTAGAGAGGGGAGACACAGGGTTAGAGGCTGTCTGAAACTGGAGAGGGGAGACACAGGGTTAGAGGCTGTCTGAAACTAGAGAGGGGAGACACAGGGTTAGAGGCTGTCTGAATCTGGAGAGGGGAGACACAGGGTTAGAGGCTGTCTGAAACTAGAGAGGGGAGACACAGGGTTAGAGGCTGTCTGAAACTAGAGAGGGGAGACACAGGGTTAGAGACTGTCTGAAACTAGAGAGGGGAGACACAGGGTTAGAGACTGAAACTAGAGAGGGGAGACACAGGGTTAGAGACTGAAACTAGAGAGGGGAGACACAGGGTTAGAGACTGTCTGAAACTAGAGAGGGGAGACACAGGGTTAGAGACTGAAACTGGAGAGGGGAGACAGGGATAGAGGCTGTCTGATGGTGTTTGATGGTGCTGTTAACAAAATGGCTTTCTTCACTGTCCATGGTTGTACTGTGGCCCTGCTCCAAGTCGATCGCATCATTGTATGAGTCACGTTACGTCTTACAATCTTAACTCAGGTACTCTCTGTGTGTGTTTGTATTTGTTTGTATGTTTGTGTGCATGTGCGTGAGATTTACTCTGTTGGTACTGTAGAACATATCCCACAAGTTGTCCGTTGGGCTGAGTGGGGGGCCTCCAGTGAAGGGTTAACTCTGTCTCCGACGGACTCTCAAAATCCAGAGAGGCAGGAGGACCAGGAACTACACACACACACACACACACACACACACACACACACACACACACACACACACACACACACACACACACACACACACACACACACACACACACACACACACACACATTATTAGACACATTATATTATTACATTGCCAACCTCACACATAAGTAAACAATCACACTCTCCTGCTCACCTCCCTCTGGTGTCCTGAAGGGGTGTGTCGGGGAGTGAGGCCCCTCCCCCTTTCTGTTGAAGGTTGTCATTGACAGCTCGTACAGGGAATAGAGTTTGAGCCCCGTCACCACCTCTTTTGTCTTGTTGCCGTCCACCTCCACAACCCACCTCTCCTCCTTTCTCTCTGTCCCTCGCTCCACTCCTCCCTTAATCTCTCTCACCTCTCTGCGTACCATCACTCTATGCTCTCTTCCTCCCTGGGAACCCAACCTCTTCAGATATATCTAGAGAGGGAGAGAGAGAGGGAGAGAGAGACAGAGACAGAGAGACAGAGAGACAGAGAGAGAGAGAGAGAGAGAGAGAGAGAGAGAGAGAGAGAGAGAGAGAGACAGAGACAGAGACAGAGACAGAGACAGAGACAGAGACAGAGACAGAGACAGAGACAGAGACAGAGAGAGCAGAGAGCGGAGAGATGAAGAGGGAAGGGGGAAATATATATTAATCAGAGAAGGGAAGAGATTGATTGGTCAGTTCCTTGACCACTACATAAGGGGCCACTTTCCCAGACAATGAACATTCTCCATTCTTAGTCATATTTCATGGCCTACTTGCATGTGGAATGTTGTGGAAGCGTAGTGGTTGTTACCTTATAACCCAGCAGGTGACCCTGGACCGTGTGTGTGTCAACCGGCTGCCACCGTACAATGGCTGAGCTGTTATCTACTGACACACTGATTTTAGATGGAGAGGCCAGCGGGTCTGGGAGAGAGAGGAGATTATTGTTATTTGTCCATTATCTAAACATTATTGTTTACAATGCTGGAGCGATAGGAGATTAACTACGACAGACAGACAGACAGACAGACAGACAGACAGACAGACAGACAGACAGACAGACAGACAGGGGAGAGACACAGCGAGAGACAGGGGAGAGACACAGCGAGAGACAGGGGAGAGACACAGTGAGCGACACGGGAGAGACACAGCGAGAGACAGGGGAGAGACACAGCGAGAGACAGGGGAGAGACACGGCGAGAGACACGGCGAGAGACACAGCGAGAGATAGGAGAGAGAGACAGCAAGAGACAGGGGAGAGACACAGTGAGAGACAGGAGAGAGAGACAGCAAGAGACAGGGGAGAGACACAGTGAGAGACACGGGAGAGACACAGCGAGAGACAGGGGAGAGACACAGCGAGAGACAGGGGAGAAACACAGCAAGAGACAGGAGAGAGACACAGCGAGAGACAGGGGAGAGACAAACACAGAGACATAGAGAGAGGAGAGAGAGAGGGAGAAGAGTCGAGAGAGAAAGAGAGCGAGCGAGAGCGAGACAGAGACAGAGACAGACAGACACAGGAGAGAGACACAGCGAGACAGGAGAGAGACGAAGCGAGACAGGAGAGAGACACAGCGTGAGACAGGAGAGAGACAGTAGAGAGAGACAGCAAGAGACAGGGGAGAGTCAGGAGAGAGAGACAGCAAGAGACAGGGGAGAGACACAGCGAGAGACAGGGGAGAGACACAGCGAGAGACAGGAGAGAGAGACAGCAAGAGACAGGAGAGAGACACAACGAGAGACAGGAGAGAGACACAGCGAGAGACAGGAGAGAGACACAGTGAGAGACAGGAGAGAGACACAGCAAGAGACAGGAGAGAGAGACAGCAAGAGACAGGGGAGAGACACAGCAAGAGACAGGGGAGAGACACAGCAACAGACAGGGGAGAGACACAGCGAGAGACAGGAGAGAGAGACAGCAAGAGACAGGGGAGAGGCACAGCGAGAGACAGGGGAGAGACACAGCGAGAGACAGGGGAGAGAGACAGCGAGAGACAGGGGAGAGACACAGCGAGAGACAGGGGAGAGAGAGAGAGAAAGAGCGAGAGAGTGAGAGCGAAAGAGAAAGAGAGAAAGAGACTTGACTTTTTGTCTTTCTTTACATAAACAAACTCATTTAATGTAAAACTCACCCCCCCCTTAAAAATAAAAAAACAAAAGTATGTCCTGTACTGCTACATTTACCATACTCACCTTTCTATCTACCACATGGTACAATCCAACATCACAACACCCACTCCTTCAACTGTATATCCAAAACATCTTCCCCAGCTATGCAGACAGCCCCCTATACAGACAGCCCCCTATACAGACAGCCCCACCAACACACCAGATCTCCTCAAACATCTCTACACATTTTATAATTTTATAGAACTCAAACTCAACCCAGAAGCGTGCAGAGACCATCCCATTAAACAATAGTAAAGAGTCTGTTATCCCCCCACCTTTGACCCTGTTCCTCCTTGTTAGCCAAATAGCTAACTTTGCCTGAGCAAACAGAAAGTTTAACAAAACACGTTTGGCTTTCTCCTTGCTTGAATACCTGTACCCCATTATAAACATCCCAACAGTAAAAACCACCCCCAACCTGTCACACAGACATTCCAACAGAGACATTAATGGCATTAACCTGGTGCACACAGAAAACACATGAATCACAGTTTCTCTCATTTGACAGAAAGGACACCCCTGCCCGATTCTCGGTTCAACCCGTGCCAACCAGCTGTTAATGGCCAGGGCTCCATGTATTACCCTCCACTGGAGGTCCCCTGACCTCTTTGGTACTGGGGGTTTGTAGAGCCCCCTCCACCTAAAACCCACCATACTCTCCGCCCCACATAATCCCTGCCACTGATGTGCCTTCACTCCTGTTAGGCTCCTAATGTTCCTAACCTTAACGCAGAGGTTGTAGAGGGCTTTACCTCCCACCCCTTCAAACTCCCCCAGGCTCCTAATGTTCCTAACCTTAACGCAGAGGTTGTAGAGGGCTTTACCTCCCACCCCTTCAAACTCCCCCAGGCTCCTAATGTTCCTCACCTTAATGCAGAGGTTGTAGAGGGCTTTACCTCCCACATCCTCAAACTCCCCCAGGCTCCTAATGTTCCTCACCTTAATGCAGAGGTTGTAGAGGGCTTTACCTCCCACCCCTTCAAACTCCCCCAGGCTCCTAATGTTCCTCACCTTAACGCAGAGGTTGTAGAGGGCTTTACCTCCCACCCCTTCAAACTCCCCCAGGCTCCTAATGTTCCTCACCTTAACGCAGAGGTTGTAGAGGGCTTTACCTCCCACCCCTTCAAACTCCCCCAGGCTCCTAATGTTCCTCACCTTAATGCAGAGGTTGTAGAGGGCTTTACCTCCCACCCCTTCAAACTCCCCCAGGCTCCTAATGTTCCTCACCTTAATGCAGAGGTTGTAGAGGGCTTTACCTCCCACCCCTTCAAACTCCCCCAGGCTCCTAATGTTCCTCACCTTAATGCAGAGGTTGTAGAGGGCTTTACCTCCCACCACCTCAAACTCCCCCAGGCTCCTAATGTTCCTCACCTTAATGCAGAGGTTGTAGAGGGCTTTACCTCCCACCCCCTCAAACTGCCCCAGGCTCCTAATGTTCCTCACCTTAATGCAGAGGTTGTAGAGGGCTTTACCTCCCACATCCTCAAACTGCTCCAGGCTCCTAATGTTCCTCACCTTAACGCAGAGGTTGTAGAGGGCTTTAACTCCCACATCCTCAAACTGCTCCAGGCTCCTAATGTTCCTCACCTTAACGCAGAGGTTGTAGAGGGCTTTACCTCCCACCACCTCAAACTCCCCCAGGCTCCTAATGTTCCTCACCTTAATGCAGAGGTTGTAGAGGGCTTTACCTCCCACCACCTCAAACTCCTCCAGGCTCCTAATGTTCCTCACCTTAATGCAGAGGTTGTAGAGGGCTTTACCTCCCACCCCTTCAGACTCCCCCAGGCTCCTAATGTTCCTCACCTTAATGCAGAGGTTGTAGAGGGCTTTACCTCCCACCCCTTCAAACTCCCCCAGGCTCCTAATGTTCCTCACCTTAATGCAGAGGTTGTAGAGGGCTTTACCTCCCACATCCTCAAACTGCCCCAGGCTCGGAGTGTTAAAATCTATCAAGTCCTCCAGACCCCTTGCCAGTCTCCCGTCTCTGCCGTCACAGTGGTGGCCCCTCCCCCTTTGGACGCTCAAACATCCCCCTTACCGGCTCAGACACTGCCACCTGGACCTCCTCCAGGAATCTCTCCGGCAGCCTAAGAGACGTTATTAATTTTCTGTTGTGCTAGGACTTCCGGGGTTTTCCACCCCTCCTCTCCCAGCAGTCTCAGGTCACCCAGCCTTAGTAAACCCGCTGCCATCAGTTGCCTCTGCAGGGTGGCCAACTGAACCTATCTCAAAGGGATGGCTGGGTTGTGGAAGATAAGCTACTCCCACACCCATAGCCCAGGCTCCACATCCCCTTCTCGTATGGGCCTTAGCAGCTGCCAGGCCCTCAGCATTGCAGAGTAAACATCTGAGAAACCTGCTGTACTCAGCCTCTCCAGTTTCATGAGGAACAGCTGCCAGTCCAACCCTAATCCGCCAGCTCTCCTCAGCAGTGCGCATGCTGGCTCCCTCCAGCCAACATCAGCATGGTACAGCAGTCTCTGCACCGCCTTTAGCCTGAAAACAGCCATCATGCTCTCCAGTTCCACCAGGCCCTGTCCTCCTTCGTGAACGGTCATGTACAACACTGCTGCCTTCAGCCAGTGATGGCCCAACCAGAAGAAGTTCACCAGGCCCTGTCCTCCTTCGTGAACGGTCATGTACAACACTGCTGCCTTCAGCCAGTGATCGTCCGACCAGAAGAAGTTCACCAGGCCCTGTCCTCCTTCGTGAACGGTCATGTACAACACTGCTGCCTTCAGCCAGTGATCGTCCGACCAGAAGAAGTTCACCAGGCCCTGTCCTCCTTCGTGAACGGTCATGTACAACACTGCAGCCTTCAGCCAGTGATGGCCCAACCAGAAGAAGTCCACCAGCTTGCGTTGCAGGTCTGTGAGCAGACCGACGGGGGGTTGAGGACAGCCAGTTTATGCCACCCCCACCTGGCCAGTCTTGTCACCACTGCCTGTGACAGACCCTCCCAGTTCTTCCTTACCCACTTGTCCGAGCCCAGGTACACCCCAACACTTTAAGCCCTTCATAACCCTACTGCAAACCCCCTGGAAGCAGAGGAGGAGCCCTATCCCCCCATGCCCCACATAACACAGCGTTACTCTTGCCCCAGTTTACCTTAGCTGATGAAGCTCCCTCGTACACCTTCAGACCGGTCTCTAGTTCCTGCATATCTTGCCCATCCCTGACCATCACAGAAACATCATCTGCATATGCTGACACTGCTATGCCTGTCACTACATCCATGCCTGTCCAGCACACTCCCTGCAGTCTCCTGCGTAGCAGTCCTAAAAAAGGCTCAATGGCTAATGTGTATAACTGCCCAGATAGAGGGCATCCTTGTCTAATGCCCCGTCTCACCCAGACTGGCCTACTGAGCCTCCCTCCCTCCCTCCCACCTTGACTATACATGACGCCCCAGCATACAACAGCTTCACACATGTCAAAAACCTCTTCCCAAACACTGACATCACATTAAACAGATACTCATGGTCCACTCTATGAAAAGCCTTCTATTGATCTAAAGAGACCAGTCCAAAGTTCACATTAGAACTGCTTGAGAAGTCCAACATGTCCCTAATTAAGAACAAGTTGTCCGTGATTGAGCGTCCCGGTACACAATATGTTTGGTCCTTATGTACTATCGAGTCCAAATGGGACTTCAGTCTGTTAGAGAGGACCTTGGCAAATGTCTTGTAGTCTGCACAGAGTAATGCCACAGGCCTCCAGCTCTTAAGTTCAAGTCCCCTTTCTTGGGCAGGAGAGTCAGAGCCGCCCGACGGCAGCTCATCGGCAACTCTCCTACCCCGACGCATTCACGCAACACGCAAAAGAAATCCTGTCCAATTATTCCCCAGAATTTTTTATAAAACTCCACTGGGAGTCCATCGACCCCCGGTGCACGACCAGGGGACATCTGGGTTACGGCCTCTGCCAGTTCCTGGGACAACAGAGGAATGTCCATTTCATCCCTGTGCCAGAGAGAGTTTAGGGAGTTCTGCAAACAAGACTTGAGCACACATAGGATCACACACTTCTGTCCTGTACAACTCAGTATACACTCCACAGTTCGCTCCCACATCTCCTCCACCACAGAGGTCACCCTCCCATCAGACAGCTACATCTCCCCACCACAGAGGTCACACACAGGTCACCCTCCCATCAGACAGCCACATCTCCCCCCCACCACAGAGATCACCCTCCCATCATACAGCCACATCTCCTCCACCACAGAGGTCACCCTCCCATCAGGCCTAACTACTTCCGGCGCCGACAGAGATGGCCGCCTCGCTTCGCGTTCCTAGGAAACTATGCAGTTTTTTTGTTTTTTTACGTGTTATTTCTTACATTAGTACCCCAGGTCATCTTAGGTTTCATTACATACAGCCGAGAAGAACTACTGTATATAAGATCAGCGTCAACTCACCATCAGTACGTACAAGCATACCGCTACACTCGCATTAACATCTGCTAACCATGTGTATGTGACAAATAAAATTTGATTTGATTTTAGACAGCCGCATCTCCCCCCACCACAGAGGTCACCCTCCCATCAGACAGCCGCATCTCCCCCCCACCACAGAGGTCACCCTCCCATCAGACAGCCGCATCTCCCCCCCACCACAGAGGTCACCCGCCCATCAGACAGCCGCATCTCCCCCACCACAGAGGTCACCCGCCCATCAGACAGCCGTAGACAATGCATACCCTTGGCTTCACCGCTCTGTCTTTCCAAACCAAAGAAGAAGGAGCTGGGAGCATCCATCTCCTTGAGCATGGAGAACCTAGCTCTTACAAGTGCTCCCTTTGCTTTAATCTGGAAAAAACTGCCCAGGTCCCTACTTAATTCAGCTAAATTAGCCTGGAGGCCTACATTGCCTTTCCACACCATCTCTACCTCCATCTCACTAATACAACGCTCTAGTTCCCACAATTACTCTCCTAGCCTCTGAGGATGAGAGAGCTGTATACGGTTGACAGAAAAGCCGAATTTGGACTTTCCCTACATCCCACCATTGACTCAGAGACTCATACTCCTCTCTTCGCTGCCCCCACCTTTCCCAAAAGGTCTGGAAACCTGAGCAAAAAGTGGCATCTTGTAAGAGCTTTACATTGAACTACCAATAAGATGCCTGCCGGAGCCCTGGTGAAGTAGACAGCCGAGCCATGGTTATGTGATGATCCGAAAACCCCATCGGGAGAATGGTAGCGCCCAGCAGCCTATTGCTCTGATTCCTAGACATGTAAAACCGATCAAGTCAGGCTGCACTAACCCTAGCCCCAAAAACCTTCACACATGTATACTGTCTTGTGTTTGGATGTTTAGTTCTCCAAACATCCACTAGGTCGAACTGATTAATGATGTCCCTTAACACTCCCACTGACACTGAATGAGGCTCTTCCCCATTTCTGTCTTTTGTAAAAATCCATTGTACAGTTCCAGTCCCCTCCGACCAGCGTCTCCTCAGGCGCTACCTGTGAGAGTTCCAGTCCCCTCCGACCACCAGCGTCTCCTCAGGCGCTACCTGTGAGAGTTCCAGTCCCAACCCGACCACCAGCGTCTCCTGAGGCGCTACCTGTGAGAGTTCCTATCCCCTCCGACCAGCGTCTCCTCAGGCGCTACCTGTGAGAGTTCCTTCCCCTCCGACCAGCGTCTCCTCAGGCGCTACCTGTGAGAGTTCCAGTCCCCTCCGACCAGCGTCTCCTCAGGCGCTACCTGTGAGAGTTCCAGTCCCATCCGACCAGCGTCTCCTCAGGCGCTACCTGTGAGAGTTCCAGTCCCCTCCGACCACCAGCGTCTCCTCAGGCGCTACCTGTGAGAGTTCCAGTCCCAACCCGACCACCAGCGTCTCCTGAGGCGCTACCTGTGAGAGTTCCTATCCCCTCCGACCAGCGTCTCCTCAGGCGCTACCTGTGAGAGTTCCAGTCCCCTCCGACCACCAGCGTCTCCTCAGGCGCTACCTGTGAGAGTTCCAGTCCCCTCCGACCACCAGCGTCTCCTCAGGCGCTACCTGTGAGAGTTCCAGTCCCATCCGACCACCAGCGTCTCCTCAGGCGCTACCTGTGAGAGTTCCAGTCCCCTCCGACCACCAGCGTCTCCTCAGGCGCTACCTGTGAGAGTTCCTGTCCCCTCCGACCAGCGTCTCCTCAGGCGCTACCTGTGAGAGTTCCAGTCCCCTCCGACCAGCGTCTCCTCAGGCGCTACCTGTGAGAGTTCCAGTCCCCTCCGACCAGCGTCTCCTCAGGCGCTACCTGTGAGAGTTCCAGTCCCCTCCGACCAGCGTCTCCTCAGGCGCTACCTGTGAGAGTTCCTGTCCCCTCCGACCACCAGCGTCTCCTCAGGCGCTACCTGTGAGAGTTCCAGTCCCCTCCGACCAGCGTCTCCTCAGGCGCTACCTGTGAGAGTTCCAGTCCCCTCCAACCACCAGCGTCTCCTCAGGCGCTACCTGTGAGAGTTCCAGTCCCCTCCGACCAGCGTCTCATCAGGCTCTACCTGTGAGAGTTCCAGTCCCCTCCGACCACCAGCGTCTCCTCAGGCGCTACCTGTGAGAGTTCCAGTCCCCTCCGACCAGCGTCTCCTCAGGCGCTACCTGTGAGAGTTCCAGTCCCCTCCGACCAGCGTCTCCTCAGGCGCTACCTGTGAGAGTTCCTGTCCCCTCCGACCACCAGCGTCTCTTCAGGCGCTACCTGTGAGAGTTCCAGTCCCCTCCGACCACCAGCGTCTCCTCAGCCGCTACCTGTGAGAATTCCAGTCCCCTCCGACCAGCGTCTCCTCAGGCGCTACCTGTGAGAGTTCCAGTCCCCTCCGACCACCAGCGTCTCCTCAGGCGCTACCTGTGAGAGTTCCTGTCCCCTCCGACCACCAGCGTCTCCTCAGGCGCTACCTGTGAGAGTTCCTGTCCCCTCCGACCACCAGCGTCTCCTCAGGCGCTACCTGTGAGAGTTCCTGTCCCCTCCGACCACTAGCGTCTCCTCAGGCGCTACCTGTGAGAGTTCCAGTCCCCTCCGACCACCAGCGTCTCCTCAGGCGCTACCTGTGAGAGTTCCTGTCCCCTCCGACCACCAGCGTCTCCTCAGGCGCTACCTGTGAGAGTTCCTGTCCCCTCCGACCACCAGCGTCTCCTCAGGCGCTACCTGTGAGAGTTCCTGTCCCCTCCGACCACTAGCGTCTCCTCAGGCGCTACCTGTGAGAGTTCCAGTCCCCTCCGACCACCAGCGTCTCCTCAGGCGCTACCTGTGAGAGTTCCTGTCCCCTCCGACCACTAGCGTCTCCTCAGGCGCTACCTGTGAGAGTTCCAGTCCCCTCCGACCACCAGCGTCTCCTCAGGCGCTACCTGTGAGAGTTCCTGTCCCCTCCGACCACCAGCGTCTCCTCAGGCGCTACCTGTGAGAGTTCCAGTCCCCTCCGACCACCAGCGTCTCCTCAGGCGCTACCTGTGAGAGTTCCAGTCCCCTCCGACCAGCGTCTCCTCAGGCGCTACCTGTGAGAGTTCCAGTCCCCTCCGACCAGCGTCTCCTCAGGCGCTACCTGTGAGAGTTCCAGTCCCCTCCGACCAGCGTCTCCTCAGGCGCTACCTGTGAGAGTTCCTGTCCCCTCCGACCACCAGCGTCTCCTCAGGCGCTACCTGTGAGAGTTCCTGTCCCCTCCGACCACCAGCGTCTCCTCAGGCGCTACCTGTGAGAGTTCCTGTCCCCTCCGACCACCAGCGTCTCCTCAGGCGCTACCTGTGAGAGTTCCAGTCCCCTCCGACCCGCGTCTCCTCAGGCGCTACCTGTGAGAGTTCCAGTCCCCTCCGACCAGCGTCTCCTCAGGCGCTACCTGTGAGAGTTCCAGTCCCATCCGACCAGCGTCTCCTCAGGCGCTACCTGTGAGAGTTCCTGTCCCCTCCGACCACCAGCGTCTCCTCAGGCGCTACCTGTGAGAGTTCCAGTCCCCTCCGACCACCAGCGTCTCCTCAGGCGCTACCTGTGAGAGTTCCAGTCCCCTCCGACCACCAGCGTCTCCTCAGGCTCTACCTGTGAGAGTTCCTGTCCCCTCCGACCACCAGCGTCTCCTCAGGCGCTACCTGTGAGAGTTCCAGTCCCCTCCGACCACCAGCGTCTCCTCAGGCGCTACCTGTGAGAGTTCCAGTCCCCTCCGACCAGCGTCTCCTCAGGCGCTACCTGTGAGAGTTCCTGTCCCCTCCGACCAGCGTCTCCTCAGGCGCTACCTGTGAGAGTTCCTGTCCCCTCCGACCACCAGCGTCTCCTCAGGCGCTACCTGTGAGAGTTCCTGTCTAAGACTCCCAAATAGAACCCCTCTTTCTCTCCCTGTGTTAGGCGCATACACTTTTATAAAGACAAAACCCGTGTTGTTAATTTCTGTTTTAACAACAAGCAGCCTACCTTTACACACCTCGTTTGAGGAGGTTTTACAGACAGACCCGGTGCTAAAGGACTTGAGTGAGTCTACCCGAAGAGTCTCCATAAGTCTCCATTTACATTGAGCGAGCCTACCCGAAGAGTCTCCATAAGAAGTCTCCATTTATATTGAGCGAGCCTACCCGAAGAGTCTCCATAAGAAGTCTCCATTTATATTGAGCGAGCCTACCTGAAGAGTCTCCATAAGAAGTCTCCATTTATATTGAGCGAGCCTACCTGAAGAGTCTCCATAAGTCTCCATTTATATTGAGCGAGCCTACCCGAAGAGTCTCCATAAGAAGTCTCCATTTATATTGAGCGAGCCTACCTGAAGAGTCTCCATAAGAAGTCTCCATTTATATTGAGCGAGCCTACCTGAAGAGTCTCCATAAGAAGTCTCCATTTATATTGAGCGAGCCTACCCGAAGAGTCTCCATAAGAAGTCTCCATTTATATTGAGCGAGCCTACCCGAAGAGTCTCCATAAGTCTCCATTTATATTGAGCGAGCCTACCTGAAGAGTCTCCATAAGAAGTCTCCATTTATATTGAGCGAGCCTACCTGAAGAGTCTCCATAAGAAGTCTCCATTTATATTGAGCGAGCCTACCCGAAGAGTCTCCATAAGAAGTCTCCATTTATATTGAGCGAGCCTACCTGAAGAGTCTCCATAAGAAGTCTCCATTTATATTGAGCGAGCCTACCCGAAGAGTCTCCATAAGTCTCCATTTATATTGAGCGAGCCTACCTGAAGAGTCTCCATAAGAAGTCTCCATTTATATTGAGCGAGCCTACCTGAAGAGTCTCCATAAGAAGTCTCCATTTATATTGAGCGAGCCTACCCGAAGAGTCTCCATAAGAAGTCTCCATTTATATTGAGCGAGCCTACCTGAAGAGTCTCCATAAGAAGTCTCCATTTATATTGAGCGAGCCTACCCGAAGAGTATCCATAAGAAGTCTCCATTTATATTGAGCGAGCCTACCCGAAGAGTCTCCATAAGTCTCCATTTATATTGAGCGAGCCTACCTGAAGAGTCTCCATAAGTCTCCATTTATATTGAGCGAGCCTACCCGAAGAGTCTCCATAAGAAGTCTCCATTTATATTGAGCGAGCCTACCTGAAGAGTCTCCATAAGAAGTCTCCATTTATATTGAGCGAGCCTACCCGAAGAGTCTCCATAAGTCTCCATTTATATTGAGCGAGCCTACCCGAAGAGTCTCCATAAGAAGTCTCCATTTATATTGAGCGAGCCTACCCGAAGAGTCTCCATAAGAAGTCTCCATTTATATTGAGCGAGCCTACCCGAAGAGTCTCCATAAGAAGTCTCCATTTATATTGAGCGAGCCTACCTGAAGAGTCTCCATAAGAAGTCTCCATTTATATTGAGCGAGCCTACCTGAAGAGTCTCCATAAGAAGTCTCCATTTATATTGAGCGAGCCTACCCGAAGAGTCTCCATAAGTCTCCATTTATATTGAGCGAGCCTACCCGAAGAGTCTCCATAAGAAGTCTCCATTTATATTGAGCGAGCCTACCCGAAGAGTCTCCATAAGAAGTCTCCATTTATATTGAGCGAGCCTACCTGAAGAGTCTCCATAAGAAGTCTCCATTTATATTGAGCGAGCCTACCGAAGAGTCTCCATAAGAAGTCTCCATTTATATTGAGCGAGCCTACCCGAAGAGTCTCCATAAGTCTCCATTTATATTGAGCGAGCCTACCTGAAGAGTCTCCATAAGTCTCCATTTATATTGAGCGAGCCTACCCGAAGAGTCTCCATAAGAAGTCTCCATTTATATTGAGCGAGCCTACCTGAAGAGTCTCCATAAGAAGTCTCCATTTATATTGAGCGAGCCTACCCGAAGAGTCTCCATAAGTCTCCATTTATATTGAGCGAGCCTACCGAAGAGTCTCCATAAGAAGTCTCCATTTATATTGAGCGAGCCTACCCGAAGAGTCTCCATAAGAAGTCTCCATTTATATTGAGCGAGCCTACCCGAAGAGTCTCCATAAGAAGTCTCCATTTATATTGAGCGAGCCTACCTGAAGAGTCTCCATAAGAAGTCTCCATTTATATTGAGCGAGCCTACCTGAAGAGTCTCCATAAGAAGTCTCCATTTATATTGAGCGAGCCTACCTGAAGAGTCTCCATAAGAAGTCTCCATTTATATTGAGCGAGCCTACCTGAAGAGTCTCCATAAGAAGTCTCCATTTATATTGAGCGAGCCTACCTGAAGAGTCTCCATAAGAAGTCTCCATTTATATTGAGCGAGCCTACCTGAAGAGTCTCCATAAGTCTCCATTTATATTGAGCGAGCCTACCTGAAGAGTCTCCATAAGAAGTCTCCATTTATATTGAGCGAGCCTACCTGAAGAGTCTCCATAAGAAGTCTCCATTTATATTGAGCGAGCCTACCTGAAGAGTCTCCATAAGAAGTCTCCATTTATATTGAGCGAGCCTACCTGAAGAGTCTCCATAAGAAGTCTCCATTTATATTGAGCGAGCCTACCTGAAGAGTCTCCATAAGTCTCCATTTATATTGAGCGAGCCTACCTGAAGAGTCTCCATAAGAAGTCTCCATTTATATTGAGCGAGCCTACCTGAAGAGTCTCCATAAGAAGTCTCCATTTATATTGAGCGAGCCTACCTGAAGAGTCTCCATAAGAAGTCTCCATTTATATTGAGCGAGCCTACCTGAAGAGTCTCCATAAGAAGTCTCCATTTATATTGAGCGAGCCTACCTGAAGAGTCTCCATAAGAAGTCTCCATTTATATTGAGCGAGCCTACCTGAAGAGTCTCCATAAGAAGTCTCCATTTATATTGAGCGAGCCTACCTGAAGAGTCTCCATAAGTCTCCATTTATATTGAGCGAGCCTACCTGAAGAGTCTCCATAAGAAGTCTCCATTTATATTGAGCGAGCCTACCTGAAGAGTCTCCATAAGAAGTCTCCATTTATATTGAGCGAGCCTACCTGAAGAGTCTCCATAAGAAGTCTCCATTTATATTGAGCGAGCCTACCTGAAGAGTCTCCATAAGAAGTCTCCATTTATATTGAGCGAGCCTACCTGAAGAGTCTCCATAAGAAGTCTCCATTTATATTGAGCGAGCCTACCTGAAGAGTCTCCATAAGAAGTCTCCATTTATATTGAGCGAGCCTACCTGAAGTCTCCATAAGTCTCCATTTATATTGAGCGAGCCTACCTGAAGAGTCTCCATAAGAAGTCTCCATTTATATTGAGCGAGCCTACCTGAAGAGTCTCCATAAGAAGTCTCCATTTATATTGAGCGAGCCTACCTGAAGAGTCTCCATAAGTCTCCATTTATATTGAGCGAGCCTACCTGAAGAGTCTCCATAAGAAGTCTCCATTTATATTGAGCGAGCCTACCTGAAGAGTCTCCATAAGAAGTCTCCATTTATATTGAGCGAGCCTACCTGAAGAGTCTCCATAAGAAGTCTCCATTTATATTGAGCGAGCCTACCTGAAGAGTCTCCATAAGAAGTCTCCATTTATATTGAGCGAGCCTACCTGAAGAGTCTCCATAAGTCTCCATTTATATTGAGCGAGCCTACCTGAAGAGTCTCCATAAGAAGTCTCCATTTATATTGAGCGAGCCTACCTGAAGAGTCTCCATAAGAAGTCTCCATTTATATTGAGCGAGCCTACCTGAAGAGTCTCCATAAGAAGTCTCCATTTATATTGAGCGAGCCTACCTGAAGAGTCTCCATAAGAAGTCTCCATTTATATTGAGCGAGCCTACCTGAAGAGTCTCCATAAGAAGTCTCCATTTATATTGAGCGAGCCTACCTGAAGAGTCTCCATAAGAAGTCTCCATTTATATTGAGCGAGCCTACCTGAAGAGTCTCCATAAGAAGTCTCCATTTATATTGAGCGAGCCTACCTGAAGAGTCTCCATAAGAAGTCTCCATTTATATTGAGCGAGCCTACCTGAAGAGTCTCCATAAGAAGTCTCCATTTATATTGAGCGAGCCTACCTGAAGAGTCTCCATAAGTCTCCATTTATATTGAGCGAGCCTACCTGAAGTCTCCATAAGAAGTCTCCATTTATATTGAGCGAGCCTACCTGAAGAGTCTCCATAAGAAGTCTCCATTTATATTGAGCGAGCCTACCTGAAGAGTCTCCATAAGAAGTCTCCATTTATATTGAGCGAGCCTACCTGAAGAGTCTCCATAAGAAGTCTCCATTTATATTGAGCGAGCCTACCTGAAGAGTCTCCATAAGTCTCCATTTATATTGAGCGAGCCTACCTGAAGAGTCTCCATAAGAAGTCTCCATTTATATTGAGCGAGCCTACCTGAAGAGTCTCCATAAGAAGTCTCCATTTATATTGAGCGAGCCTACCTGAAGAGTCTCCATAAGAAGTCTCCATTTATATTGAGCGAGCCTACCTGAAGAGTCTCCATAAGAAGTCTCCATTTATATTGAGCGAGCCTACCTGAAGAGTCTCCATAAGAAGTCTCCATTTATATTGAGCGAGCCTACCTGAAGAGTCTCCATAAGTCTCCATTTATATTGAGCGAGCCTACCTGAAGAGTCTCCATAAGAAGTCTCCATTTATATTGAGCGAGCCTACCTGAAGAGTCTCCATAAGAAGTCTCCATTTATATTGAGCGAGCCTACCTGAAGAGTCTCCATAAGAAGTCTCCATTTATATTGAGCGAGCCTACCTGAAGAGTCTCCATAAGAAGTCTCCATTTATATTGAGCGAGCCTACCTGAAGAGTCTCCATAAGAAGTCTCCATTTATATTGAGCGAGCCTACCTGAAGAGTCTCCATAAGAAGTCTCCATTTATATTGAGCGAGCCTACCTGAAGAGTCTCCATAAGTCTCCATTTATATTGAGCGAGCCTACCTGAAGAGTCTCCATAAGAAGTCTCCATTTATATTGAGCGAGCCTACCTGAAGAGTCTCCATAAGAAGTCTCCATTTATATTGAGCGAGCCTACCTGAAGAGTCTCCATAAGAAGTCTCCATTTATATTGAGCGAGCCTACCTGAAGAGTCTCCATAAGAAGTCTCCATTTATATTGAGCGAGCCTACCTGAAGAGTCTCCATAAGAAGTCTCCATTTATATTGAGCGAGCCTACCTGAAGAGTCTCCATAAGAAGTCTCCATTTATATTGAGCGAGCCTACCTGAAGAGTCTCCATAAGAAGTCTCCATTTATATTGAGCGAGCCTACCTGAAGAGTCTCCATAAGAAGTCTCCATTTATATTGAGCGAGCCTACCTGAAGAGTCTCCATAAGAAGTCTCCATTTATATTGAGCGAGCCTACCTGAAGAGTCTCCATAAGAAGTCTCCATTTATATTGAGCGAGCCTACCTGAAGAGTCTCCATAAGTCTCCATTTATATTGAGCGAGCCTACCTGAAGAGTCTCCATAAGAAGTCTCCATTTATATTGAGCGAGCCTACCTGAAGAGTCTCCATAAGAAGTCTCCATTTATATTGAGCGAGCCTACCTGAAGAGTCTCCATAAGAAGTCTCCATTTATATTGAGCGAGCCTACCTGAAGAGTCTCCATAAGAAGTCTCCATTTATATTGAGCGAGCCTACCTGAAGAGTCTCCATAAGTCTCCATTTATATTGAGCGAGCCTACCTGAAGAGTCTCCATAAGAAGTCTCCATTTATATTGAGCGAGCCTACCTGAAGAGTCTCCATAAGAAGTCTCCATTTATATTGAGCGAGCCTACCTGAAGAGTCTCCATAAGAAGTCTCCATTTATATTGAGCGAGCCTACCTGAAGAGTCTCCATAAGAAGTCTCCATTTATATTGAGCGAGCCTACCTGAAGAGTCTCCATAAGAAGTCTCCATTTATATTGAGCGAGCCTACCTGAAGAGTCTCCATAAGTCTCCATTTATATTGAGCGAGCCTACCTGAAGAGTCTCCATAAGAAGTCTCCATTTATATTGAGCGAGCCTACCTGAAGAGTCTCCATAAGAAGTCTCCATTTATATTGAGCGAGCCTACCTGAAGAGTCTCCATAAGAAGTCTCCATTTATATTGAGCGAGCCTACCTGAAGAGTCTCCATAAGAAGTCTCCATTTATATTGAGCGAGCCTACCTGAAGAGTCTCCATAAGTCTCCATTTATATTGAGCGAGCCTACCTGAAGAGTCTCCATAAGAAGTCTCCATTTATATTGAGCGAGCCTACCTGAAGAGTCTCCATAAGAAGTCTCCATTTATATTGAGCGAGCCTACCTGAAGAGTCTCCATAAGAAGTCTCCATTTATATTGAGCGAGCCTACCTGAAGAGTCTCCATAAGAAGTCTCCATTTATATTGAGCGAGCCTACCTGAAGAGTCTCCATAAGAAGTCTCCATTTATATTGAGCGAGCCTACCTGAAGAGTCTCCATAAGAAGTCTCCATTTATATTGAGCGAGCCTACCTGAAGAGTCTCCATAAGAAGTCTCCATTTATATTGAGCGAGCCTACCCGAAGAGTCTCCATAAGAAGTCTCCATTTATATTGAGCGAGCCTACCCAAAGAGTCTCCATAAGAAGTCTCCATTTATATTGAGCGAGCCTACCCGAAGAGTCTCCATAAGAAGTCTCCATTTATATTGAGCGAGCCTACCCGAAGAGTCTCCATAAGAAGTCTCCATTTATATTGAGCGAGCCTACCTGAAGAGTCTCCATAAGAAGTCTCCATTTATATTGAGCGAGCCGACCCAAAGAGTCT
The DNA here is from genome assembly GCF_036934945.1 of Oncorhynchus masou masou. Taxonomy (NCBI): domain Eukaryota; kingdom Metazoa; phylum Chordata; class Actinopteri; order Salmoniformes; family Salmonidae; genus Oncorhynchus; species Oncorhynchus masou. The sequence goes on along the minus strand of NC_088229.1, from coordinate 517,791 downwards.
CCATAAGAAGTCTCCATTTATATTGAGCGAGCCGACCCAAAGAGTCTCCATAAGAAGTCTCCATTTATATTGAGCGAGCCTACCTGAAGAGTCTCCATAAGAAGTCTCCATTTATATTGAGCGAGCCTACCCGAAGAGTCTCCATAAGTCTCCATTTATAGTAAGTGAGCCTACCTGAAGAGTCTCCATAAGAAGTCTCCATTTATATTGAGCGAGCCTACCTGAAGAGTCTCCATAAGAAGTCTCCATTTATATTGAGCGAGCCTACCTGAAGAGTCTCCATAAGAAGTCTCCATTTATATTGAGCGAGCCTACCCGAAGAGTCTCCATAAGTCTCCATTTATAGTAAGTGAGCCTACCTGAAGAGTCTCCATAAGAAGTCTCCATTTATATTGAGCGAGCCGACCCAAAGAGTCTCCATAAGAAGTCTCCATTTATATTGAGCGAGCCTACCCGAAGAGTCTCCATAAGAAGTCTCCATTTATATTGAGCGAGCCTACCCGAAGAGTCTCCATAAGAAGTCTCCATTTATATTGAGCGAGCCTACCTGAAGAGTCTCCATAAGAAGTCTCCATTTATATTGAGCGAGCCGACCCAAAGAGTCTCCATAAGAAGTCTCCATTTATATTGAGCGAGCCGACCCAAAGAGTCTCCATAAGAAGTCTCCATTTATATTGAGCGAGCCTACCTGAAGAGTCTCCATAAGAAGTCTCCATTTATATTGAGCGAGCCTACCCGAAGAGTCTCCATAAGTCTCCATTTATAGTAAGTGAGCCTACCTGAAGAGTCTCCATAAGAAGTCTCCATTTATATTGAGCGAGCCTACCCGAAGAGTCTCCATAAGTCTCCATTTATAGTAAGTGAGCCTACCTGAAGAGTCTCCATAAGAAGTCTCCATTTATATTGAGCGAGCCGACCCAAAGAGTCTCCATAAGAAGTCTCCATTTATATTGAGCGAGCCTACCTGAAGAGTCTCCATAAGAAGTCTCCATTTATATTGAGCGAGCCTACCTGAAGAGTCTCCATAAGAAGTCTCCATTTATATTGAGCGAGCCTACCCGAAGAGTCTCCATAAGTCTCCATTTATAGTAAGTGAGCCTACCTGAAGAGTCTCCATAAGAAGTCTCCATTTATATTGAGCGAGCCGACCCAAAGAGTCTCCATAAGAAGTCTCCATTTATATTGAGCGAGCCTACCCGAAGAGTCTCCATAAGAAGTGGGAGAAAAGCCAGCAGAGAAAGAGAAAATATACATCTAAACCGTGTCTGAAGGTATTCCCACTTCCTCAACCTAAACCGTTTCCTGTTGTGACCCACTTCCTCAACCTAAACCGTTTCCTGTTGTGACCCACTTCCTCAACCTAAACCGTTTCCTGTTGTGACCCACTTCCTCAACCTAAACCGTTTCCTGTTGTGACCCACTTCCTCAACCTAAACCGTTTCCTGTTGTGACCCACTTCCTCAACCTAAACCGTTTCCTGTTGTGACCCACTTCCTCAACCTAAACCGTTTCCTGTTGTGACCCACTTCCTCAACCTAAACCGTTTCCTGTTGTGACCCACTTCCTCAACCTAAACCGTTTCCTGTTGTGACCCACTTCCTCAACCTAAACCGTTTCCTGTTGTGACCCACTTCCTCAACCTAAACCGTTTCCTGTTGTGACCCACTTCCTCAACCTAAACCGTTTCCTGTTGTGACCCACTTCCTCAACCTAAACCGTTTCCTGTTGTGACCCACTTCCTCAACCTAAACCGTTTCCTGTTGTGACCCACTTCCTCAACCTAAACCGTTTCCTGTTGTGACCCACTTCCTCAACCTAAACCGTTTCCTGTTGTGACCCACTTCCTCAACCTAAACCGTTTCCTGTTGTGACCCACTTCCTCAACCTAAACCGTTTCCTGTTGTGACCCACTTCCTCAACCTAAACCGTTTCCTGTTGTGACCCACTTCCTCAACCTAAACCGTTTCCTGTTGTGACCCACTTCCTCAACCTAAACCGTTTCCTGTTGTGACCCACTTCCTCAACCTAAACCTTTTCCTGTTGTGACCCACTTCCTCAACCTAAACCGTTTCCTGTTGTGACCCACTTCCTCAACCTAAACCGTTTCCTGTTGTGACCCACTTCCTCAACCTAAACCGTTTCCTGTTGTGACCCACTTCCTCAACCTAAACCGTTTCCTGTTGTGACCCACTTCCTCAACCTAAACCGTTTCCTGTTGTGACCCACTTCCTCAACCTAAACCGTTTCCTGTTGTGACCCACTTCCTCAACCTAAACCGTTTCCTGTTGTGACCCACTTCCTCAACCTAAACCGTTGCCTGTTGTGACCCACTTCCTCAACCTAAACCGTTGCCTGTTGTGACCCACTTCCTCAACCTAAACCGTTTCCTGTTGTGACCCACTTCCTCAACCTAAACCATTTCCTGTTGTGACCCACTTCCTCAACCTAAAGCGTTTCCTGGGTGAGAGGACACCATGCCCCTCATTTTTCATAGCATGTTGTACTGATCTTACAAACTTTCTAGGATCAGAAAAAAAGACTCAAGACTCAAGAACTTTTTCGCCCTTAGTCTCATTCAGGAACCTTGTCAATTCTCTCAACGTGTACTTAGACCCCTCTGCTTGACTGGCTGTCAGCTCCGGACCAATTGAAGAGGAGTCTGAAAAAAATAACTCCTCATCCTCTTCCTCAGACTCACTTTCCTCCTCATCTGTATCTCCCACCCTGACCACCTGACCTTCCTCTCTGGTCAGGGCATCACCCACAGCAACAGGCAACATTTCCACGGTGCCTTTGACCACACCCTTTTTCCTTTTCCATTTGACCCCCCCCCCCCTAGTCTCTTACACTTCCCTAATATACTCTCCTCATCCACTAGAATAACCTAACTAGACCCAGAATCATCTACACCACCCTCCATAGTATGACTAGACTCAGAATCAACTACACCACCCTCCATAGTATGACTAGACTCAGAATCAACTACACCACCCTCCATAGTATGACTAGGCCCAGAATCAACTACACCACCCTCCATAGTAGACTAGACTCAGAATCAACTACACCACCCTCCATAGTAGACTAGCCCCAGAATCATCTACACCACCCTCCATATTATGACTAGACTCAGAATCAACTACACCACCCTCCATAGTATGACTAGGCCCAGAATCAACTACACCACCCTCCATAGTAGACTAGGCCCAGAATCATCTACACCACCCTCCATAGTAGACTAGGCCCAGAATCATCTACACCACCCTCCATAGTAGACTAGACCCAGAATCATCTACACCACCCTCCATAGTATGACTAGACCCAGAATCATCTACACCACCCTCCATAGTAGACTAGGCCCAGAATCATCTACACCACCCTCCATAGTAGACTAGACCCAGAATCATCTACACCACCCTCCATAGTATGACTAGACCCAGAATCATCTACACCACCCTCCATAGTATGACTAGGCCCAGAATCATCTACACCACCCTCCATAGTAGACTAGGCCCAGAATCATCTACACCACCCTCCATAGTAGACTAGGCCCAGAATCATCTACACCACCCTCCATAGTATGACTAGACCCAGAATCATCTACACCACCCTCCATAGTATGACTAGACCCAGAATCATCTACACCACCCTCCATAGTATGACTAGACCCAGAATCATCTACACCACCCTCCATAGCCTGACTATACCCAGCCTCAGCTACACCACCTTCCCTGGCATGACTAGACCCAGCCTCATCTACACCACCTTCCCTGGCATGACTAGACCCAGCCTCATCTACACCACCTTCCCTGGCATGACTAGACCCAGCCTCATCAACCCCACCATCCATAGCCTGACTAGACCCAGCCTCCGCTACCCCATCATCCATAGCCTGACTAGACCCAGCCTCAGCTACACCACCTTCCCTGGCATGACTAGACCCAGCCTCATCTACACCACCTTCCCTGGCATGACTAAACCCAGCCTCATCTACACCACCTTCCCTGGCATGACTAGGCCCAGCCTCATCTACAGTACCATCCATGACTAGACCCATCCTCATCTACACCACCTTCCCTGGCATGACTAGGCCCAGCTTCTGCTGTCTGCATCTCCTTACCCCCTGCACTTTGACCTTGATTTCCCCCTGGTGCTTGTACCCTCACCTCGTCTACGGGTTTTATGTGGGCACGCAAAGCTCTTATGCCCCAAATCCCCACACTCAAAACACCGTAGACTATCTGTGCTGGCAAACCCTGCATAGAGCCCTTCCCCGTGCCTCACTTTGAAATGCACATTTAGTTGTTGCTCATTGTTGTTCAGAAACATAAACACTTGCCTCCGGAACAACGGCATCTGCCTGAAAGCCTGCTGACAGACAACGGAAACCGCTAGCAAACTTACCAGAACGACTCAGCTCTTTCCTGATTTTGTCATCCGTAATAAACGGAGGCAAATTTGCAACAACAACTGTTGTTGAAGGGGTAGAGAGAGGTGAAATTGACACCAGCACATCCCTTACAAATATTCCGCTAGCAATTAGCCTACCAACCAAATTAGCTCTTTTCATGAACACAACCACAGCTTTGTTCATTCTAGACTAAACTAAAACAAATATTGCATTAACCCTCAACCATAGAAAATAACATGTACAGAAAAGAATCAAGAAAGTAAATTAGGATAGAGCCCTCCACACCAAACACTCAAACTCCAAAAAACTCCCAGCATGCACTATGAGAGAGAGAGAGACAGAGAGAGAGACAGAGAGAGAGAGGCAGAGAGAGAGAGACAGAGAGAGAGACAGAGAGAGACAGAGAGAGAGACAGAGAGAGAGAGACAGAGAGAGAGAGACAGAGAGAGAGAGAGAGAGAGAGAGAGAGACAGAGAGAGAGAGAGAGACAGAGAGAGAGAGAGAGAGACAGAGAGAGAGAGAGAGCGACAGAGACAGAGAGACAGAGACAGAGACAGAGAGAGAGAGAGAGAGCGAGAGAGACAGAGAGGCAGAGAGACAGAGAGAGAGAGACAGAGAGAGACAGAGAGAGACAGAGAGAGAGAGAGAGAGAGAGAGAGAGAGAGAGAGAGAGAGAGAGAGAGAGAGAGAGAGGGAGAGAGGGAGAAAGAGACACAGAGACACAGAGACACAAAAACACAAAGAGACATAGAGAGAGGAGACAGGCAGACACAGAGACAGACAGAGACACAGAGAGAGAGAATTGGATTTATACCAAAACATCACATTGCCGATCATATTTACACCCTACACACCCTGATAGATAAACATGTCCACCAAAATAATACCAACATGTATGCTTGCTTTATTGACTTCCAAAAAGCATTTGATTCTATTTGGCATGCAGGACTGTTCTACAAAGTTATTGAAAGTGCTGTAGGGGGTAAAACACATGACAGAATCAAAATTGCCCCAAAAAATAACAGAATTCTTTAACCAGGGGCGGGGCCTTCGCCCGGGTTGCATTCTGAGCCCTGCACTCTTCAATATTTACATCAACGAATTGGCCACTATTCTCGAGGAATCCTCAGCCCCTGGTGTTAGTCTCCGCAATTCAGTTTGGCTAAAACTAATTAAATGTGTCATTAAACCAATTGCACTTTATGGCAGGGAGGTATGGGGTCCACTTGCAAAACAAGAGTTTACCCAGTGAGACAAACAACTCATTAAAACCCTGAATGCAGAGTTCTGTAAGATTATCCTACATGTCCAGAGGAAAACTACAAACAATGCACGCAGGGCAGAATTAGGCCAATATCCACTAATAATACAAACTCAAAAATTAAGCATTACATTTTAGAAACCTCTAAAATGTAATAGAAATGTTTTAGAAACCTTTAAAATAAATAAAACCCCTCATATAATTTCCAAGTCCTGCAATGCCAAGAGCTGAGCAAAGAACAGAGTCCCCTCATCCAGCTGGTCCTGAGTTCACAAACCTGTTCTACGAACACACTGAAGCCTCAGGACCAGAACGAACATCCAATCAATCAGAGTAAATCAAATTACAACACAGTCAAAACCAAACTACATTACTTACTGGGAAACACAAGCACAAAGCAAAATGCAGTGCTATCTGGCCCTAAATCGACAGTACACAGTGGCTAACTATTTGACCATGGTTACTGATCAAAACCTAACAGGCTGACTACACCGTTCGCGTCGCGTGTGTGAGCGTTGCAAAAGTTATTTAGTAATCTATGTTATTCAATTATTCCACCCACACTGCTTGGCGCGCCAACGCACTGCAAGTCCTGCCTCTCCCATCTCCTCATTGGTTTATAGAAGCAGGTACCCACATGCCATCTCCTCATTGGTTATACCCACGTGGGTGACTGAAAGACGAACGAGGTCAGTGGCGGTAATGCACCTAATTTATGAAAGTTGCCAAATCGTAATATAAAGTCCAGAGAAGAAAAAGCCTGGAAGGAAGAGAGACCGAGAAACGATTCGGTTGACCGTTTTATGTGTGGATTCATTGGCGGAGTAGAGGACCTGCATTTCAGGTAAAATAACAACTCAATGTTTATATCCCAGGACAAATGAGCTTGCAACCAACAGAATGTTATATATATGAGGGATACAATCTTCCCAGTTTTGCAGATTCTGCTGTGAGGAGGCAGAGTCCTTAGATAATTTATTTTGGTACTGTCCATATGTTGCTCATTTTTGGTCACCGGTCCAGGAATGGCTGAAGAATTGCGATATTTGCCTAGAACTAACGCTGCAGACAGCAATACTGGGTGATTTGAAAAGTCACAGTCAATCGATTAATAATATAATAATTATTTTAGCAAAATGTTTATCTTTAATTTACAATCCGAAGAAATTATCAGAATAGAAAGGTTCAGAACTTTTGTGAAGCATCACAGCACAGTTAAAATATATATATATTTTTATTTTTTTTATTTTACCTTTATTTTACTAGGCAAGTCAGTTAAGAACAAATTCTTATTTTCAATGATGGCCTAGGAACAGTGGGTTAACTGCCTGTTCAGGGGCAGAACGACAGATTTGTACCTTGTCAGCTCAAGGATTTGAACTTGCAACCTTTCGGTTACCAGTCCAACGCTCTAACCACTAGGCTACCCTGCCGCCCCGACAAATAGAAATCCAAAATGGATGATGTTAATGTTGCGAAATTGTATTTTTAGTTTTGTCACTCTGACATTTCCCCTGATGTTGATCCCTGCAGCCATAACAGGTTAAGAGATAGATGAGAGAGGTTGAATGGAGCTGAAGGGTGGGACTAATAATAACAAGATCACCAATGTAAAACATACGGGGTCTGTAAAATATATATAGGTTCAGAACTTTTGTGAAATAGCACATTTACAAATAGAAATCAAACTGGATGGACATCAGAAATAGAGGAAGGACTAAAAACAAACAAAATATAACTATTGTAAAACAGATTATCTGTGTAAAATGTGTATAAGATGTATAAACTGAAGGTAGTATGTTGCTACGTAAGACTGATTTGAGCCAGTCAGTCACATATTTACTATTTACAAAATAAAGTTTAAAAAATAAAAAAAGTAACACAATAAAATAACAATAACGAGGCTATATGCAGGGAGTACTGCAAGCAGGTCAGTGTGTGGGGGTGCAGGTTAGAGGTCATATGTATATGTAGGTAGGGGTAAAGTGACTTAGATAATAAACAGAGTAGCTGCAGTTTAATCATGTAAATAGTCCGGGTGTCCACTTGAGTAATTGTTCAGCAGTTTTATGGCTTGGGGGTAGAAGCTGTAAAATAACCATTTGGACCTAGACTTGGTGCTCCGGGTCTGCTTGCCGTGCGGTAGCAGAGAGAACAGTCTATGACTTGGGTGACTGGAGTCTTTGACCAATTTTTGGGCCTTCCTCTGACACTGCCTAGTATATAGGTCCTGGATGGTAGGAAGCTTGGCCCCAGTGATGTACTGGGCCGTATGCACTACTCTCTTTAGAGCCTTACAGTCGGCTGCCGAGCAGTTGCCATACCAGGCTGTGATGCAACTGGTCAGGATGCTCTCGATGGTGCAGCTGTAGAACTTCTTGAGGATCTGGGGACCCATGCCAAATTTATTCTGTTTCCTGAGGGGGAAAAGGCATTTTCGTGCCCTCTTCACGACTGTCTTGGTATGTTTGGACCATGATAGTTTGTGATGTGGACACCAAGGACTCTCGACCAGCTCTCGACCAGCTCCACTACAATCCCGTCGATGTGAATGGGGGCCTGCCTGGTCCTCCTTTCCTGTAATCCATGATCATCTCATTTGTCTTGCTCACGTTGAGGGACAGGTTGTTGTCCTGACACCACACTGCCAGGTCTCTGACCTCCTCCCCATAGGTTGTCTCATCGTTGTCGTGATCGTTGTCGGTGAACAGTACACTGTTGAGTCATCAGAAAACTTAATGATGGTGTTGGAGTCGTGCGTGGCAATGCAGTTGTCGGTGAACAGGGAGTACAGGAGGGGACTGAGCACGTACCCCTGATGGGCCCCCGTGTTGAGTATCAGCGTGGCAGATTTGTTGTTGCTTACCCTGACCACCTGGGGGCGGACCGTAAGGAAGCCCAGGATCCAGTTGCAGAGGGAGAACATTAGTCCTAGGGTACTTAGCTTAGCAATGAGATATGTGGGTACTATGTTGTTGAACGCTGAGCTGTAGTCAATGACCAGCATTCTGACATAGGTGTTCCTTTTGTCCAGGTGGGAAAGGGCCGTGTGGAGTGCGATTGAGATTGATTCATCTGTGGATCTGGAGGGACGGTATGCAAATTGGAGTGGGTCTAGGGTTTCCGGGATGATGCTGTTGATGTGAGCAATGAACAGCTTTTCAAAGCACTTCATGTCTACCAATGTGAGCGCTACGGGGCGGTAGTCATTTAGGCAGGTTACCTTCACTTTCTTCGGCGCAGGGACGATGGTGGTCTGCTCGAAACATGTAGGTATTACAGACTTGGTCAGGGAGAGGTTGAAAATGAAGACACTTGCCAGTTGATCAATTCATGCCAGGAGTACACGTCTGGCCCAGCGGCCCTGCGAATGTTGTCCTGTTTACAGGTCTTGCTCACATCAGCTACGGAGAGTGTGATGACACAGTCATCCGGAACAGCTGGTGCTCTCATGCATGCTTCAGTGTTGCTTGCCTTGAAGTGAGCATAAATCTGCCAATCTGGTATTTGATACCATTCCACTGATTCTGCTCAAGTCATTACCACGAGCCAACCTCCTGAGAGAAATGTGTCCTCCCCAAATCAGATTCCACGACCTCCTGAGAGAAACGTATCCTACATTTGCTATAGTATTTTACTGCAAGAAATGTTTAATTCTGCAGGAGTTAATATTAAGGCTATTTGAGAGGTTATAGAACTGTCGTTAGTGTCCAAATTTCAGTTTAACCCATCTGAACAGCAAGCTACAGTTCCCTTGACGTGCCATAGGCCTATTTGAAGTCCCCATCTTGTGACTGTCTAATTTGTACCGGTTGGTGTGTAGGCTATTTGGCTCGTAAAGTTGGGCCCTAAATCTTAGTCTTGAGCACTAATGCCAGACAGCCTAAAATAATGAAAGAAAAACCTCAAAACCTATAGATATGAATTACACAAGAATTATACATTTATTTATTTTTTGTTTTGAATTCATTAAACCCGACTGTGTGTGAGTGTGAGTACATACAGTCCTCTCCAGAGAGAGTGTGTGGGTGTATGAGTGTGTGAGTGTGGGTGTTTGAGTGTGAGTACATACAGTCCTCTCCAGAGAGAGTGTGTGGGTGTATGAGTGTGTGAGTGTGGGTGTTTGAGTGTGAGTACATACAGTCCTCTCCAGAGAGAGTGTGTGTGTGTATGAGTGTGTGAGTGTTGCTGTTTGAGTGTGAGTACATACAGTCCTCTCCAGAGAGAGTGTGTGGGTGTGTGAGTGTGGGTGTTTGAGTGTGAGTACATACAGTCCTCTCCAGAGAGAGTGTGTGGGTGTGTGAGTGTGGGTGTTTGAGTGTGAGTACATACAGTCCTCTCCAGAGAGAGTGTGTGGGTGTATGTGTGTGAGTGTTTGAGTGTGAGTACATACAGTCCTCTCCAGAGAGAGTGTGTGGGTGTATGAGTGTGTGAATGTGGGTGTTTGAGTGTGAGTACATACAGTCCTCTCCAGAGAGAGTGTGTGGGTGTATGAGTGTGTGAGTGTGGGTGTTTGAGTGTGAGTACATACAGTCCTCTCCAGAGTGTCCTATAACGGGAACAGGATGCGGCCCCTCTCCCAGAGAGTTGACAGCCTGGACCTTCATCTCATAACTAGAGAACGCTCTGGTTCCGTTCACCAGGTAGGGAGGATGTGGAACATGGGTATGGCTCCAGTGATGCTCCTGAACCTGTCGCCATGACACCTTATACTGGAACCCCGACCCGTTGTACAAACGACGGTCAATCTCCTACACACACACACACACACACACACACACACACACACACACACACACGCAAGTTATATAGACGTACGTTTTTGACACACGTATGCACACGGACACAGAGAGACAGACAACGACACACACACACGCACACACACCACAAAATACTCACAACACACACATCACACTCACACCACAGACACACAATTCACACATTACACACAAACGACACACAAACGACACACACACACACACACACACACACACACACACACACACACACACACACACACACACACACACACACACACAGAGAAACAAGAGCATGTTGTGTACCTCCCACATGATGACCAGTGTTCCTGGTTCTGTAGACTCACTACGCACATTTAGAGGGTAACTTTCAGGAACTAGAGAGAGAGGGGGAGAGGGGGAGAGAGAGGGTTACAACAACAGACTAATGTAATCAGAGAGAGAGAGTTATAACACCAACAGACTCTGAAGTAACCCGCCTCAACCAATGTGGTACAGATCTACTATTTTTTTACACTTTAGAACCGGAATCCCCATCAGCAGCTAGCCAGCGAACTAGTTACTAGCTAGTAGTCAGATAGCCAACGCTAGCGGTCATCACCGTTAACTTGGACATCAGCAAGCCTCAGCCCGGTCAACTCCTGCCAGTCAGCACAGCGCGACATCAACCCAGAGCATATTGGACTGCTTTTTCTCTACCATGTCTCCTGCTGCAAGCTCTGAACCTTTACACCGGATCATCACAGCTAGCTATCCTGGCTAACGTCTCTGTCCCGAAGCAAGCACCAGTTAGCCTGGAGCTAGCCTCGAGCTAGGCCCATCTCCCGGCTAGCTGAAGAGGTCCATCAGCCAATTATTGGGCTACAATACCTATTTTGCCAAATGGCCTGGACCCTTTTTACATGGAGCCCCGCCGATCCATCATGACTGAACAACCGACATAATCTGCCCAAGGGGTTTTTTCAACTGGCTCCTCCATCGCGACGTCCCCTGAATGTCCATCTACTAGCCTGCTAGCTGCGGCCCACTAGCTGTCTAGAGCATATTGGACTGTTACCTGAAGAGGCCCATCAGACAAGTTCTTTAGCCACTATACCTATTTTACCAATTGGCCTGGACCCTTTTACCACACGGAGCCCTGCTGATCCATGACAACTGGTCTGCCGACGTAACAGCACGAGGGGGCTACAACAGACTTCTTCCGTTGCGACGTCCCTCTAAGTCCGTCTGCTAGCTTGTTAGCCCCGGCCCGCTAGCTGTCTGAATCGAGTGTCTCTGGCTCGAGCCAATCACTGGACCCCTATGATCACTCGGCTACGCATGCCTCTCCCTAATGTCAATTGCTGTTTTGGTTAGTGATTATTGACTTATTTCACTGTAGAGCCTCTAGCCCTGCTCAATACGCCTTAGCTAACCCTTTAGTTCCACCTCCGACACATCACCTGGTTTAAATTATGTTTCTAGAGACAATATCTCTTTCATCCTACCATACCTTTGTCTGTACATTATGTCTTGAATCTATTCCTTGCCAAGAAATCTGCTCCTTTTACTCTCTATTCCAAACGTACTAGACGACCAGTTATTTTAGCCTTTGGCAGCACCCTTATCCTACTCCTCCTCGGTTCCTCTGGTGATGTAGAGGTTATTTATTTATTTATTTTTTTACCTTTATTTAACTAGGCAAGTCAGTTAAGAACAAATTCTTATTTCCAATGACGGCCTAGGAACAGTGGGTTAACTGCCTGTTCAGGGGCAGAACGACAGATTTGTACCTTGTCAGCTCGGGTGTTTTGAACTTGCAACCTTCCGGTTACTAGTCCAACGCTCTTCCCACTAGGCTACCCTGCCGCCCCAGGGTAGCCTAGTGGTTAGAGGCCCTGCAGTGCCTAGCTCCACTCCCAATCCCCAGGCGCTCTCATTTGTTGACTTCTGGAACCGTAAAAGCCTTGGTTTCATGCATGTTAACATTAGAAGCCTCCTCCCTGTTTTATTCACTGCTTTAGCACATTCTGCCAATCCGGATGTCCTAGCAGTGTCTGAATCCTGGTTTAGGAATACCAACAAAACCCCTGAAATTTCCATCCCTAACTATAACATTTGCGACAAGATAGAACTGCCAAAGGGGGAGGAGTTAGCCTGCAGAGTTCTGTCATGCTATCCAGGTCTGTGCCCAAACAATTTCAGCTTCTACTTTTAAAAATCCACCTTTTCAGAAACAAGTCTGTCACGTAAGGTAAGGTCTACTACACCCGTTGTATTCAGCATTTCATGGTAAGGTCTACAGCTTTTGTATTCAGCATTTCATGGTAAGGTCTACAGCTGTTGTATTCAGCATTTCATGGTAAGGTCTACAGCTGTTGTATTCAGCATTTCATGGTAAGATCTACAGCTGTTGTATTCAGCATTTCATGGTAAGGTCTACAGCTGATGTATTCAGCATTTCATGGTAAGGTCTACAGCTGTTGTATTCAGCATTTCATGGTAAGGTCTACAGCTGTTGTATTCAGCATTTCATGGTAAGGTCTACAGCTGTTGTATTCAGCATTTCATGGTAAGGTCTACAGCTGTTGTATTCAGCATTTCATGGTAAGGTCTACAGCTGTTGTATTCAGCATTTCATGGTAAGGTCTACACCTGTTGTATTCAGCATTTGACAAATAGAATTTGATTTGATTTGACCAGTGTCTCTGCGTGTGTGTGTGTCAGACCTGTGGGTGGGGTGCTGTAGGCCTCAGAGATTTCTGACGGGTCGCTCCTCCCCAGTCTGTTGACCCCGCTGACCCGGAAGCGGTAGGTGGAGTACGGGAGGAGGTGTAACTCCAGATGATTGACATCCCCAGTCACACGGTGTGACTCCCACTTCCCCTCAGGATGTTTCTCCTCCTTTACCTCCACCACAAACTCTACAGACAAATAAACAGTCAGATATAAATGTGTGTTTACAGGAACAATTCAGTCAATTCAGGAAGTCACCAGAATTCCAAATACATTTACATTGAGCTGACTAGATGGTTTCATCCAGTGTGACTGACAGTCTTTAATATTTGTATCCAGTGTGACTGACAGTCTTTAATATTTGTATCCAGTGTGACTGACAGTCTTTAATATTTGTATCCAGTGTGACTGACAGTCTTGAATATTTGTATCCAGTGTGACTGACAGTCTTGAATATTTGTATCCAGTGTGACTGACAGTCTTGAATATTTGTATCCAGTGTGACTAACAGTCTTGAATATTTGTATCCAGTGTGACAGACAGTCTTGAATATTTGTATCCAGTGTGACTGACAGTCTTTAATATTTGTATCCAGTGTGACTGACAGTCTTTAATATTTGTATCCAGTGTGACTGACAGTCTTTAATATTTGTAGCCAGTGTGACTGACAGTCTTTAATATTTGTATCCAGTGTGACTGACAGTCTTGAATATTTGTATCCAGTGTGACTGACAGTCTTGAATATTTGTATCCAGTGTGACAGACAGTCTTGAATATTTGTATCCAGTGTGACTGACAGTCTTGAATATTTGTATCCAGTGTGACTGACAGTCTTGAATATTTGTATCCAGTGTGACTGACAGTCTTGAATATTTGTATCCAGTGTGACTAACAGTCTTGAATATTTGTATCCAGTGTGACAGACAGTCTTGAATATTTGTATCCAGTGTGACTGACAGTCTTTAATATTTGTATCCAGTGTGACTGACAGTCTTTAATATTTGTATCCAGTGTGACTGACAGTCTTTAATATTTGTAGCCAGTGTGACTGACAGTCTTTAATATTTGTATCCAGTGTGACTGACAGTCTTGAATATTTGTATCCAGTGTGACTGACAGTCTTGAATATTTGTATCCAGTGTGACAGACAGTCTTGAATATTTGTATCCAGTGTGACTGACAGTCTTGAATATTTGTATCCAGTGTGACTGACAGTCTTGAATATTTGTATCCAGTGTGACTAACAGTCTTGAATATTTGTATCCAGTGTGACAGACAGTCTTGAATATTTGTATCCAGTGTGACTGACAGTCTTTAATATTTGTATCCAGTGTGACTGACAGTCTTTAATATTTGTATCCAGTGTGACTGACAGTCTTTAATATTTGTATCCAGTGTGACAGACAGTCTTGAATATTTGTATCCAGTGTGACTGACAGTCTTGAATATTTGTATCCAGTGTGACTGACAGTCTTGAATATTTGTATCCAGTGTGACAGACAGTCTTGAATATTTGTATCCAGTGTGACAGACCGTCTTGAATATTTGTATCCAGTGTGACTGACAGTCTTTAATATTTGTATCCAGTGTGACTGACAGTCTTTAATATTTGTATCCAGTGTGACTGACAGTCTTTAATATTTGTAGCCAGTGTGACTGACAGTCGTTAATATTTGTATCCAGTGTGACTGACAGTCTTGAATATTTGTATCCAGTGTGACTGACAGTCTTTAATATTTGTATCCAGTGTGACAGACAGTCTTGAATATTTGTATCCAGTGTGACTGACAGTCTTGAATATTTGTATCCAGTGTGACTGACAGTCTTGAATATTTGTATCCAGTGTGACTAACAGTCTTGAATATTTGTATCCAGTGTGACAGACAGTCTTGAATATTTGTATCCAGTGTGACTGACAGTCTTTAATATTTGTATCCAGTGTGACTGACAGTCTTTAATATTTGTATCCAGTGTGACTGACAGTCTTTAATATTTGTATCCAGTGTGACTGACAGTCTTTAATATTTGTATCCAGTGTGACTGACAGTCTTTAATATTTGTATCCAGTGTGACTGACAGTCTTTAATATTTGTATCCAGTGTGACTTCTCTGAAAGATGAAATCTCAGATCCTCTGATACTCTGACAGGAATACAGATAGTATAGTAAATACATATAGTAAATACATATAGTAAATACATATAGTAAATACATATAGTAAATACATATAGTAAATACATATAGTAAATATGTGTGTGTCTTGGTGCATGTGTGTACCTGTGGTGGGGGAGTTGTGTGTGTTTCCAGGTGTCCAGCTGAGAGTCAGGTTGTGGTCCTGCTCTTCAGACAGAGACAGAAACACTGGAGGGCTGGGACAGGCTGCAGGAGAGAGAGGTTCGAGAGAGAGGGGGGTTTAGAGAGGGGGGGGGCAGGCTGCAGGAGAGAGAGGTTCGAGAGAGAGGGGGGTTTAGAGAGGGGGGGGGCAGGCTGCAGGAGAGACACACACACGTACATACACACACACACGTACATAAACACACACACACACACACACACACACACACACACACACAGCTTTGACGTTGCCCTCTTTGGGTACAGCAAGCCCCATCCCCCTCCTCCTGTCTCCTACACCCAGGCTGCTGTGGTCAGAGAGGTCGTAAATTCCTGGAGAAGACTATCTCCTCATGGCCACAGTATAGAGAGAGAGTGAGTTTCATAGAGAGAACAAAGGAATTTCTTCCACCTCACAGAACTGGAGAACCGAACAACATTTATGTTCTGGAGAAGGTATAAAAGATCGGTGAAGAATCCAGCTACGAACTGGTCCATTTGGTACAACTTGGGGAAGCTCATGGGAGACAATACAGCCACATTACCATAACTCTGTTTATACGCTGCTCAAAAAAATAAAGGGAACACTTAAACAACACAATGTAACTCCAAGTCAATCACACTTCTGTGAAATCAAACTGTCCACTTAGGAAGCAACACTGATTGACAATAAATTTCACATGCTGTTGTGCAAATAGAATAGGCAACAGGTAGAAATTATAGGCCATTAGCAAGACACCCCCAATAAAGGAGTGGTTCTGCAGGTGATGACCACAGACCACTTCTCAGTTCCTATGCTTCCTGGCTGATGTTTTGGTCACTTTTGAATGCTGGCGGTGCTTTCACTCTAGTGGTAGCATGAGAAGGAGTCTACAACCCACACAAGTGGCTCAGGTAGTGCAGCTCATCCAGGATGGTACATCAATGCGAGCTGTGGCAAGAAGGTTTGCTGTGTCTGTCAGCGTAGTGTCCAGAGCATGGAGGCGCTACCAGGAGACAGGCCAGTACATCAGGAGATGTGGAGGAGGCCGTAGGAGGGCAACAACCCAGCAGCAGGACCACTACCTCCGCCTTTGTGCAAGGACGAGCAGGAGGAGCACTGCCAGAGCCCTGCAAAATGACCTCCAGCAGGCCACAAATGTGCATGTGTCTGCTCAAACGGTCAGAAACAGACTCCATGAGGGTGGTATGAGGGCCCGACGTCCACAGGTGGGGGATGTGCTTACAGCCCAACACTGTGCAGGACGTTTGGCATTTGCCAGAGAACACCAAGATTGGCAAATTCGCCACTGGCGCCCTGTGCTCTTCATAGATGAAAGCAGGTTCACACAGAGCACATGTGACAGACGTGACAGAGTCTGGAGATGCCGTAGAGAACGTTCTGCTGCCTGCAACATCCTCCAGCATGACCGGTTTGGCGGTGGGTCAGTCATGGTGTGGGGTGGCATTTCTTTGGGGGGCCTCCATGTGCTCGCCAGAGGTAGCCTGACTGCCATTAGGTACCGAAATGAGATCCTCAGACCCCTTGTGAGACAAGATGCTGGTGCGGTTGGCCCTGGGTTCTTCTTAATGCAAGACAATGCTAGACCTCATGTGGCTGGAGTGTGTCAGCAGTTCCTGCAAGAGGAAGGCATTGATGCTATGGACTGGCCCGCCCGTTCCCCAGACCTGAATCCAATTGAGCACATCTGGGACATCATGTCTCTGTCTCGCTCCATCCACCAATGCAACGTTGCACCACAGACTGTCCAGGAGTTGGCAGATGCTTTAGTCCAGGTCTGGGAGGTGATCCCTCAGGAGACCATCCGCCACCTCATCAGGAGCATGCCCAGGCATTGTAGGGAGGTCATACAGGCACGTGGAGGCCACACACACTACTGAGCCTCATTTTGACTTGTTTTAAGGACATTTCATCAAAGTTGGATCAGCCTGTAGTGTGGTTTTCCACTTTAATTTTGAGTGCGACTCCAAATCCAGACCTCCATGGGTTGATACATTTGATTTCCATTGATAATTGTTGTGTGATTGTATTGTCAGCACATTAAACTATGTAAAGAAAAAAGTATTTAATAAGAATATTTCATTCATTCAGATCTAGGATGTGTTATTTTAGTGTTCCCTTTATTTTTTGAGCAGTGTATAATAGCCTCAGCAATGAGGCTTACATCTAATTGTTGTATAAGATGAATGAGTGAGGGTGGAACTGTTTGTGAAATTGTGTAATGTGATTTTGGACTGTTTAATGAAGGAAACTCCATTTCCCTTTTGAGTTGAACTAAATCAGAGGACCGCCCATGAGCACAGTCAGGACCTGGCGTCATGAGACAGCCTTTTCTGCAACTCCCGAATTAAACCCCCACTTTGAGAATTTCTCAACAGACCATGTTTCTCTCAGTTACGAGAGGACAAAGGTTGCAGACCAGCTTACCTCGATAACGAGAGGGCCAAGGTTTGAGACCAGACTGCTGAATCTTTTAACCATACCACGTGGTTAAACTCTTAGACTATCGATACCGACAGAATAAGAACAAGTCTTTGATATTAATTACTAGTCTGCAGCTAGGAATTCGGTATCATTGAACGCGAAGACCGACAACCGCCGAAACATCTATTCTATAACAACATGAATGAATGTCACTCTGAACTATCCATTCTAACCACGACAGAGAGAGAGAGGACAGAATCTCCAACAGAAACAAACTTTTCAACAGAGATCCCAACGACACACTGAGCATAAATATATATATATTGATTGCAATTGTTCCTGAATGAGTGAGAGTTCATGTGCAAAGGATTACCATTTCAATTGTTATAATTATCAACTTTGTAGTGTCTCATCTCAGTCGACCCCCACTTCCCTTTTGTCCACCAAGCCGCGATGCCGGTTTATCCCACTAGGGGAACTCCGTTATCATTTCCTTGTAACTATCTACTTTTTGTTTATGCATTTCTGTGAATTACTTAGTTAGTAAATAAATAATTTAAGACAATTGATGTATGGATGACTCATAGTGAAGACTGGGTTTGTGCAGTTAACCAACAATTTACAACGTTTGGAATGAGACTAACGTGAGGTAAAATAAAGAATAAGTCATTAATCAGAAGACTAATTGATCAGATTTGAACATTTCTGTAAAGTTATATTAGGAAAATTATAACTTTGTAATCTGAATATTTTCCTTGGTGCCCCTACTTCCTAGTTAATTACAGTTACATGATTAATCAGTTTAATCGTGTAATAATAATTACAGAGAATATTTGACAAAACTAAGTCTTCAGTTAATGATGCCAAAGACACGACAGCACACACACACACACACACACACACACACACACACACACACACACACACACACACACACACACACACACACACACACACACACACACACACACACACACACACACACGTCACATACCCACTACAGTGATGGAGCCACTGGCCAATACGCTGTCCAGATCTGTGATGACCTCACAGGAGTAAAGCCCTTCGTCTGCTGATTGAACGTCTGTCACTCTGAGGGTTCCATTCCCAAGTAGAGTGTACCTGGTCACCATGACAACAACACAAATCAATCATCTGATTTCAATACATACATGTTCATTCATGTGTACATAAGGTTGTGTCTGCGTTGTACCTAGGCCTTGGTTAAAATACTATTTGAAATCATTTCAAATGCTTTATCTGGGCTTGCCTGGTGCAGTGCAAGCCTTGCTAATCTGGGGCTCCATGATGGCCAACTGCTAGAAGTATTTCAAAGATTTAAAAGAGTATCTAAACACAAGGCCTTAATGCCAGTTTGGTGTGGCTTTTTCTAAATTCATCATTCCTCGATTTCTTGCATCCTCTCTTCTCATGTTCGTGAGGTCTGAGGAGTGAGGACATACTGATCCAATATGGAGGAGGGGGTCTGAGGAGATAGAGGCCCGCGTGTGGACTGATCCAATATGAGGAGGGGGTCTGAGGAGATAGAGGCGTGTGTGTGGACTGATCCAATATGGAGGAGGGGTCTGAGGAGATAGAGGCGTGTGTGTGGACTGATCCAATATGGAGGAGGGGGTCTGAGGAGATAGAGGCGTGTGTGTGGACTGATCCAATATGGAGGAGGGGGTCTGAGGAGATAGAGGCGTGTGTGTGGACTGATCCAATATGGAGGAGGGGGTCTGAGGAGATAGAGGCGCGCGTGTGGACTGATCCAATATGGAGGAGGGGGTCTGAGGAGATAGAGGCGTGTGTGTGGACTGATCCAATATGAGTAGGGGGTCTGAGGAGATAGAGGCGTGTGTGTGGACTGATCCAATATGGAGGAGGGGGTCTGAGGAGATAGAGGCGTGTGTGTGGACTGATCCAATATGGAGGAGGGGTCTGAGGAGATAGAGGCGTGTGTGTGGACTGATCCAATATGGAGGAGGGGGTCTGAGGAGATAGAGGCGCGCATGTGGACTGATCCAATATGGAGGAGGGGGTCTGAGGAGATAGAGGCGTGTGTGTGGACTGATCCAATATGGAGGAGGGGGTCTGAGGAGATAGAGGCGTGTGTGTGGACTGATCCAATACGGAGGAGGGGGTCTGAGGAGATAGAGGCGTGTGTGTGGACTGATCCAATATGGAGGAGGGGGTCTGAGGAGATAGAGGTGCGCGTGTGGACTGATCCAATATGGAGGAGGGGGTCTGAGGAGATAGAGGCGTGTGTGTGGACTGATCCAATATGGAGGAGGGGGTCTGAGGAGATAGAGGCGTGCGTGTGGACTGATCCAATATGGAGGAGGGGGCCTGAGGAGATAGAGGTGCGCGTTTACTTGTCTCCCAGTGATGACTCCATGATCTTCTGTCCGTCTTTCCTCCAGAGGATTTGGGGTCGGTTCAGATGGGGGTCAAAGGTGAAATGACAGTCCAACCAGGAGTCTCCTCCCCTCGTAACCTGTACAGCCTGGGGACCGATCAGCATCACCGTACGTTCTGGGGGAGTGGGGTGAGGGAAGTGGAGGAGAGGAGAAAAGAGGAGATGGGAGGAGTGTGGAGGATAGTAAATTACTTTAGTCATGACTAATACAGTATCTGATATCTTGGTTTAATTGAATAAAACCTTTACTGTCCTGAAGGGAATTATAAATGAACGAAACATATTGATGTCCAGAAGGGAATTAAAAATGAATGGAAACTTTACTGTCCTGAAGGGAATCCGTTTAGAGCAACATCAGCACATGCAATGGGTTTGAGACAGAGATCAAGGAGTAGACAGATAGAAAGAGACTAGTAGCATGTGGGGCTGTGTGGTATTGTGTGGGACTGTGTGGTGCTGTGTGGGACTGTGTGGGACTGTGTGGTCCTGTGTGGTACTGTGTGGTACTGTGTGGTGCTGTGTGGTACTGTGTGGTGCTGTGTGGTGCTGTGTGGTGCTGTGTGGTGCTGTGTGGTGCTATGTGGTGCTGTGTGGTGCTGTGTGGTGCTGTGTGGTGCTGTGTGGTGCTGTGTGGTACTGTGTGGTGCTGTGTGGTGCTGTGTGGTGCTGTGTGGTGCTGTGTGGTGCTGTGTGGTGCTGTGTGGTTCTCACTGAGGACCTCCAGGTGAGCGGTGATGGAGGTGTTGTTGTGTGTAATGGAGCAGGTGTAGACTCCACTGTCCTCCCTGCTACTATTAAACAGCTCTAAAGTCCCATTGGTCAGCTGAGACACACGACTGTCCGACAGCAAGGTGTTCTGGAGATCCTCACTCTCCCTACACACACACACACACACACACACACACACACACACACACACACGGTTAGCGGATAACACAGAGCACTGTCCCACTGAGACACAGGGTTACCACAGTATCCCCACATCTCTTATTATAACATTAGTCTCACCATGTGACCTGTGGACGGGGTGACCCGAAGGCCTCACAATGCAGTCTGGCCACGCCCCCCTCCGTAACTTGATATACCACCCCATCAGAGGACAGGATCTGAGCTGGCAGCTCTGGGACAGAGAGAGATATTTTCATTTAGATTAGACATTTAGAAAAACTTCCAAAATCTTAGACAAGATCAGAAATGTATGTCATAATCAGGGTGTCAGTCTGCTCCTGCTCTATAAAGGTAGTCTGGGTGTCAGTCTGGTCCTGCTCTGTAAAGGTAGTCAGGGTGTCAGTCTGGTCCTACTCTGTACAGGTAGTCTGGGTGTCAGTCTGGTCCTGCTCTGTAAAGGTAGTCTGGGTGTCAGTCTGGTCCTGCTCTGTAAAGGTAGTCTGGGTGTCAGTCTGGTCCTGCTCTGTAAAGGTAGTCAGGGTGTCAGTCTGGTCCTGCTCTGTAAAGGTAGTCTGGGTGTCAGTCTGGTCCTGCTCTGTACAGGTAGTCAGGGTGTCAGTCTGGTCCTGCTCTATAAAGGTAGTCTGGGTGTCAGTCTGGTCCTGCTCTGTAAAGGTAGTCAGGGTGTCAGTCTGGTCCTGCTCTGTAAAGGTAGTCTGGGTGTCTGGTCCTGCTCTGTAAAGGTAGTCTGGGTGTCAGTCTGGTCCTGCTCTGTAAAGGTAGTCAGGGTGTCAGTCTGGTCCTGCTCTGTAAAGGTAGTCTGGGTGTCAGTCTGGTCCTGCTCTGTACAGGTAGTCAGGGTGTCAGTCTGGTCCTGCTCTGTAAAGGTAGTCAGGGTGTCAGTCTGGTCCTGCTCTATAAAGGTAGTCAGGGTGTCAGTCTGGTCCTGCTCTGTAAAGGTAGTCTGGGTGTCTGGTCCTGCTCTGTAAAGGTAGTCTGGGTGTCAGTCTGGTCCTGCTCTGTAAAGGTAGTCAGGGTGTCAGTCTGGTCCTGCTCTGTAAAGGTAGTCTGGGTGTCAGTCTGGTCCTGCTCTGTACAGGTAGTCAGGGTGTCAGTCTGGTCCTGCTCTATAAAGGTAGTCTGGGTGTCAGTCTGGTCCTGCTCTGTAAAGGTAGTCAGGGTGTCAGTCTGGTCCTGCTCTGTAAAGGTAGTCTGGGTGTCTGGTCCTGCTCTGTAAAGGTAGTCTGGGTGTCAGTCTGGTCCTGCTCTGTAAAGGTAGTCAGGGTGTCAGTCTGGTCCTGCTCTGTAAAGGTAGTCTGGGTGTCAGTCTGGTCCTGCTCTGTACAGGTAGTCAGGGTGTCAGTCTGGTCCTGCTCTGTAAAGGTAGTCAGGGTGTCAGTCTGGTCCTGCTCTATAAAGGTAGTCAGGGTGTCAGTCTGGTCCTGCTCTGTAAAGGTAGTCTGGGTGTCTGGTCCTGCTCTGTAAAGGTAGTCTGGGTGTCAGTCTGGTCCTGCTCTATAAAGGTAGTCTGGGTGTCAGTCTGGTCCTGCTCTGTAAAGGTAGTCAGGGTGTCAGTCTGGTCCTGCTCTGTAAAGGTAGTCAGGGTGTCAGTCTGGTCCTGCTCTGTAAAGGTAGTCTGGGTGTCAGTCTGGTCCTGCTCTGTACAGGTAGTCAGGGTGTCAGTCTGGTCCTGCTCTGTAAAGGTAGTCAGGGTGTCAGTCTGGTCCTGCTCTATAAAGGTAGTCAGGGTGTCAGTCTGGTCCTGCTCTGTAAAGGTAGTCTGGGTGTCAGTCTGGTCCTGCTCTGTACAGGTAGTCAGGGTGTCAGTCTGGTCCTGCTCTATAAAGGTAGTCTGGGTGTCAGTCTGGTCCTGCTCTGTAAAGGTAGTCAGGGTGTCAGTCTGGTCCTGCTCTGTAAAGGTAGTCTGGGTGTCAGTCTGGTCCTGCTCTGTACAGGTAGTCTGGGTGTCAGCCTGGTCCTGCTCTGTAAAGGTAGTCAGGGTGTCAGTCTGGGTGTCAGTCTGGTCCTGCTCTGTAAAGGTAATCAGGGTGTCAGTCTGGTCCTGCTCTGTAAAGGTAGTCTGGGTGTCTGGTCCTGCTCTGTAAAGGTAGTCTGGGTGTCAGTCTGGTCCTGCTCTGTAAAGGTAGTCAGGGTGTCAGTCTGGTCCTGCTCTGTAAAGGTAGTCAGGGTGTCAGTCTGGTCCTGCTCTGTAAAGGTAGTCTGGGTGTCAGTCTGGTCCTGCTCTGTACAGGTAGTCTGGGTGTCAGCCTGGTCCTGCTCTGTAAAGGTAGTCTGGGTGTCAGTCTGGGTGTCAGTCTGGTCCTGCTCTGTAAAAGTAATCAGGGTGTCAGTCTGGTCCTGCTCTGTAAAGGTAGTCTGGGTGTCAGTCTGGTCCTGCTCTGTAAAGGTAGTCTGGGTGTCAGTCTGGTCCTGCTCTGTAAAGGTAGTCAGGGTGTCAGTCTGGTCCTGCTCTGTAAAGGTAGTCTGGGTGTCAGTCTGGTCCTGCTCTGTAAAGGTAGTCTGGGTGTCAGTCTGGTCCTGCTCTGTAAAGGTAGTCTGGGTGTCAGTCTGGTCCTGCTCTGTAAAGGTAGTCAGGGTGTCAGTCTGGTCCTGCTCTGTAAAGGTAGTCAGGGTGTCAGTCTGGTCCTGCTCTGTACAGGTAGTCTGGGTGTCAGTCTGGTCCTGCTCTGTAAAGGTAGTCTGGGTGTCAGTCTGGTCCTGCTCTGCACAGGTAGTCTGGGTGTCAGCCTGGTCCTGCTCTGTAAAGGTAGTCTGGGTGTCTGGTCCTGCCCTGTAAAGGTAGTCAGGGTGTCAGTCTGGTCCTGCTCTCTAAAGGTAGTCAGGGTGTCAGTCTGGTCCTGCTCTGTAAAAGTAGTCTGGGTGTCAGTCTGGTCCTGCTCTGTAAAGGTAGTCTGGGTGTCAGCCTGGTCCTGCTCTGCACAGGTAGTCTGGGTGTCAGCCTGGTCCTGCTCTGTAAAGGTAGTCTGGGTGTCAGTCTGGTCCTGCTCTGTAAAGGTAGTCAGGGTGTCAGTCTGGTCCTGCTCTGTAAAGGTAGTCTGGGTGTCAGTCTGGTCCTGCTCTGTAAAGGTAGTCTGGGTGTCAGTCTGGTCCTGCTCTGTAAAGGTAGTCAGGGTGTCAGTCTGGTCCTGCTCTGTAAAGGTAGTCTGGGTGTCAGTCTGGTCCTGCTCTATAAAGGTAGTCTGGGTGTCAGTCTGGTCCTGCTCTATAAAGGTAGTCTGGGTGTCAGTCTGGTCCTGCTCTGTAAAGGTAGTCAGGGTGTCAGTCTGGTCCTGCTCTATAAAGGTAGTCTGGGTGTCAGTCTGGTCCTGCTCTGTAAAGGTAGTCTGGGTGTCAGTCTGGTCCTGCTCTGTAAAGGTAGTCAGGGTGTCAGTCTGGTCCTGCTCTGCACAGGTAGTCTGGGTGTCAGTCTGGTCCTGCTCTGTAAAGGTAGTCAGGGTGTCAGTCTGGTCCTACTCTGTAAAGGTAGTCTGGGTGTCAGTCTGGTCCTGCTCTCTAAAGGTAGTCAGGGTGTCAGTCTGGTCCTGCTCTCTAAAGGTAGTCTGGGTGTCAGTCTGGTCCTGCTCTATAAAGGTAGTCTGGGTGTCAGTCTGGTCCTGCTCTGTAAAGGTAGTCAGGGTGTCAGTCTGGTCCTGCTCTCTAAAGGTAGTCAGGGTGTCAGTCTGGTCCTGCTCTCTAAAGGTAGTCTGGGTGTCAGTCTGGTCCTGCTCTGTAAAGGTAGTCAGGGTGTCAGTCTGGTCCTGCTCTGTACAGGTAGTCTGGGTGTCAGTCTGGTCCTGCTCTGTAAAGGTAGTCTGGGTGTCAGTCTGGTCCTGCTCTGTAAAGGTAGTCTGGGTGTCAGTCTGGTCCTGCTCTATAAAGGTAGTCTGGGTGTCAGTCTGGTCCTGCTCTGTAAAGGTAGTCTGGGTGTCAGTCTGGTCCTGCTCTGTAAAGGTAGTCAGGGTGTCAGTCTGGTCCTGCTCTGCACAGGTAGTCTGGGTGTCAGTCTGGTCCTGCTCTGTAAAGGTAGTCAGGGTGTCAGTCTGGTCCTACTCTGTAAAGGTAGTCTGGGTGTCAGTCTGGTCCTGCTCTCTAAAGGTAGTCAGGGTGTCAGTCTGGTCCTGCTCTCTAAAGGTAGTCTGGGTGTCAGTCTGGTCCTGCTCTATAAAGGTAGTCTGGGTGTCAGTCTGGTCCTGCTCTGTAAAGGTAGTCAGGGTGTCAGTCTGGTCCTGCTCTGTACAGGTAGTCTGGGTGTCAGTCTGGTCCTGCTCTCTAAAGGTAGTCTGGGTGTCAGTCTGGTCCTGCTCTATAAAGGTAGTCTGGGTGTCAGTCTGGTCCTGCTCTGTAAAGGTAGTCAGGGTGTCAGTCTGGTCCTGCTCTCTAAAGGTAGTCAGGGTGTCAGTCTGGTCCTGCTCTGTACAGGTAGTCTGGGTGTCAGTCTGGTCCTGCTCTCTAAAGGTAGTCAGGGTGTCAGTCTGGTCCTGCTCTCTAAAGGTAGTCTGGGTGTCAGTCTGGTCCTGCTCTGTACAGGTAGTCTGGGTGTCAGTCTGGTCCTGCTCTGTAAAGGTAGTCTGGGTGATGAAAGAAATAAAAGCTGAAATAAATCATTCTCTACTATTATTCTGACATTTAACATTAAAATAATATAACACCACCTAATTTAAAGAATGTGAAATGTCAAAATAATATTTTATATTTATTTCAGCTTTTATTTCTTTCATCGACATTCCCAGTGGTATAGAAGTTAACATACACTCAATTAGTATTTGGTAGCATTGCCTTTAAATTATTTAACTTGGGTCAAACGTTTTTCAGTTATCCTTCCACAAGCTCCCCACAATAAGTTGGGTGAATTTTGGCCCATTCCGCCTGACAGAGCTGGTGTAACTGAGTCAGGTTTGTAGGCCTCCTCGCTCACACACGCTTTTTCAGTTCTGCCCACACATTTTCTATAGGATTGAGGTCAGGGCTTTGTGATGGCCACTCCAATACCTTGACTTTGATGTCCTTAAGATATTTTGCCACAACTTGTGAAGTATGCTTGGGGCCATTGTCCATTTGGAAGACCCATTTGAGACGAAGCTAACTTCTTGACTGATGTCCTGAGATGTTGCTTCAATATATCGACATCATTTCCCTTCCTCATGATGCCATCTATTTTGTGAAGTGCACCAGTCCCTCCTGCAGCAAAGCACCCCCACAACATGATGCTGCAACCCCTGTGCTTCACGGTTGGGATGGTGTTCTTCTGCTTGAAAGCATCCCCCTTTTTCCTCCAAAACGATGGTCCATAACGATGGTCATTATGGCAAAACAGTTCTATTTTTGTTTCATCAGAGCAGAGGACATTTCTCCAAACCGTAGTCTGGCTTTTTTATGGCGGTTTTGGGGCAGTTGCTTCTTCCTTGCTGAGCGGCCTTTCAGGTTATGTCGATATTGGACTCGTTTTACTGTGGATATAGATACTTTTGTACCGGTTTCCTCCAGCATCTTCACAAGGTCCTTGCTGTTGTTCTGGGTTTGATTTGCATGTTTCACACCAAAGTACTTTCATCTCTAGGAGACAGAACACATGGTGTATATACTTGCGTACAATTGTTTGTACAGATGAACGTGGTACCTTCAGGCGTTTGGAAATTGCTCCCAAGGATGAACCAGACTTGTGGAGTTTTTTCTTTTTAATGAGGTCTTGAGGTCTTTATGAGGTCTTGGCAGATGTATTTTTATTTTCCCATGATGTCAAGCAAAGAGGCACTGAGTTTGAAGGTAGGCCTTGAAATACATCCACAGGTACACCTCCAATTGACTCAAATTATGTCAATTAGCCTATCAGAAGCTTCTAAAGCCGTGACATAATTTTCTGGAATTTTCCAAACTGTTTTAAAGGCACAGTCATCTTAGTGTATTTAAACTTCTGACCAACTGGAATTGTGATACAGTGAATTATAAGTGAAATAATCTGTCTGTAAACAATTGTTGGAAAAATGTGTGTGTGTGTGTGTGTGTGTATATACATGTGTGTGTGTGTGTGTGTGTGTGTGTGTGTGTGTGTGTGTGTGTGTGTGTGTGTGTGTGTGTGTGTGTGTGTGTGTGTGTGTGTGTGTGTGTCTCACCAATGACATAGATGTATGTATTTTTGAGGATATTTCCGTGTTTGTTGGTGGCTTCACACTGGTACACCGCCGTATCACCAAACACTACATCTTTTAGGACCAACACCCCTCCGGTCACCCGCCGCCTAGGGTCAATGTCTACCTCTATACAGAGGAGAGGTGGGAGAGAGAGAGGGAATAGGATAGAAGGAGAGAAGAGGAGGAGTGAAGGAGTGGAGGATAGAAAGAGAAAGGGATTATCATTGATTTCCGATCAGCAGAAACAGGGTTTTGAGGTCAGTGATTAGAGGTCAAGGGACGTTAGCGATCAGCGATTAGAGGACAAGGGTCAGGTCAAAATGTTGCTCCCAACAAAGGGAACTAACAAAGAAATCCCTTAATCAACCAACAAAACAGAAAGGGATTCAAAAGGGGTTCTGAATGACACCCATGTGGTGCCCACTGAAAGTTGGCAAAGCCACTAGTAAGGGGTTCTGAATGACACCCATGTGGTGCCCACTGAAAGTTGGCAAAGCCACTAGTAAGGGGTTCTGAATGACACCTGCCATGGCTGCACAAACTAATAGAAAAACCCACAACAACTTAGGATAGAGAGTCAAAAGAATATGGATCAAAACAGACAAGGGAAACACTAAAACCTAGGCTTCTTTCAAACTTAAACTGGTTGAGATTGAAATCGCATTTCCTCTGATGTGAAGTGTTGCTCTCCTAACATCTCTCAAGCTCCATTGAAGCACTGGGCCAGCCACTCCTAAATATCATCTGGGCCAACGCAGGTGAAACACCTTCCACTAATGAGATGACAACCAGCACAGGTGTAACACATACCGACTGACGAAGCGACACCAATTGGTGCATCCTTCAAGTTAACGAGCTTGACGTGCTGAAGTCCAACCTCAAAACATAAATGGAAAAACCAATGCATGTAACAAGGGGTCAGAGATCAGGGGTTAGAGGTCAGGGGTTAGAGGTCGAGGGTTGGATGTCAGGGGTTCGAGGTAAGGGGTTCGAGGATAGGGGTTAGAGGTCAGGGGTCAGATGTCAAGGGGTATAATAGGTCCATGACAGCAGAAATACAATAGCCATTTTGAGGCAAGAGAGAGAGAGAGACATCTATTTGGTTGATTTGTCACAAGCTGACACTAACTAGCTTTCAGAATGTTGATTTAATCATTCAAACTCTGTCTCTCATCTCCATGGTGATTTAGTCTGTCTGGCCTTTACGTTAGAACATTATTAGATCAAATATGAAACAAACAAATTGTTGAGTGTACCTGCGACAGGCTCTCCGTTTATACTCCATGTGACAGTAGGGGTGGGGATACCCTCGGCCTGACAGTCTAGCCTCACTGTCTCCCCAGGGGAGTACAACAGTGACGGGGGCTCCTTCACCCAGTACGGCTCAGCTATACACACACACACGCACAGACGCACACACACACGCACAGACGCACACACACACGCACAGACGCACACACACACGCACATACGTACACACACGCGCACAGACGCACACACACAAACACATAATATTCAAACAACTTCATCATCATCATAATAAACAGTTTGTATGTATCTACCTCCCACAGTGTGTGTGTGTGTGTGTGTGTGTGTGTGTGTGTGTGTGTGTGTGTGTGTGTGTGTGTGTGTGTGTGTGTGTGTGTGTGTGTGTGTGTGTGTGTGTGTGTGTGTGTGTGTGTGTGTGTGTGTGCGTGCGTGTGTGTGTGTGTGTGTGTGTGCGTGCGTGCGTGCGTGCGTGCGTGTGCGTGCGTGCGCGTGCATGCGTGTGCGTGTGTGTGCGTGGGTGTGTGCATGGTGTGTGCATGGTGTGTGTATGTATGTGTGTGTGTGTGTGTGTGTGTGTGTGTGTGTGTGTGTGTGTGTGCGTGCGTGCGTGCGTGCGTGTGTGTGTGTGCGCGTGTGAATGCGCGTGTGTGTCTGGTGTGTGTGTGTGTGTGTGTGTGTGTGTGTGTGTGTGTGTGTGTGTGTGTGTGTGTGTGTGTGTGTGCATGGTGTGTGTGTGTGTGTGTGTGTGTGTGTGTGTGTGTGCGTTCACCTACCTTCCACAGTGTGTGTGTGTGTGTGTGTGTGTGTGTGTGTGTGTGTGTGTGTGTGTGTATGTGTATGGTGTGTGTATGGTGTGTGTATGGTGTGTGTGTGTGTGTGTGTGTGTGTGTGTGTGTGTGTGTGTGTGTGTGTGTGTGTGTGTGTGTGTGTGTGTGTGTGTGTGTGTGTGTGCATGGTGTGTGTATGGTGTGTGTGTGTGTGTGTGTGTGTGTGTGTGTGTGTGTGTACCTACCTTCCACAGTGACAGTGTAGGAGTGTGTGACGGATCCATGTGTGTTTGAAGCCAGACACTCATACTCTCCGTCTGCCTTCTGGGTTATGCTGTCAAACCGAAGCCACCTGCCGTGGTTATCTGTCCAGGCTCCTGTCTCCGACAGATTAACATCCATATGCTTCCACAATACCGTAGGAGTAGGACTGGAGGGAGGGGAGGGGAGGGAGGGAGGGAGGGAGGGAGGGAGGGAGGGAGGGAGGGAGGGAGGGAGGGAGGGAAATATACAGAGAGATGTGGAAAAGAGAGAGAGAAAGATGAAGGGAGAGAGATAAATTAAGTGGAGAGATGAACGTCAGTCCTGTTAACAATGTCATGTCCTGTCTTCTCATCGTCATGGTAATATTATTATGACACTCCATTGCTCATCATGGAAACGACAACACAACAAACGACAAAGACAAACTGAGATGTGTGTTCTGAGGTGCCGTTCTGTAGAACACTGTTGTGCTGCACCGTTATTTCGACCTCTCTCATCAACGAGCTGTTGTCACCAACAGGACCGCCGCTCACTGGATGTAAACCCTAGACACTGTCGTGAGTGAGAAGCCCAGGAGGGCGGCTGTTTCTGAGATAGGGGAACCGGAGAGCCTGGCAACGACCATCATACCCAGCTCAAAGTCACTTTGTCCATTCTAAAGTTCAATGGAACAGTCACTGAATGTGGCGATGCCTGTCTGCCTGCTTTCTATAGCAAAACCACGGCCACATGACTCACTGTCTGTAGGAGCTTCATGAACGGCGTGATGTACCTAATCAAATGTAAATCTGTAAAATACACTAAGTGTAACAGCACCTTCTTAATATTGAGTCTCAATTGTCTCAAGGCTAAAAGTAAAAATCCTTCATTGACCTGTCTCCTCCCCTTCATCTGATTGAGTATTGTCCCTTACTGGCATCCATAAGGGATCATAGTGTTCCCCGGGGTTCACCTGGTCAGTCTGTCATGGAAGGAGTTCCTGACTCAGAGTAATATGTATGTATACGTACAGCCCTTTAGGGATACACTCCAGTACCAGGCTGTGGCCCCTGAGGGCCAGGTGAGAGCTGTGGGGGCCCTGAGGTTGCATCAGCTGGGGCTTCCTGCCACGAGCCACGTCATTACCTACAGACAGGAAACACATCACATCATCATTTTCTATACATAACTTCCTGCTATGAGCCACGTCATTACCTACAGACAGGAAACACATCACATCATCATTTTCTATACATAACTTCCTGCTATGAGCCACGTCATTACCTACAGACAGGAAACACATCACATCATCATTTTCTATACATAACTTCCTGCTATGAGCCACGTCATTACCTACAGACAGGAAACACATCACATCATCATTTTCTATACATAACTTCCTGCTATGAGCCACGTCATTACCTACAGACAGGAAACACATCACATCATCATTTTCTATACATAACTTCCTGCTATGAGCCACGTCATTACCTACAGACATGAAACACATCACATCATCATTTTCTATACATAACTTCCTGCTATGAGCCACGTCATTACCTACAGACAGGAAACACATCACATCATCATTTTCTATACATAACTTCCTGTTATGAGCCACGTCATTACCTACAGACAGGAAACACATCACATCATCATTTTCTATACATAACTTCCTGCTATGAGCCACGTCATTACCTACAGACAGGAAACACATCACATCATCATTTTCTATACATAACTTCCTGCTATGAGCCACATCATTACCTACAGACAGGAAACACATCACATCATCATTTTCTATACATAACTTCCTGCTATGAGCCACGTCATTACCTACAGACAGGAAACACATCACATCATTTTCTATACATAACTTCCTGCTATGAGCCACATCATTACCTACAGACAGGAAACACATCACATCATCATTTTCTATACATAACTTCCTGCTATGAGCCACGTCATTACCTACAGACAGGAAACACATCACATCATCATTTTCTATACATAACTTCCTGCTATGAGCCACGTCATTACCTACAGACAGGAAACACATCACATCATCATTTTCTATACATAACTTCCTGCTATGAGCCACATCATTACCTACAGACATGAAACACATCACATCATCATCCTACAGACATGAAACACATCACATCATCATTTTCTATACATAACTTCCTGCTATGAGCCACGTCATTACCTACAGACAGGAAACACATCACATCATCATTTTCTATACATAACTTCCTGCTATGAGCCACATCATTGCCAAAGAGGGTGGATATGTATTAAGATGAACAACTCAAGCCGTTTACCATTGTAAAAGAACAAAGTAATAATAATAATAATTAAGGTTCCTGTCTGTGGAAGTTCCTTCTCTCATATGAGCAGTTCCTCAATAACATCTGGCTCACATGAGAGACAGCTGGAAGGATTTGGCAATGAGATGTCACGCTCTGGGGCACCCCCTCCACGGGCAGGGGCAATAAGAGAATTACATCTCATACTGGTTTACATCTTCGGTTTGTATCTTCGAGAATGGGTATGGGTGTATGAGTGTGTGTGTATGTGTGTGTATGTTTGTGTGTGTGTGTATCCATACATGTGTGTGTATGTTTGTGTGTGTGTGTATCCATTCATGTGTGTGTATGTTTGTGTGTGTGTGTGTGTATCCATTCATGTGTGTGTATGTTTGTGTGTGTGTGTATCCATACATGTGTGTGTATGTTTGTGTGTGTGTGTATCCATTCATGTGTGTGTATGTTTGTGTGTGTGTGTATCCATACATGTGTGTGTATGTTTGTGTGTGTGTGTGTGTATCCATTCATGTGTGTGTATGTTTGTGTGTGTGTGTGTATCCATACATGTGTGTGTATGTGTGTGTGTGTGTGTATCCATTCATGTGTGTGTATGTTTGTGTGTGTGTGTATCCATTCATGTGTGTGTTAGAGCTGGGATGATTAAGTGTATACATACTAGGTGTGACAGTGAGTGAGATGGGTTCTTTAGGCAGGATGGTCCTCGCAGAGATGTATTGAGCATTACAAGTGTAGTCATCTCGACTGTCGTTCTTCAACACATTGGCAAAGTACAAGTTCCCATCCAGACCTGTCGTCACACGCTCACTCTGACCTATATGGAGCAGTTCTGGAGGAGGAGAGGGAGAGGGAGAGGGAGAGGGAGAGGGAGAGGGAGAGGGAGAGAGAGAGAATTAGAATACAATTTGCACATTGTAAAAACACTGTATATATACAATACGACATTTGTAATGTCTTTATTGTTTTGAAACTTCTGTATGTGTGATGTCTACTGTTAATTTTTATTGTTTATTTCACTTTATATATTATATACCTTACTTGCTTTGGCAATGTTAACACATGTTACCCATGCCAATAAAGCCCCTTGAATTGAATTGAATTGAATTGAATTGAGAGAGAGAGAGAGAGAGAGAGAGAGAGAGAGAGAGAGATAATGAGCAAGTGAGAGAGAGATAAAGAGCAAGTGAGAGAGAGAGAGCAAGTGTGAGAGAGAGAGACAGAGAGAAAGAGCAAATGAGAGAGAGAGCAACAGAACGAGACAGAGAGAGCGAGAGAGCGAGAGAGAGAGCAAGTGAGAGAGAGAGAGCAACAGAACGAGACAGAGAGAAAGAGCAAGTGAGTGACAGATTGAGACAGAGAGAGAGGCAGAGAGAGAGACAGATTGAGACAGAGAGAGAGGCAGAGAGAGAGGCAGAGAGAGAGGGAGAGCGCAACAGAGCGACAGAGAGAGAGAGAGAGAGAGAGAGAGAGAGAGAGGGGGGTGTTATAGACAATTCATTATAATTGTCAATAATTTATTCCTACATTAAAGATGTAATGATTTAAATGATTTAAAGCTGGTTGAGAGGTCAGAGACCTTGCTGTGTGGTGCCAGGATAACAAACTCTCCCTCAACGTGGTCAAGACAAAGGAGATGATTGTGGACTACAGGAAAAGGAGGACCGAGCACGCCCCCATTCTCATCTCTCTTCCTTGGTGTCCACATCACCAACAAACTATCATGGTCCAAACACACCGAGACAGTCGTGAAGAGGACACGACATAGCCTTTTCCCTCAGGAGGCTGAAAGACTTGGAATGGGTCCTCAGATCCTCAATGTTCTACAGCTGCAACATGGAGAGCATCCTGACTGGTTGCATCACTGCCTGGTATGGCAACTGCTCGGCCTCCGACTGCAAGGCACTACAAAGGGTAGTGCGTACAGCCCAGCACATCACTGGGGCCAAGCTTCCTGCCATCCAGGACCTATATAGTAGACGTTGTCAGAGGAAGACCCTAAAATTGTCAAAGATTCCCGCCACGCTAGCCATTGACAATTCTCTCTGCAACCGCATGGCAAGTGGACCAGAGCACCAAGTCTCACGAACTAAACTTCCACCTAATGAAAAACACATAATCTGCTATGCCTTAACACACTGTATATAATCAGTTAGAGTGTCACGCCCTGGTCTATATTTATTATGTTATCTTCATTTATTGAGTCAGGCCAGGGTGTGACATGGGTTTATTTGTAGTGTGTTTCGTCTTGGGGTTGTGTGGGGTGTACAGATTGGTCTATGGCTGCCTGAGGCGGTTCTCAATCAGAGTCAGGTGATTATCGTTGTCTCTGATTGGGAACCATATTTAGGTAGCCTGGGTTTCACTGTGTGTTTGTGGGTGATTGTTCCTGTCTCTGTGTTTGTTGCACCAGTCAGGGCTGTTTCGGTTTTCGACGTTTGTTGTTTTGTATTGTTCGTGTTTCGTCATAATTAAAGATGTATCGAACGAACCACGTTGCATTTTGGTCCGATCCTTGTTCCACCTCTTCGTCAGAGAAGGAGGTAGAAGAAAGCCGTTACATAAACCACTGTATTTTCCAATTGGTCAGAAATGTGAACGCTAAGATATGTTTATATACCCCGAGCATCATGGATTCAATGTATTCAAACTGAAGGCACATATGAAAACTAGACCCTTTAAACATTATGTTTAAAAGACGATATCTTTGAACATGTATTCATTTGGAAGCTGTTGAATAGACTTGTAGTGCCACATTGTTCTGTACAAGTACACCTTGGAGAGGTATGTTTCTGATCTTGTGACCATTTTGAGAAATCAGAGGAAACTTCTCTGAATCATGCTACACACCTTACTAATGCAGAACATATTACTTAGTTATTGATCATTTATTGGCAGGTAGCCTAGTGGTTAGAGCGTTGGACTTTAACCGAAAGGTTGTGAGATTGAATCCCAGAGCTGACAAGGTAAAAATCTGTCGTTCTGCCCCCTGAATAGACAGTTAACCCACTGTTCCCCTGAACAAGGCAGTTAACTCACTGTTCCCCTGAACAAGGCAGTTAACCCACTGTTCCCCTGAACAAGGCAGTTAACCCACTGTTCCCCTGAACAAGGCAGTTAACCCACTGTTCCCCTGAACAAGGCAGTTAACCCACTGTTCCCCTGAACAAGGCAGTTAACCCACAGTTCCCCTGAACAAGGCAGTTAACCCACTGTTCCCCTGAACAAGGCAGTTAACCCACTGTTCCCCTGAACAAGGCAGTTAACCCACAGTTCCCCTGAACAAGGCAGTTAACCCACCGTTCCCCTGAACAAGGCAGTTAACCCACCGTTCCCCTGAACAAGGCAGTTAACCCACCGTTCCCCTGAACAAGGCAGTTAACCCACCGTTCCCCTGAACAAGGCAGTTAACCCACCGTTCCCCTGAACAAGGCAGTTAACCCACCGTTCCCTGAACAAGGCAGTTAACCCACTGTTCCCCTGAACAAGGCAGTTAACCCACAGTTCCCCTGAACAAGGCAGTTAACCCACCGTTCCCCTGAACAAGGCAGTTAACCCACCGTTCCCCTGAACAAGGCAGTTAACCCACTGTTCCACTGAACAAGACAGTTAACCCACTGTTCCCCTGAACAAGGCAGTTAACCCACTGTTCCCCTGAACAAGGCAGTTAACCCACTGTTCCCCTGAACAAGGCAGTTAACCCACTGTTCCCCTGAACAAGGCAGTTAACCCACTGTTCCACTGAACAAGGCAGTTAACCCACTGTTCCACTGAACAAGGCAGTTAACCCACTGTTCCACTGAACAAGGCAGTTAACCCACTGTTCCCCTGAACAAGGCAGTTAACCCACTGTTCCCCTGAACAAGGCAGTTAACCCACTGTTCCCCTGAACAAGGCAGTTAACCCACTGTTCCACTGAACAAGGCAGTTAACCCACTGTTCCACTGAACAAGGCAGTTAACCCACTGTTCCACTGAACAAGGCAGTTAACCCACTGTTCCCCTGAACAAGGCAGTTAACCCACTGTTCCCCTGAACAAGGCAGTTAACCCACTGTTCCCCTGAACAAGGCAGTTAACCCACCGTTCCCCTGAACAAGGCAGTTAACCCACCGTTCCCCTGAACAAGGCAGTTAACCCACTGTTCCACTGAACAAGACAGTTAACCCACTGTTCCCCTGAACAAGGCAGTTAACCCACTGTTCCCCTGAACAAGGCAGTTAACCCACTGTTCCCCTGAACAAGGCAGTTAACCCACTGTTCCCCTGAACAAGGCAGTTAACCCACTGTTCCACTGAACAAGGCAGTTAACCCACTGTTCCACTGAACAAGGCAGTTAACCCACTGTTCCACTGAACAAGGCAGTTAACCCACTGTTCCCCTGAACAAGGCAGTTAACCCACTGTTCCCCTGAACAAGGCAGTTAACCCACTGTTCCCCTGAACAAGGCAGTTAACCCACTGTTCCACTGAACAAGGCAGTTAACCCACTGTTCCACTGAACAAGGCAGTTAACCCACTGTTCCACTGAACAAGGCAGTTAACCCACTGTTCCCCTGAACAAGGCAGTTAACCCACTGTTCCCCTGAACAAGGCAGTTAACCCACTGTTCCCCTGAACAAGGCAGTTAACCCACCGTTCCCCTGAACAAGGCAGTTAACCCACTGTTCCCCTGAACAAGGCAGTTAACCCACTGTTCCCCTGAACAAGGCAGTTAACCCACTGTTCCCCAGTAGACCGTCATTGAAAATAAGAATTTGATCTTAACTGACCTGCCTAGTAAAATAAAAACATTTTTAAAAATAAATGCAATCTTAATTTCTACAGGGCCTATAAAGTACAACATTTTTATTCTCACTATTGTGACCAATCAGATTAAATGGGTTAACAAAATGGAGTTAGACTGCAATGCACAAATAGTTAACCAGACTGAGAAACAAACAGCCGCACGCACAACCAGCCAGGGCTTACTCTTGTCCATCCAGTGTATGTGAGGGATGGTGGAGCTCCTGGGAGGGTTGCAGTGGAGAACAACACTCGCTCCTTCCTCTGCCGTTTTATGTGATCTCTTCTGCTTAGGGAGGGTCGGTGTCGCTGTAACACACATGCCATCATAATCAGCATCGTATTACATGTCACATTGAATCACATTGGCCAGCAAAATAAAATACACACATTAATATCCGCCACTGCTGGAAAGTGACAAAATAAAAATGAACGTTAGAATATTAACATGTTGCACTTTATTATATTTGACCCTGATTGGTGGGGTCTATATTTGACCCTGATTGGTGGGGTCTATATTTGACCCTGATTGGTGGGGTCTATATTTGACCCTGATTGGTGGGGTCTATATTTAACCCTGATTGGTGGGGTCTATATTTGACCCTGATTGGTGGGGTCTATATTTGACCCTGATTGGTGGGGTCTATATTTGACCCTGATTGGTGGGGTCTATATTTGACCCTGATTGGTGGGGTCTATATTTGACCCTGATTGGTGGGGTCTTTGGGGTGGTGTCTGGGACACAGATTAAGGCTCGTCGTTGCCGGCCTACTAGCTGCCACTGATTCTTTCCTCCCCCTCCTTATGTGTTTATTGAGTACACCTGTTTTGAGTTGGGTATAATTAGTGAGGCTTTATTAGTCAGCCGGCCCGCCTAGTTCTTTGTGCGGGATTGATTATTGTAACCCTGGTGTTTGCATTAGATGTACATGTTTGTGTATTTAGTGCTAGACTGTTTTGTTTCCCTGTGACTGAGGCATTTGGTTTGAGCCCCCGTGGTGGGAGGGCCGTAGTTCACCCAGGACCTTACACTCTCCATTTAAATCTCTAGAGTCTAAGACGTTGGTGGTTATTGTTTAAGATAGTCATTGAATTGTAGGACCCCTTTATGTATAAAACAGATTTAAACATGATTTGATTTTGCCTTTACCTCTATAGCCATATAGTCTAGTGTTCAGTCATCTATAAGACCCTGCTAGGTAAAGCCTTATCTCAGCTCGCTGGTCACCATAGCATCACCCGTCTATTCCAGAGAAATGCATTCATTAACACATTCATAAATGGCAAAAAAGAAAAACAATTCCTCATAAGGAATAAGATTTTGTGGTGTCTGTCCTATATCTAGGAGACATAAGAAAGCTCAGGAAATATTGAACTGATTTTCTCAACATATATAACCCCTTGTTTTGGGTAGTCACAAAACTACTTTCATACTTCATATATATCTTTTTGACCAGTACCGGTTACCTTCAAAGGAGTCCCGTGACACTGGGGATGGTAAATTAGTTTGTAGACCAAACCTTTCGGACGCTACAAACAGAAGTTGGCACATCGACGGTACGGACTTCAGTCGAGTCTCCTGACACACCATTGTTCGGATGCTACAGCCTTTTGGTGAGAAGACGCTACAGCCTTTTGGTGAGAAGACGCTACAGCCTTTTGGTGAGAAGACGCTACAGCCTTTTGGTGAGAAGACTGATTGTTTGGACGCTACAGCCTTTTGGTGAGAAGACTGATTGTTTGGACGCTACAGCCTTTTGGTGAGAAGACTAATTGTAGGGACGCTACAGCCTTTTGGTGAGAAGACTGATTGTAGGGACGCTACAGCCTTTTGGTGAGAAGACTGATTGTAGGGACGCTACAGCCTTTTGGTGAGAAGACGCTACAGCCTTTTGGTGAGAAGACGCTACAGCCTTTTGGTGAGAAGACGCTACAGCCTTTTGGTGAGAAGACGCTACAGCCTTTTGGTGAGAAGACGCTACAGCCTTTTGGTGAGAAGACGCTACAGCCTTTTGGTGAGAAGACGCTACAGCCTTTTGGTGAGAAGACGCTACAGCCTTTTGGTGAGAAGACGCTACAGCCTTTTGGTGAGAAGACGCTACAGCCTTTTGGTGAGAAGACGCTACAGCCTTTTGGTGAGAAGACGCTACAGCCTTTTGGTGAGAAGACGCTACAGCCTTTTGGTGAGAAGACGCTACAGCCTTTTGATGAGAAGACGCTACAGCCTTTTGGTGAGAAGACTCTACAGCCTTTTGGTGAGAAGACGCTACAGCCTTTTGGTGAGAAGACGCTACAGCCTTTTGGTGAGAAGACTCTACAGCCTTTTGGTGAGAAGACGCTACAGCCTTTTGGTGAGAAGACGCTACAGCCTTTTGGTGAGAAGACGCTACAGCCTTTTGGTGAGAAGACTGATTGTTCGGACGCTACAGCCTTTTGGTGAGAAGACGCTACAGCCTTTTGGTGAGAAGACGCTACAGCCTTTTGGTGAGAAGACGCTACAGCCTTTTGGTGAGAAGACGCTACAGCCTTTTGGTGAGAAGACTGATTGTTTGGACGCTACAGCCTTTTGGTGAGAAGACTGATTGTTTGGACGCTACAGCCTTTTGGTGAGAAGACTGATTGTAGGGACGTCTCATGGTCTGACAAACACCGCTCTCGCTCTTCACCTCTGACCACAGATGAGGAAGTGCGACACTGGCACATGCAGAGGATTGAGACACATCCTCAATGTATTCTCCATAAAGTTAGTCCTACATTAAATAGCCATGCTACAGATTAAGGATAGTCCTGGACTAAAAACAATATCAGAGCACAGACTCTCATTGCCATAGTGATGGCTGAGTGGCATCATGGCTAGGCTGTCTCTAGTTGATGGTTGTCAGGGGAATGACAGAACTACTGTCTAAGTACAGTCACACAAGAGAGGATGTGTTTGTGCGTGTGAGCCTCACATTCAGTGATGAGTTTGACGGTGTGTGTCATGGCTGTTCCCAGGGTGTTGTCGGCGTAGCAACGGTAGTGTCCTTGGTAATCGCTGAGCGGCTTGTCGCCATGGGCTGTGAAATTTCCAGAACCATTATGTCCCATCCAGTTCAACTTCTTACCATCCTTTACCCAGCGGAAACTAGAGGGGAGGAAGAAAGAGAGAGACAGAGAGGAGAGGGAGAGAGAGAAGAGAGAGAGATAGGGGGAGAGAGAAGAGAGAGAGAGAAGAGAGAGAGAAGAGAGAGAGAAGAGAGAGAGAAGAGAGTAGAGAGAGAGAGAAGAGAGAGAGAAAAGAGAGTAGAGAGAGAGAGAAGAGAGAGAAGAGAGAAGAGAGAGAGAAGAGAGAGAGAGAGAGAGAGGAGAGAGAGAGAGAAAAGAGAGATGGGAGTGACAGAGGGAGAGGTTAGAGATAAAGACATGAAGAGAGGAAACAGAGCAATCAGAGAAGACCACCAGCTCAGTTAATGATATAATTTCCTGTCTCCTATTATTATGATACCTCCTTTATCACCATGGCAATGGAACACTGGATCTCAGGGGGAAAGAATGGACACGCCAGCTGTTTCTCACACACACAGATAGTATAGTAGGGTATACCTGGGTGTGGGGATGCCAGTGGCCTCACAGAGCAGCATGATATTGTTCATGGTAGGGTATACCTGGGTGTGGGGGTGGCCTTGCAGAGCAGCATGGTATTGTTAATGGTAGGGTATACCTGGGTGTGGGGATGCCAGTGGCCTTGCAGAGCAGCATGATATTGTTCATGGTAGGGTATACCTGGGTGTGGGGGTGGCCTTGCAGAGCAGCATGGTATTGTTAATGGTAGGGTATACCTGGGTGTGGGGATGCCAGTGGCCTTGCAGAGCAGCATGATATTGTTCATGGTAGGGTATACCTGGGTGTGGGGGTGGCCTTGCAGAGCAGCATGGTATTGTTAATGGTAGGGTATACCTGGGTGTGGGGATGCCAGTGGCCTTGCAGAGCAGCATGATATTGTTAATGGTAGGGTATACCTGGGTGTGGGGATGCCAGTGGCCTCGCAGAGCAGCATGATATTGTTAATGGTAGGGTATACCTGGGTGTGGGGATGCCAGTGGCCTCGCAGAGCAGCATGATATTGTTAATGGTAGGGTATACCTGGGTGTGGGGATGCCAGTGGCCTCGCAGAGCAGCATGATATTGTTAATGGTAGGTATACCTGGGTGTGGGGGTGGCCTTGCAGAGCAGCATGATATTGTTAATGGTAGGGTATACCTGGGTGTGGGGATGCCAGTGGCCTCGCAGAGCAGCATGATATTGTTAATGGTAGGTATACCTGGGTGTGGGGGTGGCCTTGCAGAGCAGCATGATATTGTTAATGGTAGGGTATACCTGGGTGTGGGGGTGTCCTCGCAGAGCAGCATGATATTGTTAATGGTAGGGTATACCTGGGTGTGGGGGTGGCCTTGCAGAGCAGCATGATATTGTTAATGGTAGGGTATACCTGGGTGTGGGGGTGGCCTCGCAGAGCAGCATGATATTGTTAATGGTAGGGTATACCTGGGTGTGGGGATGCCAGTGGCCTCGCAGAGCAGCATGATATTGTTAATGGTAGGGTATACCTGGGTGTGGGGGTGGCCTTGCAGAGCAGCATGATATTGTTAATGGTAGGGTATACCTGGGTGTGGGGGTGGCCTCGCAGAGCAGCATGATATTGTTAATGGTAGGGTATACCTGGGTGTGGGGATGCCAGTGGCCTCGCAGAGCAGCATGATATTGTTAATGGTAGGTATACCTGGGTGTGGGGGTGGCCATGCAGAGCAGCATGATATTTTTAATGGTAGGGTATACCTGGGTGTGGGGGTGGCCTTGCAGAGCAGCATGATATTGTTAATGGTAGGGTATACCTGGGTGTGGGGGTGGCCTCGCAGAGCAGCATGATATTGTTAATGGTAGGGTATACCTGGGGGTGGGGGTGGCCTTGCAGAGCAGCATGATATTGTTAATGGTAGGGATATCTGGGTGTGGGGGTGGCCTTGCAGAGCAGCATGATATTGTTAATGGTAGGTATACCTGGGTGTGGGGGTTGCCTTACAGAGCAGCATGATATTGTTAATGGTAGGGTATACCTGGGGGTGGGGGTGGCCTTGCAGAGCAGCATGATATTGTTAATGGTAGGGTATACCTGGGTGTGGGGGTGGCCTCGCAGAGCAGCATGATATTGTTAATGGTAGGGTATACCTGGGGGTGGGGGTGGCCTTGCAGAGCAGCATGATATTGTTAATGGTAGGGTATACCTGGGTGTGGGGATGGCCTTGCAGAGCAGCATGATATTGTTAATGGTAGGGTATACCTGGGGGTGGGGGTGGCCTTGCAGAGCAGCATGATATTGTTAATGGTAGGTATACCTGGGTGTGGGGGTGGCCTTACAGAGCAGCATGATATTGTTAATGGTAGGTATACCTGGGGGTGGGGGTGGCCTTGCAGAGCAGCATGATATTGTTAATGGTAGGGTATACCTGGGTGTGGGGGTGGCCTCGCAGAGCAGCATGATATTGTTAATGGTAGGGTATACCTGGGTGTGGGGATGCCAGTGGCCTCGCAGAGCAGCATGATATTGTTAATGGTAGGTATACCTGGGTGTGGGGGTGGCCTTGCAGAGCAGCATGATATTGTTAATGGTAGGGTATACCTGGGTGTGGGGATGCCAGTGGCCTCGCAGAGCAGCATGATATTGTTAATGGTAGGTATACCTGGTTGTGGGGGTGGCCTTGCAGAGCAGCATGATATTGTTAATGGTAGGGTATACCTGGGTGTGGGGGTGGCCTCGCAGAGCAGCATGATATTGTTAATGGTAGGGTATACCTGGGGGTGGGGGTGGCCTCGCAGAGCAGCATGATATTGTTAATGGTAGGGTATACCTGGGTGTGGGGATGCCAGTGGCCTCGCAGAGCAGCATGATATTGTTAATGGTAGGGTATACCTGGGTGTGGGGATGCCAGTGGCCTCGCAGAGCAGCATGATATTGTTAATGGTAGGTATACCTGGGGGTGGGGGTGGCCTTGCAGAGCAGCATGATATTGTTAATGGTAGGTATACCTGGGTGTGGGGATGCCAGTGGCCTTGCAGAGCAGCATGATATTGTTAATGGTAGGTATACCTGGGGGTGGGGGTGGCCTTGCAGAGCAGCATGATATTGTTAATGGTAGGGTATACCTGGGTGTGGGGATGCCAGTGGCCTTGCAGAGCAGCATGATATTGTTAATGGTAGGGTATACCTGGGTGTGGGGATGCCAGTGGCCTCGCAGAGCAGCATGATATTGTTAATGGTAGGTATACCTGGGTGTGGGGGTGGCCTTGCAGAGCAGCATGATATTGTTAATGGTAGGGTATACCTGGGTGTGGGGATGCCAGTGGCCTCGCAGAGCAGCATGATATTGTTAATGGTAGGTATACCTGGTTGTGGGGGTGGCCTTGCAGAGCAGCATGATATTGTTAATGGTAGGGTATACCTGGGTGTGGGGGTGGCCTTGCAGAGCAGCATGATATTGTTAATGGTAGGGTATACCTGGGTGTGGGGGTGGCCTCGCAGAGCAGCATGACATTGTTAATGGTAGGGTATACCTGGGTGTGGGGATGCCAGTGGCCTCGCAGAGCAGCATGATATCGTCTAATGAAAAGGCCGTTAAGGACTCAGGCATCTTTGTCAGAGTAGGAGGCTGTAACACTGGACATAAAGTAGACATGATTATTAATAATTCATTATTGCCACATTAACCATAACTGTACATGTTGTTACTACTCCTAACCACATTAACCATAACTGTACATGTTGTTACTACTCCTAACCACATTAACCATCACTGTACATGTTGTTACTACTCCTAACCACATTAACCATCACTGTACATGTTGTTACTACTCCTAACCACATTAACATAATGGTGTTACTACTCCTAACCACATTACCATGGTGTTACTACTCCTAACCACATTACCATGTTGTTACTACTCCTAACCACATTAACATAATGGTGTTACTACTCCTAACCACATTAACATGTTGTTACTACTCCTAACCACATTAACATGTTGTTACTACTCCTAACCACATTAACATAATGGTGTTACTACTCCTAACCACATTACCATGTTGTTACTACTCCTAACCACATTAACATGGTGTTACTACTCCTAACCACATTAACATGTTGTTACTACTCCTAACCACATTAACATGGTG
Organism: Oncorhynchus masou masou; assembly: GCF_036934945.1. Lineage (NCBI taxonomy): Eukaryota > Metazoa > Chordata > Actinopteri > Salmoniformes > Salmonidae > Oncorhynchus > Oncorhynchus masou. The sequence continues at coordinate 473,865 of NC_088229.1, read as the reverse complement.
TTACTACTCCTAACCACATTAACATGGTGTTACTACTCCTAACCACATTAACATGGTGTTACTACTCCTAACCACATTAACATGGTGTTACTACTCCTAACCACATTAACATGTTGTTACTACTCCTAACCACATTAACATGTTGTTACTACTCCTAACCACATTAACCATCACTCTACATGGTGTTACTACTCCTAACCACATTAACATGTTGTTACTACTCCTAACAACATTAACATGGTGTTACTACTCCTAACCACATTAACATGGTGTTACTACTCCTAACCACATTAACATGGTGTTACTACTCCTAACCACATTAACATGTTGTTACTACTCCTAACCACATTAACATGGTGTTACTACTCCTAACCACATTAACATGTTGTTACTACTCCTAACCACATTAACATGGTGTTACTACTCCTAACCACATTAACATGTTGTTACTACTCCTAACCACATTAACATAATGGTGTTACTACTCCTAACCACATTAACATGTTGTTACTACTCCTAACCACATTAACATGTTGTTATTACTCCTAACCACATTATTAACATGTTGTTACTACTCCTAACCACATTAACATGTTGTTACTACTCCTAACCACATTAACATGGTGTTACTACTCCTAACCACATTAACATGGTGTTACTACTCCTAACCACATTAACATGGTGTTCCTACTCCTAACCACATTAACCATCACTGTACATGGTGTTACTACTCCTAACCACATTAACATGTTGTTACTACTCCTAACCACATTAACATAATGGTGTTACGACTCCTAACCACATTAACATGGTGTTACTACTCCTAACCACATTAACATGGTGTTACTACTCCTAACCACATTAACATGGTGTTACTACTCCTAACCACATTAACATGGTGTTACTACTCCTAACAACATTAACATGGTGTTACTACTCCTAACCACATTAACATGTTGTTACTACTCCTAACCACATTAACATGGTGTTTCTACTCCTAACCACATTAACATGTTGTTACTACTCCTAACCACATTAACATGTTGTTACTACTCCTAACCACATTAACATGGTGTTTCTACTCCTAACCACATTAACATGGTGTTACTACTCCTAACCACATTAACATGTTGTTACTACTCCTAACCACATTAACATGTTGTTACTACTCCTAACCACATTAACATGTTGTTACTACTCCTAACCACATTAACATGTTGTTACTACTCCTAACCACATTAACATGTTGTTACTACTCCTAACCACATTAACATGTTGTTACTACTCGTAACCACCATATTACGGGAGGAACTTACTGTTCTGTACTTTATCTGTTAGTCCATAGAGAGCAGGGACAGACAGAGACAGAGTTAGGATTAGGGTCATTGTTAGTAGATGTCAGCTAGAAACAATACAACGAGAACTATATTGAAATAGAAAGAGAGAGAGAGACTTCACTTTCAGTTGGGAGGAGAGGAGAGGAGAGGAGAGGAGAGGAGAGGAGAGGAGAGGAGAGGAGAGGAGAGGAGAGGAGAGGAGAGGAGAGGAGAGGAGAGGAGAAGAGAGGAGAGAGGATGCATATAGATAGAGACTTTCTTGTTGATCCTGATTATGTTGTTATTCTGACTCAGACTCCACTTCTTTCTAACTCTCTGTCCCTTTCTATTCATCCCTCTCTCCCCCCTGTCTCCCGTATGGCGCAGTGGTCTAAGGCACTGCATCTCAGTGCTACAGTCCAAGGTTCAAATCCAGGCTGTATCACATCCAGCTGTGATTGGCTCAGCCTGGGTTTGGCTGGGGAAGGTTTTCATTGTAAATAATAATTTGTTCTTAACTGACTTGCCTAGTTAAATACATAAAAATATCTCTACCCCTCTGTCTCTCTCTTAGCCACACCCAGATGAGAAGGTCAGACAAGCTCTCTCCTATTTCCTCCCCTCCCCCTCTCCATAGGGACAAGTCCTGACCTCTGAATTACCCTCTGCCAGGGACCAGTCTGTCTTAATGTGTTAATGTGTTAATGGGATTGGATGAGTAAGCAAGAAGTGTGTCTAGCTGTTAGAGATACTCAATTGAACCATTTTCACATAATATGACATCTTAAATGTCTTTATTCTTTTGGACCTTTCGTGAGTGTAATGTTTACTCTTAATTTTTTCTTGTATATTTCTCTTTTGTTTATTATCTATTTCACTTGCTTTGGCAATATTAACATATGTTTCCCATGCCAATAAAGCCCTTAAATTTAATTTAATTGATACTCACAGTTTTGGGGGATCTGGATGGCTCCATGAGCGAGTAGATGAGAGGAGGAGAGGAGGAACAGAGGGAGGAGGAGGAGGGCAGGGGGGCTACTGCCCCTCTGATACTGAGATACACACATCTCTTACTGTCCCATCAACACCACACGCACACACCCTCAACCCCTCAAACACACATACACACACACACACCAGGAACCCCTCGAATCCTCTGGTGCGCGTCAAAAACAGACTGACACACGTGTCGATGTGTGTCTCGTCCAGCAGTCTCTCTTTTCCCTCGGTCTCCTTGTCCGCTGTCACTGCAAAGAATAAAGGAGAGAGAGACAAAGAGCAGACCAATCGAACAAAGAAAGGGTGAAGGAGAGAGGGGAGGAGAGAGGTAAAAGAGAGAGGGGAGGAGAGAGGTGAAGGAGAGAGGGGAGGAGAGATTAATATCACCTTAATGAGTCAGAGGGGGTCTGTTCTCTGCCTCTAACAACTAGGAGGATGGGGACTTTACTCTGATTGAGAAGGGGTGGAGAGAGGGGGGTGGAGAGGAGAGAGAGGGGGTTGTGAGGGGGGAGGGGTGGACAGAGGGGGGTTGTAGATATATACTGACAGCTGGCTAATGTAGCCCCCCCCAGACCCTATAATTACCCATCACCACGCCGTACACTCCCCTAAACCTCCACTCCACACAAACACCTTCCCAAACACACTGTGACCCCAACCCAATCTCTGCTATTGTTGTCAAACACCACCCCTGAACCACACGTGCACGCGCGCGCACACGCACACAAAACACACACACACACACACACACACACACACACACACACACACAGCTGCTGCCTGTCCTGCTCGACGGGACCAGCGGGACAACATCAACATAAAGAAAGAGAAATTGGGAGGAGTGAGGGGAGCCACAATAGCAGAAGGAATAGAAGAGGGACAGGGAAGAAGTTAATAGTCGGAGAGCGAGAGAGAGAGACCAAGGAGTGTCTTGTGTGTCCTGTGTCAGGCCAACAGTACAGCATCCTGAGACCATGTGTGGGGTTGCTTCTCAGTCAAGGGAGTGGGCTCACTCACAATGTTGCCTAAGAACACAGCCATGAATAAAGAATGGTACCAACACATCCTCCGAGAGCAACTTCTCCCAACCATCCAGGAACAGTTTGGTAATGAACAATGCCGTTTCCAGCACAATGGATCACCTTGCCATAAGGCAAAAGTGATAACTAAGCGGCTTGGGGACCAAAACATCGAGGCTAACCCTAACCCTAACCATAGAGACTAACCCTAACCCTAACCATAGAGACTAACCCTAACCCTAACCCTATCCATAGAGATTAACCCTAACCCTATCTATAGAGACTAAGCCTAACCCTATCTATAGAGACTAAGCCTAACCCTAACCATAGAGACTAACCCTAACCCTAACCCTGTCCATAGAGACTAACCCTAACCCTATCCATAGAGACTAAGCCTAACCCTATCCATAGCGACTAACCCTAACCCTATCCATAGAGACTAACCCTAACCCTATCCATAGAGACTAACCCTAACCCTATCCATAGAGACTAACCCTAACCCTATCCATAGAGACTAACCCTAACCCTATCCATAGAGATTAACCCTAACACTATCCATGGAGATTAACCCTAACCCTAACCATAGAGACTAACCCTAACCCTATCCATAGAGACTAACCCTAACCCTAGAGACTAACCCTAACCCTATCCATAGAGACTAACCCTAACCCTATCCATAGAGACTAATCCTAAACCTATCCATAGAGACTAACCCTAACCCCAACCCTATTCATAGAGACTAACACTAACCCTACTCATAGAGACTAACCCTAACCCTACCCATAGAGACTAACCCTAACCCTACCATAGAGACTAACCCTAAACCTATCCATAGAGATTAACACTAACCCTATCCCTAGAGACTAACCCTAACCCTATCCATAGAGACTAACCCTAACCCTATCCATAGAGATTAACCCTAACCCTATCCATATAGATTAACCCTAACCCTATCCATAGAGACTAACCCTAACCCTATCCATAGAGATTAACCCTAACCCTATCCATAGAGATTAACCCTAACCCTATCCATAGAGACTAACCCTAACCCTATCCATAGAGATTAACCCTAACCCTATCCCTAGAGACTAACCCTAACCCTATCCATAGAGATTAACCTTAACCCTATCCATAGAGATTAACCCTAACCCTAACACTATCCATAGAGACTAACCATAACCCTAAACCTATCCATAGAAACTAACCATAACACTATCCAGAGAGACTAACCCTAACCCTATCCATATAGATTAACCCTAACCCTATCCATAGAGACTAACCCTAACCCTATCCATAGAGATTAACCCTAACCCTATGCATAGAGACTAACCCTAACCCTATCCATAGAGATTAACCCTAACCCTATCCATAGAGACTAAACCTAACACTATCCAGAGAGACTAACCCTAACCCTATCCATATAGATTAACCCTAACCCTATCCATAGAGACTAACCCTAACCCTATCCATAGAGACTAACCCTAACCCTATCCATATAGACTAACCCTAACCCTATCCATATAGATTAACCCTAACCCTATCCATAGAGACTAACCCTAACCCTATCCATAGAGACTAACCCTAACCCTATCCATATAGATTAACCCTAACCCTATCCATAGAGACTAACCCTAACCCTATCCATAGAGATTAACCCTAACCCTATCCATAGAGACTAACCCTAACACTAACCAGAGAGACTAACCCTAACCCTATCCATATAGATTAACCCTAACCCTATCCATAGAGACAAACCCTAACCCTATCCATAGAGACTAACCCTAACCCTATCCATAGAGACTAACCCTAACCCTATCCATAGAGACTAACCCTAACCCTATCCATAGAGATTAACCCTAACCCTATCCATAGAGACTAACCCTAACACTATCCAGAGAGACTAACCCTAACCCTATCCATATAGATTAACCCTAACCCTATCCATAGAGACTAACCCTAACCCTATCCATAGAGACTAACCCTAACCCTATCCATAGAGACTAACCCTAACCCTATCCATAGAGACTAACCCTAACCCTATCCATATAGATTAACCCTAACCCTATCCATAGAGACTAACCCTAACCCTATGCAGAGAGACTAACCCTAACCCTATCCATAGAGATTAACCCTAACACTATCCATAGAGATTAACCCTAACCCTATCCATAGAGATTAACCCTAACGCTATCCATAGAGATTAACCCTAACCCTAACACTATCCAGAGAGACTAACCCTAACCCTATCCATAGAGACTAACCCTAACCCTATCCATAGAGACTAACCCTATCCATAGAGATTAACCCTAACCCTAACAATATCCAGAGAGACTAACCATAACCCTAACCCTATCCATAGAGATTAACCCTAACACTATCCAGAGAGACTAACCCTAACCCTATCCATAGAGATTAACCCTAACCCTATCCATATAGATTAACCCTAACCCTATCCATATAGATTAACCCTAACCCTGTCCATAGAGACTAACCCTAACCCTATCCAGAGAGACTAACCCTAACCCTATCCCTAGAGACTAACCCTAACCCTATCCATAGAGATTAACCCTAACCCTATCCATAGAGACTAACCCTAACCCTATCCATAGAGACTAACCCTAACCCTATCCATAGAGACTAACCCTAACCCTATCCATATAGATTAACCCTAACCCTATTCATAGAGATTAACCCTAACCCTATCCATAGAGATTAACCCTAACCCTATCCATAGAGATTAACCCTAACCCTATCCATAGAGATTAACCCTAACCCTATCCCTAACCCTATCCATAGAGATTAACCCTAACCCTATCCATAGAGACTAACCCTAACCCTATCCATATAGACTAACCCTAACCCTAACAATATCCAGAGAGACTAACCCTAACCCTAACCCTATCCATAGAGACTAACCCTAACCCTAACACTATCCAGAGAGACTAACCCTAACCCTAACCCTATGCATAGAGACTAACCCTAACCCTATCCATAGAGATTAACCCTAACCCTATGCAGAGAGACTAAACCTAACCCTAGCCATAGAGACTAACCCTAACCCTACTCATAGAGACTAACCCTAACCCTAGAGACTAACCCTAACCCTACCCATAGAGACTAACCCTAACCCTATCCATAGAGACTAACCCTAACCCTACTCATAGAGACTAACCCTAACCCTAACCCTATCCATAGAGACTAACCCTAACCCTATCCACAGAGATGAACCCTAACCCTAACACTATCCATAGAGACTAACCCTAACCCTATCCATAGAGACTAACCCTAACCCTATCCATAGAGACTAACCCTAACCCTATCCATAGAGATGAACCCTAACCCTAACCATAGAGACTAACCCTAACCCTATACATAGAGACTAACCCTAACCCTACTCATAGAGACTAACCCTAACCTTAACCCTTTCAATAGAGACTAACCCTAACCCTATCCATAGAGACTAACCCTAACCCTATCCAGAGAGACTAACCCTAACCCTAACCCTATCCATAGAGACTAACCCTAACCCTATCCATATAGATTAACCCTAACCCTATCCATAGAGATTAACCCTAACCCTATCCATAGAGATTAACCCTAACCCTATCCATAGAGACTAACCCTAACCCTATCCATATAGATTAACCCTAACCCTATCCATAGAGATTAACCCTAACCCTATCCATAGAGATTAACCCTAACCCTATCCATAGAGATTAACCCTAACCCTATCCATATAGATTAACCCTAACCCTATCCATAGAGATTAACCTAACCCTATCCATAGAGATTAACCCTAACCCTATCCATAGAGATTAACCCTAACCCTATCCATAGAGATTAACCCTAACCCTATCCATAGAGACTAACCCTATCCATATAACTAACCCTAAACCTATCCATAGAGACTAACCCTAACCCTATCCATAGAGATTAACCCTAACCCTATCCATAGAGACTAACCCTAACCCTATCCATATAGATTAACCCTAACCCTATCCATAGAGATTAACCCTAACCCTATGCAGAGAGACTAACCCTAACCCTAACCCTATCCATAGAGATTAACCCTAACCTTATCCATAGAGATTAACCCTAAACCTATGCAGAGAGACTAACCCTAACCCTATCCATGGAGATTAACCCTAACCCTATCCATAGAGATGAACCCTAACCCTTTCCATAGAGACTAACCCTAACCCTATCCATAGAGATTAACCCTAACCCTATCCATAGAGACTAACCCTAACCCTATCCATAGAGACTAACCCTAACCCTATCCATAGAGACTAACCCTAACCCTATCCATAGAGATTAACCCCAACCCTATCCATAGAGATTAACCCTAACCCTATCCATATAGATTAACCCTAACCCTATCCATAGAGACTAACCCTAACCCTATCCATAGAGACTAACCCTAACCCTATCCATAGAGATTAACCCTAACCCTATCCATAGAGACTAACCCTAACCCTATCCATAGAGACTAACCTTAACCCTATCCATAGAGATTAACCCTAACCCTATCCATAGAGACTAACCCTAACCCTATCCATAGAGATTAACCCTAACCCTAACAATATCCAGAGAGACTAACCCTAACCCTAACCCTATCCATAGAGACTAACCCTAACCCTATCCATAGAGATTAACCCTAACCCTATCCATAGAGACTAACCCTAACCCTATCCATAGAGACTAACCCTAACCCTATCCATAGAGATTAACCCTAACCCTATCCATAGAGACTAACCCTAACCCTATCCATAGAGACTAACCCTAACCCTATCCATATAGATTAACCCTAACCCTATCCATATAGACTAACCCTAACCCTATCCATAGAGACTAACCCTAACCCTATCCATAGAGACTAACCCTAACCCTATCCATAGAGACTAACCCTAACCCTATCCATAGAGACAAACCCTAACCCTATCCATAGAGATTAACCCTAACCCTATCCCTAGAGACTAACCCTAACCCTATCCCTAGAGACTAACCCTAACCCTCTCCATAGAGATTAACCCTAACCCTAACCATAGAGATTAACCCTAACCCTAACCATAGAGACTAACCCTAACCCTAACCATAGAGATTAACCCTATCCCTATCCATAGAGACTAACCCTAACCCTATCCATAGAGACTAACCCTAACCCTATCCATATAGACTAACCCTAAACCTATCCATAGAGACTAACCCTAACCCTATCCATAGAGATTAACCCTAACCCTATCCATAGAGACTAACCCTAACCCTATCCATATAGATTAACCCTAACCCTAACCCTATCCATAGAGACTAACCCTAACCCTATCCATAGAGATTAACCCTAACCCTATCCATAGAGACTAACCCTAACCCTATCCATAGAGACTAACCCTAACCCTATCCATAGAGATTAACCCTAACCCTATCCATAGAGACTAACCCTAACCCTATCCATAGAGACTAACCCTAACCCTATCCATATAGACTAACCCTAACCCTATCCATAGAGACTAACCCTAACCCTATCCATAGAGATTAACCCTAACCCTATCCATAGAGACTAACCCTAACCCTATCCATATAGATTAACCCTAACCCTATCCATAGAGATTAACCCTAACCCTATGCAGAGAGACTAACCCTAACCCTAACCCTATCCATAGAGATTAACCCTAACCTTATCCATAGAGATTAACCCTAAACCTATGCAGAGAGACTAACCCTAACCCTATCCATGGAGATTAACCCTAACCCTATCCATAGAGATTAACCCTAACCCTTTCCATAGAGACTAACCCTAACCCTATCCATAGAGATTAACCCTAACCCTATCCATAGAGACTAACCCTAACCCTATCCATAGAGACTAACCCTAACCCTATCCATAGAGACTAACCCTAACCCTATTCATAGAGATTAACCCTAACCCTATCCATAGAGATTAACCCTAACCCTATCCATATAGATTAACCCTAACCCTATCCATATAGATTAACCCTAACCCTATCCATATAGATTAACCCTAACCCTATCCATAGAGACTAACCCTAACCCTATCCATAGAGACTAACCCTAACCCTATCCATAGAGATTAACCCTAACCCTATCCATAGAGACTAACCCTAACCCTATCCATAGAGACTAACCTTAACCCTATCCATAGAGATTAACCTAACCCTATCCATAGAGACTAACCCTAACCCTATCCATAGAGATTAACCCTAACCCTAACAATATCCAGAGAGACTAACCCTAACCCTAACCCTATCCATAGAGACTAACCCTAACCCTATCCATAGAGATTAACCCTAACCCTATCCATAGAGACTAACCCTAACCCTATCCATAGAGACTAACCCTAACCCTATCCATAGAGATTAACCCTAACCCTATCCATAGAGACTAACCCTAACCCTATCCATAGAGACTAACCCTAACCCTATCCATATAGATTAACCCTAACCCTATCCATATAGACTAACCCTAACCCTATCCATAGAGACTAACCCTAACCCTATCCATAGAGACTAACCCTAACCCTATCCATAGAGACTAACCCTAACCCTATCCATAGAGACAAACCCTAACCCTATCCATAGAGATTAACCCTAACCCTATCCCTAGAGACTAACCCTAACCCTATCCCTAGAGACTAACCCTAACCCTATCCATAGAGATTAACCCTAACCCTAACCATAGAGATTAACCCTAACCCTAACCATAGAGACTAACCCTAACCCTAACCATAGAGATTAACCCTATCCCTAGAGACTAACCCTAACCCTAACCATAGAGACTAACCCTAACCCTAACCATAGAGATTAACCCTAACCCTAACCACAGAGATTAACCCTAACCCTAACCATAGAGACTAACCTTAACCCTATCCATAGAGACTAACCCTAACCATAGAGATTAACCCTAACCCTAACCATAGAGATTAACCCTAACCCTATCCATAGAGACTAACCCTAACCCTATCCATAGAGATTAACCCTAACCCTAACCATAGAGATTAACCCTAACCCTATCCATAGAGACTAACCCTAACCCTATCCATATAGATTAACCCTAACCCTATCCATAGAGATTAACCCTAACCCTATGCAGAGAGACTAACCCTAACCCTAACCCTATCCATAGAGATTAACCCTAACCTTATCCATAGAGATTAACCCTAAACCTATGCAGAGAGACTAACCCTAACCCTATCCATGGAGATTAACCCTAACCCTATCCATAGAGATTAACCCTAACCCTTTCCATAGAGACTAACCCTAACCCTATCCATAGAGATTAACCCTAACCCTATCCATAGAGACTAACCCTAACCCTATCCATAGAGACTAACCCTAACCCTATCCATAGAGACTAACCCTAACCCTATTCATAGAGATTAACCCTAACCCTATCCATAGAGATTAACCCTAACCCTATCCATATAGATTAACCCTAACCCTATCCATATAGATTAACCCTAACCCTATCCATATAGATTAACCCTAACCCTATCCATAGAGACTAACCCTAACCCTATCCATAGAGACTAACCCTAACCCTATCCATAGAGATTAACCCTAACCCTATCCATAGAGACTAACCCTAACCCTATCCATAGAGACTAACCCTAACCCTATCCATATAGATTAACCCTAACCCTATCCATAGAGATTAACCCTAACCCTATGCAGAGAGACTAACCCTAACCCTAACCCTATCCATAGAGATTAACCCTAACCTTATCCATAGAGATTAACCCTAAACCTATGCAGAGAGACTAACCCTAACCCTATCCATGGAGATTAACCCTAACCCTATCCATAGAGATTAACCCTAACCCTTTCCATAGAGACTAACCCTAACCCTATCCATAGAGATTAACCCTAACCCTATCCATAGAGACTAACCCTAACCCTATCCATAGAGACTAACCCTAACCCTATCCATAGAGACTAACCCTAACCCTATTCATAGAGATTAACCCTAACCCTATCCATAGAGATTAACCCTAACCCTATCCATATAGATTAACCCTAACCCTATCCATATAGATTAACCCTAACCCTATCCATATAGATTAACCCTAACCCTATCCATAGAGACTAACCCTAACCCTATCCATAGAGACTAACCCTAACCCTATCCATAGAGATTAACCCTAACCCTATCCATAGAGACTAACCCTAACCCTATCCATAGAGACTAACCTTAACCCTATCCATAGAGATTAACCCTAACCCTATCCATAGAGACTAACCCTAACCCTATCCATAGAGACTAACCCTAACCCTATCCATAGAGATTAACCCTAACCCTATCCATAGAGACTAACCCTAACCCTATCCATAGAGACTAACCCTAACCCTATCCATAGAGATTAACCCTAACCCTATCCATAGAGACTAACCCTAACCCTATCCATAGAGACTAACCCTAACCCTATCCATATAGATTAACCCTAACCCTATCCATATAGACTAACCCTAACCCTATCCATAGAGACTAACCCTAACCCTATCCATAGAGACTAACCCTAACCCTATCCATAGAGACTAACCCTAACCCTATCCATAGAGACAAACCCTAACCCTATCCATAGAGATTAACCCTAACCCTATCCCTAGAGACTAACCCTAACCCTATCCCTAGAGACTAACCCTAACCCTATCCATAGAGATTAACCCTAACCCTAACCATAGAGATTAACCCTAACCCTAACCATAGAGACTAACCCTAACCCTAACCATAGAGATTAACCCTATCCCTAGAGACTAACCCTAACCCTAACCATAGAGACTAACCCTAACCCTAACCATAGAGATTAACCCTAACCCTAACCAAGAGATTAACCCTAACCCTAACCATAGAGACTAACCTTAACCCTATCCATAGAGACTAACCCTAACCATAGAGATTAACCTAACCCTAACCATAGAGATTAACCCTAACCCTATCCATAGAGACTAACCCTAACCCTATCCATAGAGATTAACCCTAACCCTAACCATAGAGATTAACCCTAACACTATCCATAGAGACTAACCCTAACCCTATCCATAGAGATTAACCCTAACCTTATCCATAGAGATTAACCCTAACCCTAACAATATCCATAGAGACTAACCCTAACCCTATCCATAGAGACTAAACCTAACCCTATCCATAGAGATTAACCCTAACCCTATCCATAGAGACTAACCCTAACCCTATCCATAGAGATTAACCCTAACCCTATCCATAGAGACTAACCCTAACCCTATCCATAGAGATTAACCCTAACCCTAACAATATCCAGAGAGACTAACCCTAACCCTAACCCTATCCATAGAGACTAACCCTAACACTATCCAGAGAGACTAACCCTAACCCTATCCATAGAGACTAACCCTAACCCTATCCATAGAGACTAACCCTAACCCTATCCATAGAGATTAACCCTAACCCTAACAATATCCAGAGAGACTAACCCTAACCCTAACCCTATCCATAGAGACTAACCCTAACCCTATCCATAGAGATTAACCCTAACCCTATCCATAGAGACTAACCCTAAACCTATCCCTAGAGATTAACCCTAACCCTATCCATAGAGACTAACCCTAACCCTATCCATAGAGATTAACCCTAACCCTATCCATAGAGATTAACCCTAAACCTATCCCTAGAGACTAACCCTAACCCTATCCATAGAGATTAACCCTAACCCTATCCATAGAGACTAACCCTAACCCTATCCATAGAGATTAACCCTAACCCTATCCATAGAGATTAACCCTAACCCTATCCATAGAGACTAACCCTAACCCTATCCATAGAGACTAACCCTAACCCTAACCCTATCCATAGAGACTAACCCTAACCCTATCCATAGAGATTAACCCTAACCCTATCCATAGAGACTAACCCTAACCCTATCCATAGAGATTAACCCTAACCCTATCCATAGAGACTAACCCTAACCCTATCCATAGAGATGAACCCTAACCCTATCCATAGAGACTAACCCTAACCCTATCCATAGAGATTAACCCTAACCCTATCCATAGAGACTAACCCTAACCCTATCCATAGAGATTAACCCTAACCCTAACAATATCCAGAGAGACTAACCCTAACCCTAACCCTATCCATAGAGACTAACCCTAACCCTATCCATAGAGATTAACCCTAACCCTATCCATAGACACTAACCCTAACCCTATCCATAGAGATTAACCCTAACCCTATCCATAGAGACTAACCCTAACCCTATCCATAGAGATTAACCCTAACCCTATCCCTAGAGACTAACCCTAACCCTATCCATAGAGATTAACCCTAACCCTATCCATAGAGACTAACCCTAACCCTATCCATAGAGATTAACCCTAACCCTATCCATAGAGATTAACCCTAACCCTATCCCTAGAGACTAACCCTAACCCTATCCATAGAGATTAACCCTAACCCTATCCATAGAGACTAACCCTATCCCTAGAGACTAACCCTAACCCTATCCATAGAGATTAACCCTAACCCTATCCCTAGAGACTAACCCTAACCCTATCCATAGAGATTAACCCTAACCCTATCCCTAGAGACTAACCCTAACCCTATCCATAGAGATTAACCCTAACCCTATCCATAGAGACTAACCCTATCCCTAGAGACTAACCCTAACCCTATCCATAGAGATTAACCCTAACCCTATCCCTAGAGACTAACCCTAACCCTATCCATAGAGACTAACCCTAACCCTATCCATAGAGATTAACCCTAACCCTATCCATATAGACTAACCCTAACCCTATCCATATAGATTAACCCTAACCCTATCCATAGAGACTAACCCTAACCCTATCCATAGAGACTAACCATAACCCTATCCATAGAGACTAACTCTAACCCTATCCATAGAGATTAACCCTAACCCTAACAATATCCAGAGAGACTAACCCTAACCCTAACCCTATCCATAGAGACTAACCCTAACCCTATCCATAGAGATTAACCCTAACCCTATCCATAGAGACTAACCCTAACCCTATCCATAGAGATTAACCCTAACCCTATCCATAGAGACTAACCCTAACCATAGAGATTAACCCTAACCCTATCCCTAGAGACTAACCCTAACCCTATCCATAGAGATTAACCCTAACCCTATCCATAGAGACTAACCCTATCCCTAGAGACTAACCCTAACCCTATCCATAGAAATTAACCCTAACCCTATCCCTAGAGACTAACCCTAACCCTATCCATAGAGATTAACCCTAACCCTATCCATAGAGACTAACCCTATCCCTAGAGACTAACCCTAACCCTATCCATAGAGATTAACCCTAACCCTATCCCTAGAGACTAACCCTAACCCTATCCATAGAGATTAACCCTAACCCTATCCCTAGAGACTAACCCTAACCCTATCCATAGAGACTAACCCTAACCCTATCCATAGAGATTAACCCTAACCCTATCCATATAGACTAACCCTAACCCTATCCATATAGATTAACCCTAACCCTATCCATAGAGACTAACCCTAACCCTATCCATAGAGACTAACCATAACCCTATCCATAGAGACTAACTCTAACCCTATCCAGAGAGACTAACCCTAACCCTAACAATAGAGATTAACCCTAACCCTATCCCTAGAGACTAACCCTAACCCTAACCATAGAGACTAACCCTAACCCTATCCCTAGAGACTAACTCTAACCCTAACCATAGAGACTAACCCTAACCCTAACCATAGAGATTAACCCTAACCCTATCCCTAGAGACTAACCCTAACCCTAACCATAGAGACTAACCCTAACCCTAACCATAGAGATTAACCCTAACCCTAACCATAGAGATTAACCCTAACCCTAACCATAGAGACTAACCCTAACCCTATCCATAGAGACTAACCCTAAACCTATCCATAGAGATTAACCCTAACCCTATCCATAGAGACTAACCCTAACCCTATCCATAGAGATTAACCCTAACCCTAACCATAGAGATTAACCCTAACCCTATCCATAGAGACTAACCCTAACCCTATCCATAGAGATTAACCCTAACCCTAACAATATCCAGAGAGACTAACCCTAACCCTATCCATAGAGACTAACCCTAACACTATCCAGAGAGACTAACCCTAACCCTATCCATAGAGACTAACCCTAACCCTATCCATAGAGACTAACCCTAACCCTATCCATAGAGATGAACCCTAACCCTAACAATATTCAGAGAGACTAACCCTAACCCTATCCATAGAGACTAACCCTAACCCTATCCATAGAGATTAACCCTAACCCTATCCATAGAGACTAACCCTAACCCTATCCATAGAGATTAACCCTAACCCTATCCATAGAGATTAACCCTAAACGTATCCATAGAGACTAACCCTAACCCTATCCATAGAGATTAACCCTAACCCTATCCATAGAGACTAACCCTAACCCTATCCATAGAGATTAACCCTAACCCTATCCATAGAGATTAACCCTAACCCTATCCATAGAGACTAACCCTAACCCTATCCATAGAGACTAACCCTAACCCTATCCATATAGACTAACCCTAACCCTATCCATATAGATTAACCCTAACCCTATCCATAGAGACTAACCCTAACCCTATCCATAGAGATTAACCCTAACCCTATCCATAGAGACTAACCCTAACCCTATCCAGAGATTAACCCTAACCCTATCCATAGAGACTAACCCTAACCCTATCCATAGAGATTAACCCTAACCCTATCCATAGAGACTAACCCTAACCCTATCCATAGAGATGAACCCTAACCCTATCCATGGAGACTAACCCTAACCCTATCCATAGAGATTAACCCTAACCCTATCCATAGAGACTAACTCTAACCCTATCCATAGAGACTAACCCTAACCCTATGCAGAGAGACTAACCCTAACCCTATCGACTAACCCTAACCCTATCCATAGAGATTAACCCTAACCCTATCCATAGAGACTAACCCTAACCCTATCCATAGAGACTAACACTAACCCTATCCATAGAGACTAACCCTAACCCTATCCATAGAGACTAACCCTAAACCTATCCATAGAGATTAACCCTAACCCTATCCATAGAGATTAACCCTAACCCTATCCATAGAGATTAACCCTAACCCTATCCATAGAGACTAACCCTAACCCTATCCATAGAGATTAACCCTAACCCTATCCATAGAGATTAACCCTAACCCTATCCATAGAGATTAACCCTAACCCTATCCATAGAGACTAACCCTAACCCTATGCAGAGAGACTAACCCTAACCCTATCCATGGAGATTAACCCTAACCCTATCCATAGAGATTAACCCTAACCCTATCCATAGAGATTAACCCTAACCCTATCCATAGAGACTAACCCTAACCCTATCCATAGAGATTAACCCTAACCCTAACAATATCCAGAGAGACTAACCCTAACCCTAACCCTATCCATAGAGACTAACCCTAACCCTATCCATAGAGATTAACCCTAACCCTATCCATAGAGACTAACCCTAAACCTATCCCTAGAGATTAACCCTAACCCTATCCATAGAGACTAACCCTAACCCTATCCATAGAGATTAACCCTAACCCTATCCATAGAGATTAACCCTAAACCTATCCCTAGAGACTAACCCTAACCCTATCCATAGAGATTAACCCTAACCCTATCCATAGAGACTAACCCTAACCCTATCCATAGAGATTAACCCTAACCCTATCCATAGAGATTAACCCTAACCCTATCCATAGAGACTAACCCTAACCCTATCCATAGAGACTAACCCTAACCCTAACCCTATCCATAGAGACTAACCCTAACCCTATCCATAGAGATTAACCCTAACCCTATCCATAGAGACTAACCCTAACCCTATCCATAGAGATTAACCCTAACCCTATCCATAGAGACTAACCCTAACCCTATCCATAGAGATGAACCCTAACCCTATCCATAGAGACTAACCCTAACCCTATCCATAGAGATTAACCCTAACCCTATCCATAGAGACTAACCCTAACCCTATCCATAGAGATTAACCCTAACCCTATCCAGAGAGACTAACCCTAACCCTAACCCTATCCATAGAGACTAACCCTAACCCTATCCATAGAGATTAACCCTAACCCTATCCATAGACACTAACCCTAACCCTATCCATAGAGATTAACCCTAACCCTATCCATAGAGACTAACCCTAACCCTATCCATAGAGATTAACCCTAACCCTATATAGAGACTAACCCTAAGAGATTAACCCTAACCCTATCCATAGAGATTAACCCTAACCCTATCCATAGAGATTAACCCTAACCCTATCCATAGAGATTAACCCTAACCCTATCCCTAGAGACTAACCCTAACCCTATCCATAGAGATTAACCCTAACCCTATCCATAGAGATTAACTAACCCTATCCCTAGAGACTAACCCTAACCCTATCCATAGAGATTAACCCTAACCCTATCCCTAGAGACTAACCCTAACCCTATCCATAGAGATTAACCTAACCCTATCCACCCTATCATAGAGACTAACCCTAACCCTATCCATAGAGATTAACCCTAACCCTATCCATAGAGACTAACCCTAACCCTATCCTAGATTAATCCCTATCCCTAGAGACTAACCCTAACCCTATCCATAGAGACTAACCCTAACCCTATCCATAGAGATTAACCCTAACCCTATCCATATAGACTAACCCTAACCCTATCCATATAGATTAACCCTAACCCTATCCATAGAGACTAACCCTAACCCTATCCATAGAGACTAACCATAACCCTATCCATAGAGACTAACTCTAACCCTATCCATAGAGATTAACCCTAACCCTAACAATATCCAGAGAGACTAACCCTATCCATAGAGACTACCCTAACCCTATCCATAGAGATTAACCCTATCCATAGAGACTAACCCTAACCCTATCCATAGAGATTAATCCCTAACCCTAGAGATCCTAATAGAGACTAACCCTAACCCTATCCATAGAGATAACCCTAACCCTATCCATAGAGACTAACCCTATCCCTAGAGACTAACCCTAAATCCATAGAGATTAACCCTAACCCTATCCATAGAGACTAACCCTAACCCTATCCATAGAGATTAACCCTAACCCTATCCATAGAGACTAACCCTATCCCTAGAGACTAACCCTAACCCTATCCATAGAGATTAACCCTAACCCTATCCCTAGAGACTAACCCTAACCCTATCCATAGAGATTAACCCTAACCCTATCCAGAGACTAACTAACCCTATCCATAGAGACTAGAGACTAACCCTAACCCTATCCATAGAGATTAACCCTAACCCTATCCATAGAGACTAACCCCCTAACCCTATCCATATATAGATTAACCCTAACCCTATCCATAGAGACTAACCCTAACCCTATCCATAGAGACTAACCATAACCCTATCCATAGAGACTAACCCTAACCCTATCCAGAGAGACTAACCCTAACCCTAACAATAGAGATTAACCCTAACCCTATCCCTAGAGACTAACCCTAACCCTAACCATAGAGACTAACCCTAACCCTATCCCTAGAGACTAACTCTAACCCTAACCATAGAGACTAACCCTAACCCTAACGATAGAGATTAACCCTAACCCTATCCCTAGAGACTAACCCTAACCCTATCCATAGAGACTAACCCTAACCCTATCCATAGAGATTAACCCTAACCCTAACCATAGAGATTAACCCTAACCCTAACCATAGAGACTAACCCTAACCCTATCCATAGAGACTAACCCTAAACCTATCCATAGAGATTAACCCTAACCCTATCCATAGAGACTAACCCTAAGACTAACCCTATCCATAGAGATTAACCCTAACCTAACCATAGAGATTAACCCTAACCCTATCCATAGAGACTAACCCTAACCCTATCCAGATTAACCCTAACCCTAACAATATCCAGAGAGACTAACCCTAACCCTATCCATAGAGACTAACCCTAACACTATCCAGAGAGACTAACCCTAACCCTATCCATAGAGACTAACCCTAACCCTATCCATAGAGACTAACCCTAACCTATCCATAGAGATGAACCCTAACCCTAACATAGAGACTAACCCTAACCCTATCCATAGAGACTAACCCTAACCCTATCCATAGAGATTAACCCTAACCCTATCCATAGAGACTAACCCTAACCCTATCCATAGAGATTAACCCTAACCCTATCCATAGAGATTAACCCTAACCCTATCCATAGAGACTAACCTAACCCTATCCATAGAGATTAACCCTAACCCTATCCATAGAGATTAACCCTAACCCTATCCATAGAGACTAACCTAACCCTATCCATAGAGATTAACCCTAACCCTATCCATAGAGACTAACCCTAACCCTATCCCTAACCCTAATCCATAGAGATTAACCCTAACCCTATCCATAGAGACTAACCCTAACCCTATCCATAGAGACTAACCCTAACCCTAACCCTATCCATAGAGACTAACCCTAACCCTATCCATAGAGATTAACCCTAACCCTATCCATAGAGACTAACCCTAACCCTATCCATAGAGATTAACCCTAACCCTATCCATAGAGACTAACCCTAACCCTATCCAGAGATTAACCCTAACCCTATCCATAGAGACTAACCCTAACCCTATCCATAGAGATTAACCCTAACCCTATCCATAGAGACTAACCCTAACCCTATCCATAGAGATGAACCCTAACCCTATCCATGGAGACTAACCCTAACCCTATCCATAGAGATTAACCCTAACCCTATCCATAGAGACTAACTCTAACCCTATCCATAGAGACTAACCCTAACCCTATGCAGAGAGACTAACCCTAACCCTATCGACTAACCCTAACCCTATCCATAGAGATTAACCCTAACCCTATCCATAGAGACTAACCCTAACCCTATCCATAGAGACTAACACTAACCCTATCCATAGAGACTAACCCTAACCCTATCCATAGAGACTAACCCTAAACCTATCCATAGAGATTAACCCTAACCCTATCCATAGAGATTAACCCTAACCCTATCCATAGAGACTAACCCTAACCCTATGCAGAGAGACTAACCCTAACCCTATCCATGGAGATTAACCCTAACCCTATCCATAGAGATTAACCCTAACCCTATCCATAGAGATTAACCCTAACCCTATCCAGAGGGACTAACCCTAACCCTATCCATAGAGACTAACCCTAACCCTATCCATAGAGATTAACCCTAACCCTATGCAGAGAGATTAACCCTAACACTTTCCAGAGAGGCTCACAGCTAGTGCATTCATCTTAAGATAGCCAGGAGAGACAAGCACATATCACAGTCACATCCCAACCACGTATCCCATCCATAATACTGTACTTAATATCTGTATGACTCTTCACAGTCCCTGTCATGCTGTAAGGTGTTCTTTTACCTGTTTTTTAAATCTGATTTTATCTGAGTTACCTGGGGGTGACAGAGTTCCATTTAGTCATGGCTCTATTTAATACGGTGTGTTTTCCAGCCTCTGTTCTGGACCTGGGGACTGTGAAGAGACCTCTGGTTGAATGTGTTGTGTTGTACAGATGTCTGAACTGTGTGCCAACTGCTTGAACAAACAGTTTGGTAACTTGAGCTCATGAACACCACGCACAAAGACCAACAATGATACAGTCAATCTCTCCTGAACTTCAGCCGTGACAGATTGGCATGCATATTACTAACATTCCTTCAGCTGGTGCTGAATATCTCAAACTAAAAGCATTGTTTTTGGGACAAATCACTCGACTCAACCCTAAACCTCATCTAGAGCTATTATTAAATAATGTAGCAATTGTGCAAGTTCAGGAGACTGAACTGCTGGGTGTCACCCTAGATAGCAAACTATCATGGTCAAAACGTATAGACTCAATGGTTGCTAAAATGGGAAGAGGTCTGTCCGTGATAAGATGTAGATTTGCTTTCTTGACATATTAGTCGACCAGACAGGCCTAGACATGACCAGACAGGCCCAGACAGGACAAGACAGGCCCAGACAGGACCAGACAGGCCCAGACAGGACCAGACAGGCCCAGACAGGCCCAGACAAGACCAGACAGGCCCAGACAGGACAAGACAGGACCAGACTGGACAAGACAGGACCAGACAGGACAAGACAGGCCCAGACAGGACCAGACAGGCCCAGACAGGACAAGACAGGCCCAGACAGGACAAGACAGGACCAGACAGGACCAGACAGGACAAGACAGGACAAGACAGGACCAGACTGGACAAGACAGGCCCAGACAGGGCCAGAAAGGACAAGACAGGACCAGACTGGACAAGACAGGACAGACTGGACAAGACAGGACCAGACAAGCCCAGACAGGACCAGACAGGCCCAGACAGGACAAGAGAGGACAAGACAGGCCCCACAGGTCTTAGTTTTTCGCACCTGGACTACTGCCCAGCTGTGTGGTCATGTGTAGAAGAGAAGGACACAGGAAAATTGCAGTTGGTCCAGAACAGAGCAGAACGTATTGCACTTGGATGTATGCTAGTAACCCATTCTATAACTGACTACAGCTCTATGTTAAACCTATTGGTAGTAACCCATTCTATAACTGACTACAGCTCTATGTTAAACCTATTGGTAGTAACCCATTCTATAACTGACTACAGCTCTATGTTAAACCTATTGGTAGTAACCCATTCTATAACTGCCTGCAGCTCTATGTTAAACCTATTGGTAGTAACCCATTCTATAACTGACTACAGCTCTATGTTAAACCTATTGGTAGTAACCCATTCTATAACTGTCTGCAGCTCTATGTTAAACCTATTGGTAGTAACCCATTCTATAACTGCCTGCAGCTCTATGTTAAACCTATTGGTAGTAACCCATTCTATAACTGTCTGCAGCTCTATGTTAAACCTATTGGTAGTAACCCATTCTATAACTGTCTGCAGCTCTATGTTATGGGTGTCAGTTATTTATTTTACTGTCGTAGCCGACGTGTCTACTGTTGAGTCGTCAGCGTACAAAGACACACAGGCTTTATTCAAGGTCAGTGAAAGGTCATTAGTAAACACAGAAAATAATAATGGTTCAAGGGGGTGTGTCCAGTGCTTCCTGCTATTTAAATATGTATGACCTCCAGCTGCACTACTGAGTAAAAAAAGGAGGGAGGACTGAAGTCTTTCTCGAACACACAAACACGTGCACATAGGTACGAGGCACGCATTCCGCCTCGCTCCACAGGTAGTATCACATTTTCATTTCACTTCATTACAGTACAACGGTTTGATTTGTTTGATCGTAGCTAGCTAGCTACATAGCCGTCTTTGTATCTAAGACAATTGTGTAGTCTGGAGCGATTTTCTAGGTTAGCTAGCCAGCTATTGTCGTTCTTTTAACGTAACGTTACGTAATCAACACTGCTAGCTAGCCAGCTAGCCCCCGAATAGCAGCACTGTAGAAACTATTACACTCGACGGAACGACTTGATTAGTGTAGTGTCAACAACGTAGCCACTGCCAGCTAGCCTACTCCAGCAGTACTGTATCATTTCAATCATTTTAGTCAGTAAGATTCTTGCTATGTAAGCTTAACGTTCTGAACATTCGATAAGTGTAGTCCACTTGTCATTCCAATCTCCTTTGCATTAGTGTAGCCTCTTCTGTAGCCTGTCAACTATGTGTCTATCTATCCCTGTTCTCTCCTCTCTGCACAGACCATACAAACGCTCCACACCGTGTGGCCGCGGCCACCCTAATCTGGTGGTCCCAGCGCGCACGACCCACGTGGAGTTCCAGGTCTCCGGTAGCCTCTGGAACTGCCGATCTGCGGCCAACAAGGCAGAGTTCATCTCAGCCTATGCCTCCCTCCAGTCCATCGACTTCTTGGCACTGACGGAAACATGGATCACCACAGACAACACTGCTACTCCTACTGCTCTCTCTTCGTCCGCCCACGTGTTCTCGCACACCCCGAGAGCTTCTGGTCAGCGGGGTGGTGGCACCGGGATCCTCATCTCTCCCAAGTGGTCATTCTCTCTTTCTCCCCTTACCCATCTGTCTATCGCCTCCTTTGAATTCCATGCTGTCACAGTTACCAGCCCTTTCAAGCTTAACATCCTTATCATTTATCGCCCTCCAGGTTCCTCGGAGAGTTCATCAATGAGCTTGATGCCTTGATAAGCTCCTTTCCTGAGGACGGCTCACCTCTCACAGTCCTGGGCGACTTTAACCTCCCCACGTCTACCTTTGACTCATTCCTCTCTGCCTCCTTCTTTCCACTCCTCTCCTCTTTTGACCTCACCCTCTCACCTTCCCCCTACTCACAAGGCAGGCAATACGCTCGACCTCATCTTTACTAGATGCTGTTCTTCCACTAACCTCATTGCAACCCCCTCCAAGTCTCCGACCACTACCTTGTATCCTTTTCCCTCTCGCTCTCATCCAACACTTCCCACACTGCCCCTACTCGGATGGTATCGCGCCGTCCCAACCTTCGCTCTCTCTCCCCCGCTACTCTCTCCTCTTCCATCCTATCATCTCTTCCCTCTGCTCATACCTTCTCCAACCTATCTCCTGATTCTGCCTCCTCAACCCTCCTCTCTTCCCTTTCTGCATCCTTTGACTCTCTATGTCCCCTATCCTCCAGGCCGGCTCGGTCCTCCCCTCCCGCTCCATGGCTCGACAACTCACTGCGAGCTCACAGAACAGTGCTCCGGGCAGCCGAGCGGAAATGGAGGAAAACTCGCCTCCCTGCGGACCTGGCATTCTTTCACTCCCTCCTCTCTACATTTTCCTCCTCTGTCTCTGCTGCTAAAGCCACTTTCTTCCACTCTAAATTCCAAGCATATGCCTCTAACCCTAGGAAGCTCTTTGCCACCTTCTCCTCCCTCCTGAATCCTCCTCCCCCCCCCCTCCTCCCTCTCTGCAGATGACTTCATCAACCATTTTGAAAAGAAGGTCGACGACATCCGATCCTCGTTTGCTAAGTCAAACGACACCGCTGGTTCTGCTCACACTGCCCTACCCTGTGCTCTGACCTCTTTCTCCCTCTCTCTCCAGATGAAATCTCGCTTCTTGTGACGGCCGGCCGCCCAACAACCTGCCCGCTTGACCCTATCCCTTCCTCTCTTCTCCAGACCATTTCCGGAGACCTTCTCCCTTACCTCACCTCGCTCATCAACTCATCCCTGACCGCTGGCTACATCCCTTCCGTCTTCAAGAGAGCGAGAGTTGCACCCCTTCTGAAAAAACCTACACTCGATCCCTCCGATGTCAACAACTACAGACCAGTATCCCTTCTTTCTTTTCTCTCCAAAACTCTTGAACGTGCCGTCCTTGGCCAGCTCTCCCGCTATCTCTCTCAGAATGACCTTCTTGATCCAAATCAGTCAGGTTTCAAGACTAGTCATTCAACTGAGACTGCTCTTCTCTGTATCACGGAGGTGCTCCGCACTGCTAAAGCTAACTCTCTCTCCTCTGCTCTCATCCTTCTAGACCTATCGGCTGCCTTCGACACTGTGAACCATCAGATCCTCCTCTCCACCCTCTCCGAGTTGGGCATCTCCGGTGCGGCCCACGCTTGGATTGCGTCCTACCTGACAGGTCGCTCCTACCAGGTGGCGTGGCGAGAATCTGTCTCCTCGCCACGCGCTCTCACCACTGGTGTCCCCCAGGGCTCTGTTCTAGGCCCTCTCCTATTCTCGCTATACACCAAGTCACTTGGCTCTGTCATAACCTCACATGGTCTCTCCTATCATTGCTATGCAGACGACACACAATTAATCTTCTCCTTTCCCCCTTCTGATGACCAGGTGGCGAATCGCATCTCTGCATGTCTGGCAGACATATCAGTGTGGATGACGGATCACCACCTCAAGCTGAACCTCGGCAAGACGGAGCTGCTCTTCCTCCCGGGGAAGGACTGCCCGTTCCATGATCTCGCCATCACGGTTGACAACTCCATTGTTTCCTCCTCCCAGAGCGCTAAGAACCTTGGCGTGATCCTGGACAACACCCTGTCGTTCTCAACTAACATCAAGGCGGTGGCCCGTTCCTGTAGGTTCATGCTCTACAACATCCGCAGAGTACGCCCCTGCCTCACACAGGAAGCGGCGCAGGTCCTAATCCAGGCACTTGTCATCTCCCGTCTGGATTACTGCAACTCGCTGTTGGCTGGGCTCCCTGCCTGTGCCATTAAACCCCTACAACTCATCCAGAACGCCGCAGCCCGTCTGGTGTTCAACCTTCCCAAGTTCTCTCACGTCACCCCGCTCCTCCGCTCTCTCCACTGGCTTCCAGTTGAAGCTCGCATCCGCTACAAGACCATGGTGCTTGCCTACGGAGCTGTGAGGGGAACGGCACCGCAGTACCTCCAGGCTCTGATCAGGCCCTACACCCAAACAAGGGCACTGCGTTCATCCACCTCTGGCCTGCTCGCCTCCCTACCACTGAGGAAGTACAGTTCCCGCTCAGCCCAGTCAAAACTGTTCGCTGCTCTGGCCCCCCAATGGTGGAACAAACTCCCTCACGACGCCAGGACAGCGGAGTCAATCACCACCTTCCGGAGACACCTGAAACCCCACCTCTTTAAGGAATACCTAGGATAGGATGGAGCGGTCCTTCTCACCCCCCCCCCTTAAATGATTTAGATGCACTGTTGTGAAGTGGCTGTTCCACTGATGTCGGGAGGTGAATTCACCAATTTGTAAGTCGCTCTGGATAAGAGCGTCTGCTAAATGACTTAAATGTAATGTAAATGTAAATGTTAATGGAGAACCATGGGTCTTTGTCTACTCTGTCAAGGCTAATAACAAGAGCAGCCTGAAAACATCCTGGCACATTTATCTCAAGACATTGCGGTCAATGGGAAAAGCGAGTTCCTCACTTTCAGTAGGGTATCTGATTGATGACAAGTTGTCTTTTGAAACATATATTGACAATTTAACAAAGAAACTGAGATCTATGATTGTTTTGTTTTTTAAATAGAAATTAATCCTGCCTCAGTTCTGAAAATAGAAGGAAGACTTCTCAGTATTCAGCAATATGTTTTAACACAGCTGATGGTTTTAAGACTCATCACTGTTAACTTCTCAGTATTCAGCAATACCTTTTAACACAGCTGATGGTTTTAAGACTCATCACTGTTAACTTCTCAGTATTCAGCAATACCTTTTAACACAGCTGATGGTTTTAAGACTCATCACTGTTAACTTCTCAGTATTCAGCAATACCTTTTAACACAGCTGATGGTTTTAAGACTCATCACTGTTAACTTCTCAGTATTCAGCAATATGTTTCAACACATCTGATGGTTTTAAGACTCATCACTGTTAACTTCTCAGTATTCAGCAATACCTTTTAACACAGCTGATGGTTTTATGACTCATCACTGTATTCTTTACAAACATGAGGGATGGACCTCTCTGTCTGTAAGAAGAGAGCTGTACTCTCTTGTAGTTATTTACAAAGCAATCTGCAGAAACTTCCTCTGTACATTACTTCAACGATAAAATGTAGATGAACAAATGACCAAACACCTTCTCAGGGATGTATAACTCTGTACATCCCTTTGGTCTCCACAGAATTGGGGAAATCTGCATTTAGTCTGTTTGCCCCTTATGTGTGAAACAATACACACAATTCCTTGCAATTATATATTCTTGTGCATTTCAGGTATTTTAAATGTTGATTGGAGACTTACAGAATGCTATTGCTTTTTTAAAATTGTGTTTTATTATAGTGGGTTTTATTTGTAATGTATATGAAGGGCTGTTTGGTTTTATTATAGTGGGTTTTGTTATAGTGGGTTTTGTTATAGTGGGTTTTGTTATAGTGGGTTTTGTTATAGTGGGTTTTATTTGTAATGTATATGTGGGGCTGTGGTGTTTTATTATAGTGGGTTTTACTATAGTGGGTTTTATTATAGTGGGTTTTATTATAGTGGGTTTTACTATAGTGGGTTTTATTATAGTGGGTTTTGTTATAGTGGGTTTTATTATAGTGGGTTTTGTTATAGAGGGGTTTATTATAGTGGGTTTTGTTATAGTGGGTTTTATTATAGAGGGTTTTATTATAGTGGGTTTTACTATAGTGGGTTTTATTATAGTGGGTTTTGTTATAGTGGGTTTTGTTATAGTGGGTTTTATTATAGTGGGTTTTATTATAGTGGGTTTTGTTATAGTGGGTTTGGTTATAGTGGGTTTTATTATAGTGGGTTTTATTATAGTGGGTTTTGTTATAGTGGGTTTTGTTATAGTGGGTTTTGTTATAGTGGGTTTTGTTATAGTGGGTTTTATTTGTAATGTATATGTGGGGCTGTGGTGTTTTATTATAGTGGGTTTTACTATAGTGGGTTTTATTATAGTGGGTTTTATTATAGTGGGTTTTACTATAGTGGGTTTTATTATAGTGGGTTTTGTTATAGTGGGTTTTATTATAGTGGGTTTTGTTATAGAGGGGGTTTATTATAGTGGGTTTTGTTATAGTGGGTTTTATTATAGAGGGTTTTATTATAGTGGGTTTTACTATAGTGGGTTTTATTATAGTGGGTTTTGTTATAGTGGGTTTTGTTATAGTGGGTTTTATTATAGTGGGTTTTATTATAGTGGGTTTTGTTATAGTGGGTTTGGTTATAGTGGGTTTTATTATAGTGGGTTTTATTATAGTGGGTTTTGTTATAGTGGGTTTTGTTATAGTGGGTTTTATTATAGTGGGTTTTATTTGTAATGAATATGTATTTTGGGGGCCGGTAGAGACAGAGAGGGAGAGAGAATGAGTGGGGGAAAAGAGGAGGTAGAGAGTGAGAGAGAGAACAAGGGGGAGAGAGGAGGTAGAGAGTGAGAGAGAGAACAAGGGGGAGAGAGGAGGTAGAGAGAGGGGAGAGAGAGAGAGGGGGGTAGAGAGAGAGGGGAGAGAGAGAGAGAGAGAGGGGGTAGAGAGAGGGAGAGAGAGAGAGAGAGGGGGTAGAGAGAGGGGGAGAGAGAGAGAGAGAGGGGGGTAGAGAGAGGGGAGAGAGAGAGAGAGGGGAGAGAGAGAGGGGGTAGAGAGAGGGGAGAGAGAGAGAGAGGGAGAGAGAGAGGGGGGTAGAGAGAGGGGAGGGGTAGAGAGAGAGATGGGAGAGAGAGGGGGGGGAGAGAGAGAGAGGGGGTAGAGAGAGGGGGAGAGAGAGAGAGGATGAGGGTGGAGAGAGAGAGAGGATGAGGGTGGAGAGGAGGCAGAGAGTGAGAGAGAGAACAAGGGGGTGAGAGGAGGTAGAGAGAGAGAGGGGGGGAGAGAGAGATTGAGTGGGGATAAAGAGGAGGTAGAGAGTGAGAGAGAGAACAAGGGGGGGGAGGTAGAGAGAGAGGGGGGAGAGAGAGATTGAGTGGGGATAAAGAGGAGGTAGAGAGTGAGAGAGAGAACAAGGGGAGAGAGGAGGTAGAGAGAGGGGAGAGAGAGAGGGGGGGTTAGAGAGAGAATGAGTGGGGATAAAGAGGAGGTAGAGAGTGAGAGAGAGAACAAGGGGGGGAGGTAGAGAGAGGGGAGAGAGAGGGGGGGGTAGAGAGAGAGAGAATGAGTGGGTATAAAGAGGAGGTAGAGAGTGAGAGAGAGAACAAGGGGGAGAGAGGAGGTAGAGAGAGAGAGGGGAGAGAGAGAGAATGAGGGGGGGAGGAGGACGGGAGAGGAGGTAGAGAGAGAGAGAATGAGGGTGGAGAGAAAGAGAGAGAATGAGGGTGGAGAGAGAGGAGGAAGAGAGAGGATGAATGGAGAAGAAAGAAAGTAGGTAGACAGTAAAATACCTGACCACTGTGACTGACCCACAATTAAGAAAATCTTTGACTTTGTACAGACTCAGTGAGCATAGCCTTGCTATTGAGAAAGGCTGCCAAAGGCAGACATGGCTCTCAAGAGAAGACAGGCTATGTGCTCATTGCCCACAAAATGAGGTGGACACTGAGCTGCACTTCCTAACCTCCTGCCAAATGTATGACCATATTAGAGACACATATTTCCCTCAGATAACACAGACCCATAAAGAATTTTAAAACAAATCCAATTTTGATAAACTCCCATATCTACTGGGTGAAATACCACAGTGTACCACACAGCAGCAAGATGTGTGACCTGTTGCCACAAGAAAAGGGCAACAAGTGAAGAACAAACACCATTGTAAATGTAATCCTTATTTCTATTTATTTTCCCTTTTGCTCTTTAACTATTTGCACAACATTACAAAACTGTATATAGACATAATGACATTTGAAATCTTTATTATTTTCAAACGTCTGTAAGTGTAATGTTTACTGTTAATTTTTTTATTGTTTATTTCACTTTTGTTTATTATCTATGTCACTTGCTTTGGCAATGTAAACATATTTTTCCCATGCCAATAAAGCCCCTTGAATTGAATTGAGACAGGCATGAAATAAATGAGAAAACATCAACCCTGTGACACTCATCTTTTCCCATTGACTGCAATGTATTGAGAAAAATGTCAGCTACTGTGACATTTTAACGTTTTGGAAAAATGTGTCAGGATGATGTCTTCCTATGATATTATTATGTTGCAGCGGTCAAAAAGAGTATGGCATGATATACAGCATCAAAGACATTCTGGACAGATAGAGTGTGACAGAGCGAGAAATTAACTGATTGATAGATAAGAGAAGGACATGTGGATAAAGGGATTAGGGAGGAGGGATGGAGGGGAAGAGAGTGCTAACCCTCTCACAAAGAGATAAGAGAAGAAAGAGAGAGTCCATCATCTCCCAGTCTGCCTCTCCCAGTCTCTTCCAGCCTGCCTCTCCCAGTCTCTTCCAGCCCATCATCTCCCAGCCTGCCTCTCCCAGTCTCTCCCAGCCCATCATCTCCCAGCCTGCCTCTCCCAGTCTCTTCCAGCCCATCATCTTCCAGCCTGCCTCTCCCAGTCTCTTCCAGCCTGCCTCTCCCAGTCTCTTCCAGCCCATCATCTCCCAGCCTGCCTCTCCCAGTCTCTTCCAGCCCATCATCTCCCAGCCTGCCTCTCCCAGCCTGCCTCTCCCAGTCTCTTCCAGCTTGCCTCTCCCCATCTCTTCCAGCCCATCATCTTCCAGCCTGCCTCTCCCAGTCTCTTCCAGCCTGCCTCTCCCAGTCTCTCCCAGCCTGCCTCTCCCAGTCTCTTCCAGCCTGCCTCTCCCAGTCTCTCCCAGCCTGCCTCTCCCAGTCTCTCCCAGCCTGCCTCTCCCAGTCTCTTCCAGCCTGCCTCTCCCAGTCTCTCCCAGCCTGCCTCTCCCAGTCTCTCCCAGCCTGCCCCTCCCAGTCTCTTCCAGCTTGCCTCTCCCCATCTCTTCCAGCCCATCATCTTCCAGCCTGCCTCTCCCAGTCTCTTCCAGCCTGCCTCTCCCAGTCTCTTCCAGCTTGCCTCTCCCCATCTCTTCCAGCCCATCATCTCCCAGCCTGCCTCTCCCAGTCTCTCCCAGCCTGCCTCTCCCAGTCTCTCCCAGCCTGCCTCTCCCAGCCAGTCTCTCCCAGTCTCTCCCAGTCTGCCTCTCCCAGTCTCTCCCAGTCTCTCCCAGTCTGCCTCTCCCAGTCTCTCCCAGTCTCTCCCAGCCTGCCTCTCCCAGTCTCTCCCAGCCTGCCTCTCCCAGTCTCTCCCAGCCTGCCTCTTCCAGCCTGCCTCTCCCAGTCTCTTCCAGCCTGCCTCTCCCAGTCTCTTCCAGCCTGCCTCTCCCAGTCTCTCCCAGCCTGCCTCTCCCAGTCTCTCCCAGCCTGCCTCTCCCAGCCTGCCTCTCCCAGTCTCTCCCAGTCTCTCCCAGCCTGCCTCTCCCAGTCTCTCCCAGCCAGTCTCTCCCAGTCTCTTCCAGCCTGCCTCTCCCAGTCTCTTCCAGCCTGCCTCTCCCAGTCTCTTCCAGCCTGCCTCTCCCAGTCTCTCCCAGCTTGCCTCTCCCAGTCTCTTCCAGTCCATCATCTCCCAGCCTGCCTCTCCCAGTCTCTCCCAGCCTGCCTCTCCCAGTCTCTCCCAGCCTGCCTCTCCCAGTCTCTCCCAGCCTGCCTCTCCCAGTCTCTCCCAGCCTGCCTCTCCCAGTCTCTCCCAGTCTCTCCCAGCCTGCCTCTCCCAGTCTCTCCCAGCCAGTCTCTCCCAGTCTCTTCCAGCCTGCCTCTCCCAGTCTCTCCCAGCTTGCCTCTCCCAGTCTCTTCCAGTCCATCATCTCCCAGCCTGCCTCTCCCAGCCTGCCTCTCCCAGCCTGCCTCTCCCAGTCTCTCCCAGCCTGCCTCTCCCAGTCTCTTCCAGTCCATCATCTCCCAGCCTGCCTCTCCCAGCCTGCCTCTCCCAGCCTGCCTCTCCCAGCCTGCCTCTCCCAGCCTGCCTCTCCCAGCCTGCCTCTCCCAGTCTCTTCCAGCCTGCCTCTCCCAGTCTCTTCCAGCCTGCCTCTCCCAGTCTCTCCCAGCCTGCCTCTCACAGTCTCTTCCAGCCCATCATCTCCCAGCCTGCCTCTCCCAGTCTCTCCCAGCCTGCCTCTCCCAGTCTCTTCCAGCCCATCATCTCCCAGCCTGCCTCTCCCAGTCTCTTCCAGCCTGCCTCTCCCAGTCTCTTCCAGCCTGCCTCTCCCAGTCTCTTCCAGCCTGCCTCTCCCAGTCTCTTCCAGCCCATCATCTCCCAGCCTGCCTCTCCCAGTCTCTCCCAGCCTGCCTCTCCCAGCCTGCCTCTCCCAGTCTCTTCCAGCCTGCCTCTCCCAGTCTCTCCCAGCCTGCCTCTCCCAGTCTCTCCCAGCCTGCCTCTCCCAGCCAGTCTCTCCCAGTCTCTCCCAGTCTGCCTCTCCCAGTCTCTCCCAGCCTGCCTCTCCCAGTCTCTCCCAGCCTGCCTCTCCCAGTCTCTTCCAGCTTGCCTCTCCCAGTCTCTTCCAGCCCATCATCTCCCAGCCTGCCTCTCCCAGTCTCTTCCAGCCTGCCTCTCCCAGTCTCTTCCAGCCTGCCTCTCCCAGTCTCTTCCAGCCTGCCTCTCCCAGTCTCTTCCAGCCCATCATCTCCCAGCCTGCCTCTCCCAGTCTCTCCCAGCCTGCCTCTCCCAGCCTGCCTCTCCCAGTCTCTCCCAGCCTGCCTCTCCCAGTCTCTCCCAGCCAGTCTCTCCCAGTCTCTCCCAGCCAGTCTCTCCCAGTCTCTCCCAGCCAGTCTCTCCCAGTCTCTCCCAGCCAGTCTCTCCCAGTCTCTCCCAGCCTGCCTCTCCCAGCCTGCCTCTCCCAGCCTGCCTCTCCCAGTCTCTTCCAGCCTGCCTCTCCCAGTCTCTTCCAGCCTGCCTCTCCCAGTCTCTTCCAGCCTGCCTCTCCCAGTCTCTCCCAGCCTGCCTCTCCCAGTCTCTTCCAGCCTGCCTCTCCCAGTCTCTTCCAGCCTGCCTCTCCCAGTCTCTCCCAGCCTGCCTCTCCCAGTCTCTTCCAGCTTGCCTCTCCCAGCCTGCCTCTCCCAGCCTGCCTCTCCCAGCCTGCCTCTCCCAGCCTGCCTCTCCCAGCCTGCCTCTCCCAGTCTCTTCCAGCCTGCCTCTCCCAGTCTCTTCCAGCCTGCCTCTCCCAGTCTCTCCCAGCCTGCCTCTCCCAGTCTCTCCCAGCCTGCCTCTCCCAGTCTCTTCCAGCCCATCATCTCCCAGCCTGCCTCTCCCAGTCTCTTCCAGCCTGCCTCTCCCAGTCTCTTCCAGCCTGCCTCTCCCAGTCTCTTCCAGCCTGCCTCTCCCAGTCTCTTCCAGCCCATCATCTCCCAGCCTGCCTCTCCCAGTCTCTCCCAGCCTGCCTCTCCCAGCCTGCCTCTCCCAGTCTCTCCCAGCCAGTCTCTCCCAGCCTGCCTCTCCCAGTCTCTTCCAGCCTGCCTCTCCCAGTCTCTTCCAGCCTGCCTCTCCCAGTCTCTTCCAGCCCATCATCTCCCAGCCTGCCTCTCCCAGTCTCTCCCAGCCTGCCTCTCCCAGCCTGCCTCTCCCAGCCTGCCTCTCCCAGCCTGCCTCTCCCAGCCTGCCTCTCCCAGTCTCTTCCAGCCTGCCTCTCCCAGTCTCTTCCAGCCTGCCTCTCCCAGTCTCTTCCAGCCTGCCTCTCCCAGTCTCTCCCAGCCTGCCTCTCCCAGTCTCTTCCAGCCTGCCTCTCCCAGTCTCTTCCAGCCTGCCTCTCCCAGTCTCTCCCAGCCTGCCTCTCCCAGTCTCTTCCAGCCTGCCTCTCCCAGCCTGCCTCTCCCAGTCTCTCCCAGCCTGCCTCTCCCAGCCTGCCTCTCCCAGTCTCTCCCAGCCTGCCTCTCCCAGCCTGCCTCTCCCAGTCTCTCCCAGCCTGCCTCTCCCAGCCTGCCTCTCCCAGCCTGCCTCTCCCAGCCTGCCTCTCCCAGCCTGCCTCTCCCAGCCTGCCTCTCCCAGTCTCTCCCAGCCTGCCTCTCCCAGCCTGCCTCTCCCAGTCTCTCCCAGCCTGCCTCTCCCAGCCTGCCTCTCCCAGTCTCTCCCAGCCTGCCTCTCCCAGCCTGCCTCTCCCAGCCTGCCTCTCCCAGCCTGCCTCTCCCAGCCTGCCTCTCCCAGCCTGCCTCTCCCAGCCTGCCTCTCCCAGTCTCTCCCAGCCTGCCTCTCCCAGCCTGCCTCTCCCAGTCTCTCCCAGCCTGCCTCTCCCAGCCTGCCTCTCCCAGCCTGCCTCTCCCAGCCTGCCTCTCCCAGCCTGCCTCTCCCAGTCTCTTCCAGCCTGCCTCTCCCAGTCTCTTCCAGCCTGCCTCTCCCAGTCTCTTCCAGCCTGCCTCTCCCAGTCTCTCCCAGCCTGCCTCTCCCAGTCTCTTCCAGCCTGCCTCTCCCAGTCTCTTCCAGCCTGCCTCTCCCAGTCTCTCCCAGCCTGCCTCTCCCAGTCTCTTCCAGCTTGCCTCTCCCAGTCTCTCCCAGCCTGCCTCTCCCAGCCTGCCTCTCCCAGCCTGCCTCTCCCAGTCTCTTCCAGCCTGCCTCTCCCAGTCTCTTCCAGCTTGCCTCTCCCAGTCTCTTCCAGCCCATCATCTCCCAGCCTGCCTCTCCCAGTCTCTTCCAGCCTGCCTCTCCCAGTCTCTTCCAGCCTGCCTCTCCCAGTCTCTTCCAGCCTGCCTCTCCCAGTCTCTTCCAGCCCATCATCTCCCAGCCTGCCTCTCCCAGTCTCTCCCAGCCTGCCTCTCCCAGCCTGCCTCTCCCAGTCTCTCCCAGCCTGCCTCTCCCAGTCTCTCCCAGCCTGCCTCTTCCAGCCTGCCTCTCCCAGTCTCTCCCAGCCTGCCTCTCCCAGTCTCTTCCAGTCCATCATCTCCCAGCCTGCCTCTCCCAGCCTGCCTCTCCCAGCCTGCCTCTCCCAGCCTGCCTCTCCCAGTCTCTTCCAGCCTGCCTCTCCCAGTCTCTCCCAGCTTGCCTCTCCCAGTCTCTTCCAGTCCATCATCTCCCAGCCTGCCTCTCCCAGCCTGCCTCTCCCAGCCTGCCTCTCCCAGCCTGCCTCTCCCAGTCTCTCCCAGCCTGCCTCTCCCAGTCTCTTCCAGTCCATCATCTCCCAGCCTGCCTCTCCCAGCCTGCCTCTCCCAGCCTGCCTCTCCCAGCCTGCCTCTCCCAGCCTGCCTCTCCCAGCCTGCCTCTCCCAGCCTGCCTCTCCCAGTCTCTTCCAGCCTGCCTCTCCCAGTCTCTTCCAGCCTGCCTCTCCCAGTCTCTTCCAGCCTGCCTCTCCCAGTCTCTTCCAGCCTGCCTCTCCCAGTCTCTCCCAGCCTGCCTCTCCCAGTCTCTTCCAGCCTGCCTCTCCCAGTCTCTCCCAGCCTGCCTCTCCCAGTCTCTTCCAGCCTGCCTCTCCCAGTCTCTCCCAGCCTGCCTCTCCCAGTCTCTCCCAGCCTGCCTCTCCCAGTCTCTTCCAGTCCACCATCTCCCAGCCTGCCTCTCCCAGTCTCTTCCAGCCTGCCTCTCCCAGTCTCTTCCAGCCTGCCTCTCCCAGTCTCTCCCAGCCTGCCTCTCCCAGTCTCTTCCAGCCTGCCTCTCCCAGTCTCTCCCTGCCTGCCTCTCCCAGTCTCTTCCAGCCTGCCTCTCCCAGTCTCTTCCAGCCTGCCTCTCCCAGTCTCTCCCAGCCTGCCTCTCCCAGTCTCTTCCAGTCCATCATCTGACCTAAATTCACCTAAATTCATTATTTACACTTTATATTTACTACTCTCTCTTTCTCTCTTCTCTTTCGTCTCTCTCTCCCCCTCTCTCTTCCTCCTCCTCCTGCCAAGCCACAACTCTGTTACACCACTCCCAGGTGGCCTATCAGATTCCTCCTGCTCTCCTTTCTCTCTCTCTCTTCCTCCCTTCTTCCCATCACACTGACTGGTCTTCTATCCTGACAGAGAAATGTCTTTATATCAAGAGATTTGATCCATATCACATTATCCACTGAGTCTGTGAAAATATAAATCTGAGGTGAGCCTCCCTCCCTCATTACCCCATCACCATGGCAACACCCTGACTCCAGCCTCCATCACCATGGCAACACCCTGACTCCAGCCAGCCGCATGTTGTAATATTTATTTCCTCCCATCCCCCACTCCCCCTCTCCCTCCACACCTCTCCCTCTCTGGCTGGAGCCACTCCCTGCATCTCCTCTCTTTCTCAGTCTCCACAACTCTCTCTTTTGTCTACATCTCTATCTGTCACACAATGTCCTCTTTTTGTCTATCTATCTCCCTTCCCTCTCTCTCCCCTCTTTATCTCTCTCTCTCACCCCCCTCTCTCTTTCTCTCTATCCATCTCTCTCTCCAGTGGTGTCATCAGACCTGAGATTGCAGAGCTTAAGCCCCAAACCTTTTGATGGTCCCCCAAATGTTTCCCAATTTGATTTAACTTGTGCCATACAGTAATAGATTTTACTAACAAAAATAAACAATTAAACATATTGTGATAGGTAGCAGTAAGAGTTAGCAGTAGCAGTCACTGTAAGAAGCCCTAGGCAACATCCACAGGTACACCTCCAATTGAGTAAAATGATATCAATTAGCCTATCAAAAGCTTCTAATGCCGTGACATCATTTTCTGTAATTTTCCAAGTTGTTTAAAGGCCCAGTCAACTTAGTGTTCTAACTTCTAACCCACTAGAATTGTGATAAAGTGGATTATAAATTAAATAATCTGTCTGTAAACAATTGTTGGAAAAATGACTTGTGTCATGCACAAAGTAGATGTCCTAACCAACTTGCCAAGACTATAGTTTGTTAACAAGAAATTTGTGGAGTGGTCTGCTATACAAATTGATGGAAAGTGGTGTTGGGGAAAAACATACGTCATTATAAAATCCATGTACACAAACAACAAGTACATGGTTAAAATGGGTTTTAAAAAACACATTTCTTTCCAAAGGGCAGTGGGGTGAGACAGGGATGCCGCTTAAGCCCCACCCTCTTCAACATATATGTCAACGAATTGGCGAGGGCAGTAGAACAGTCTGCAGCACTTGGTCTCACTTATTAGAAGTCAAATGTCTACTGTTTGCTGATGATCTGTAATCTTGGTAAGACAAAATGGTGTTCCAAAAAGGTCCAGTTGCCAGGACAATAAATACAAATTCAATCTAGACACCGCTGCCGTAGAGAACACAAAAAACGATACATATCTCAGCCGAAATATCAGCGCCACAGGTAACTTCAACAAAGCTGTGAACAATCTGATAGACAAGGTAAAAAGGGCCTTCTATGCCATCAAAAGCAACATAAAATTTTACATAACAATAAGGATCTCGCTAAAAATACTTGAATCAGTGCATGTGTGCGTTTGTGTGTGTGTTGTTTAAGTCAGGGCCAATAGATTAGCAGGTTCTGTAGAGAATAGACCTCAGAGAGAGCTGCTGCTGTAATCCCCTCCTGCTGCTGCTAATGAACACACACACATGCACGCTCGCACACATGCGTAACAAGCGCATATACACACAGACAAATGCACACGTGCGCACACGTGGGGGAGAGAGAGAAGAGAGATGGGGAGAGAAAGAGGGAGAGAAAAGGGGAGAGAGATAGGGAGAGAGAGAGCGAGAGAGAAAGTGAGAGAGAAAGGGAAGAAAGCTGGAGAGAGAGGTTGAGAAAGGGGGAGAGAGAGAATTAGAGAGGGGTAGAGAGATGTGGAGAGAGAGAGAGATTGGGATAGAAAGTGGAAAATGTTTTACTTTTAACCTCGGACAAAACAGAGAAGCTTGTTCTAGGTCCCAAGAAACAAAGAGACCTGCTGTTGGATCTGACAAATAATCTTGATGGTTGTGCAGTCGCCTCAAATAAAACTGTGAAGGACCTCGGCGTTACTCTGTACCCTGATCTCTTTTTTGATGAACATATCGAGACTGTTTCAAGGACAGCTATTTTTCATCTATGCAACATTGCAAAAATCAGAAACTTTCTGTTTAAAAATGATGCAGAAAAATGTATCCATGCTTTTGTCACTTCTAGAATATACCACTACAATGCTCTACATTCCGGCTACCCGGATGAAGCACTAGATAAACTTCAGTTAGTGCTAAATACGGCTGCTAGAATCCTGACTAGAACCCAAAAATTTGATCATATTACTCCAGTGCTAGCCTCCCTACACTGGCTTCCTGTTAAGGCTAGGGCTGATTTCAAGGTTTTACTGCTAACCTACAAAGCATTACATGGGCTTGCTCCTACCTATCTCTCTGATTTGGTCCTGCCGTACATACCTACACGTACGCTACGGTCACAAGAAGCAGGCCTCCTAATTGTTCCTAGAATTTCTTAGCAAACAGCTGGAGGCAGGGCTTTCTCCTATAGAGCTCCATTTTTATGGAACGGTCTACCTACCCATGTAAGAGACGCAAACTCGGTCTCAACCTTTAAGTCTTTACTGAAGACTCATCTCTTCAGTGGGTCATATGATTGAGTGTAGTCTGGCCCAGGAGTGGGAAGGTGAACGGAAAGGCTCTGGAGCAACGAACCGCCCTTGCTGTCTCTGCCTGGCCGGTTCCTCTCTTTCCACTGGGATTCTCTGCCTCTAACCCTATTACAGGGGCTGAGTCACTGGCTTACTGGGGCTCTTTCATACCGTCCCTGGGAGGGGTGCGTCACCTGAGTGGGTTGAGAGTCACTGATGTGATCTTCCTGTCTGGGTTGGCGACCCCCCCCCCCCTTGGGTTGTGCCGTGGCGGAGATCTTTGTGGGCTATACTCTGCCTCAGGATGGTAAGTTGGTGGTTGAAGATATCCCTCTCGTGGTGTGGGGGCTGTGCTTTGGCAAAGTGGTTGGGGTTATATCCTTCCTGTTTGGCCCTGTCCGGGGGTGTCCTCGGATGGGGCCACAGTGTCTCCTGACCCCTCCTGTCTCAGCCTCCAGTATTTATGCTGCAGTAGTTTATGTGTCGGGGGGCTAGGGTCAGTTTGTTATATCTGGAGTACTTCTCCTGTCCTATTCGGTGTCCTGTGTGAATTTAAGTGTGCTCTCTCTAATTCTCTCTTTCTCTCTTTCTTTCTCTCTCTCGGAGGACCTGAGCCCTCGGACCATGCCTCAGGACTACCTGACATGATGACTTCTTGCTGTCCCCAGTCCACCTGGCCGTGCTGCTGCTCCAGTTTCAACTGTTCTGCCTTATTATTACTGGAACCATGCTGTTCATTTATGAACATTTGAACATCTTGGCCATGTTCTGTTATAATCTCCACCCAGCACAGCCAGAAGAGGACTGGCCACCCCACATAGCCTGGTTCCTCTCTAGGTTTCTTCCTATGTTATTGCCTTTCTAGGGAGTTTTTTTTCTTCTGCTTCTACACCTGCATTGCTTGCTGTTTGGGGTTTTTCGGCTGGGTTTCTGTACAGCACTTTGAGATATGGTGCGGCAGGGTAGCCTAGTGGTTAGAGCGTTGGACTAGTAACCAAAAGGTTGCAAGTTCGAATCCCAGAGCTGACAAGGTACAATTCTGTCGTTCTGCCCCTGAACAGGCAGTTAACCCACTGTTCCTAGGCCGTCATTGAAAATAAGAATTTGTTCTTAACTGACTTGCCTGGTTAAATAAAGGTAAAAAAAATTTAAATATCAGCTGATGTAAGAAGGGTTATATAAATACATTTGATTTGATTTGACCTGGATGGACCAGGACCAACAACATATTGATGGACCAGGACCAACAACACCTGGATGGACCAGGACCAATAAAAGCTGACCACGACTCCATTTTGTTGCCTCCTGCCCATAGACAGAAACGAAAACAGGAAGCTCCCGCGCTCAGGTCTGTTCAAAGCTGGTCCGACCAATCTTATCCAATGCTTCAAGACTGCTTCGAATACGTGGACTGGAATATGTTCCGCATTGCGTAAAACAACAACATTGACGATTACGCTGAGTCGGTGAGCGAGTTTATTAGCAAGTGCATCAGCGATGTCGTACCCACAGCAACTATTAAAACATTCCCAAACCAGAAACCGATGGCAGCATTCACGCGAAACTGAAAGCGCGAACCACTGCTTTCAATCAGGGCAAGGTGACTGTAAACATGACCGAATACAAACAGTGTCGCTATTCCCTCCAAGGCAATCAAACAAGCTAAGTGTCAGTATAGAGACAAAGTAGAGTCGCAATTCAACGGCTCAGACCCAAGAGGTATGTGTCAGGGTCTACAGTCAATCACGGATTACATAAAGAAAACCAGCCCCATCGCGGACCAGGATGTCTTGCTCCCAGACAGACTAAACAACTTCTTTGCTCGCTTAGAGGACAATCCAGTGCCACTGACACGACATGCTACCAAAACCTGCGGACTCTCCTTCACTACAGCCGATGTGAGTAAAACATTTAAATGTGTTACGCTTGCAAGGCTGCAGGCCCAGACGAGATCACCAGCTGCGTCCTCAGAGCATGCGCAGACCAGCTGGCTGGTGTGTTTACGGACATATTCAATCAAACCTTATCCCAGTCTGCTGTTCCCACATGCTTCAAGAGGGCCACCATTGTTCCTGTTACCAAGAAAGCTAAGGTAATTGAGCTAAACGACTACCGCCCCGTAGCACTCACTTCCGTTATCATGAAGTGCTTTGAGAGACTAGTCAGGGATCATATCACCTCCACCCAACCTGACACCCTAGATCCACTACATTTTGCTTTACCGCCCAAATAGGTCCACAGACGACGCAATCGCAACCACACTGCACACTGCCCTAACCCATCTGGAAAAGAGGAATACCTATGTGAAAATGCTGTTCATCGACTACAGCTCAGAATTCAACACCATAGTATCCTCCAAACTCTTCATTAAGCTCGAGACCCTGGGTCTCGACCCCACCCTGTGAAACTGGGTACTGGACTTCCTGACGGGCCGCCCCCAGGTGGTGAGGGTAGGTAACAACATCTCCACCTCGCTGATCCTCAACACTGGGGCCCCACAAGGGTGTGGTCTGAGCCCTCTCCTGTACTCCCTGTTCACCCACGACTGCGTGGCCATGCACGCCTCCAACTCAATTGTCAAGTTTGCAGACGACACTACAGTGGTAGGCTTGATTACCAACAACGACGAGACGGCCTACAGGGAGGAAGTGAGGGCCCTTGGAGTGTGGTGTCAGCAAAACAAAGGAGATGATCGTGGAGGGAGCACTCCCCTGTTCACATCGACGGGACAGTAGTGGAGAGGGTAGTACGTTTGAAGTTCCTCGGCGTACACATCACAGACAAACTGAATTGGTCCACTCAGGAGGCTGAAGATATTTGGCTTGTTTCCAAAAGCCCACACACTTCTACAGATGCACAATCGAGAGCATCCTGTCGGGCTGTATCACCACCTGGTACGGCAACTGCTCCGCCCACATCCGTAAGGCTCTCCAGAGGGTAGTGAGGTCTGCACAACGCATCACCGGGGGCAAACTACCTGCCCTCCAGGACACCTAAAACACCCAATGTCACAGGAAGGCCTTAAAGATCATCAAGGACAACAACCACCCGAGCCACTGCCTGTTCACCCCACTATCATCCAGAAGGCGAGGTCAGTACAGGTGCATCAGAGCTGGGACCGAGAGACTGAAAAACAGCTTCTATCTCAAGGCCATCAGACTGTTAAACAGCCATCACAAAGATTGAGTGTCTGCTGCCAACAGACTGACTCAAATCCAGCCACAGACCAGGACCAACAACATATTGATGAACAAGGACTAATAACACCTGTGTATGACACTAATAACACCTGTGTATGACACATGGTTTAATTCTGAATCACCAACAAAGTGATCTAAAGTGACCTCTCCTTCTCTTCCTTGTAACCCCAAAGTGATCTCTTCCTTCTAGACCTAAAGTGACCTCAACTTCTCTTCCTTCTAGCCCTAAAGTGACATCTTCCTTCGAGCCCTAAAGTGACCTCTTCCTTCTAGACCTAAAGTGACCTCTTCCTTCTATCCCTAAAGTGACCTCTCCTTATCTTCCTTGTAACCCTAAAGTGATCTCTTCCTTCTAGACCTAAAGTGACCTCTCCCTCTCTTCATTCTAACCCTAAAGTGACCTCTCCCTCTCTTCCTTCTAACCCTAAAGTGACCTCTCCCTCTCTTCATTCTAACCCTAAAGTGACCTCTCCTTCTCTTCCTTCTATCCCTAAAGTGACCTCTCCTTCTATTCCTTCTAACCCTAAAGTGACATCTCCCTCTCTTCTTTATATCCCTACAGTGACCTCAACTTCTCTTCCTTCTAACCCTAAAGTGACCTCTCCCTCTCTTCCTTCTAACCCTAAAGTGACCTCTCCCTCTCTTCTTTATATCCCTAAAGTGACCTCAACTTCTCTTCCTTCTAACCCTAAAGTGACCTCTCCTTCTATTCCTTCTAACCCTAAAGTGACCTCTCCCTCTCTTCTTTATATCCCTAAAGTGACCTCTCCCTCTCTTCCTTCTAACCCTAAAGTGACCTCTCCCTCTCTTCTTTATATCCCTAAAGTGACCTCAACTTCTCTTCATTCTAACCCTAAAGTGACCTCTCCCTCTCTTCCTTCTAACCCTAAAGTGACCTCTCCTTCTCTTCCTTCTATCCCTAAAGTGACCTCTCCTTCTATTCCTTCTAACCCTAAAGTGACCTCTCCCTCTCTTCTTTATATCCCTAAAGTGACCTCAACTTCTCTTCCTTCTAACCCTAAAGTGACCTCTCCCTCTCTTCCTTCTAACCCTAAAGTGACCTCTCCCTCTCTTCTTTATATCCCTAAAGTGACCTCAACTTCTCTTCCTTCTAACCCTAAAGTGACCTCTCCCTCTCTTCATTCTAACCCTAAAGTGACCTCTCCCTCTCTTCTTTATATCCCTAAAGTGACCTCTCCC
Source organism: Oncorhynchus masou masou (assembly GCF_036934945.1). NCBI lineage: Eukaryota > Metazoa > Chordata > Actinopteri > Salmoniformes > Salmonidae > Oncorhynchus > Oncorhynchus masou. The sequence goes on along the minus strand of NC_088229.1, from coordinate 431,334 downwards.
TCTCTTCCTTCTAACCCTAAAGTGACCTCTCCCTCACTTCTTTATATCCCTAAAGTGACCTCTCCTTCTCTTCCTTCTATCCCTAAAGTGACCTCTCCTTCTATTCCTTCTAACCCTAAAGTGACCTCTCCCTCTCTTCTTTATATCCCTAAAGTGACCTCAACTTCTCTTCCTTCTAACCCTAAAGTGACCTCTCCCTCTCTTCCTTCTAACCCTAAAGTGACCTCTCCCTCTCTTCTTTATATCCCTAAAGTGACCTCAACTTCTCTTCCTTCTAACCCTAAAGTGACCTCTCCCTCTCTTCATTCTATCCCTAAAGTGACCTCTCCCTCTCTTCCTTCTAGCCCTAAAGTGACCTCTCCTTATCTTCCTTGTAACCCTAAAGTGACATCTCCCTCTTTTCTTTATATCCCTAACGTGACCTCTCCCTCTCTTCCTTCTAACCCCAAAGTGACCTCTCCCTCTCTTCCTTCTAACCCTAAAGTGACCTCTCCTTCTCTTCCTTCTATCCCTAAAGTGACCTCTCCTTCTATTCCTTCTAACCCTAAAGTGACCTCTCCCTCTCTTCTTTATATCCCTAAAGTGACCTCAACTTCTCTTCCTTCTAACCCTAAAGTGACCTCTCCCTCTCTTCCTTCTAACCCTAAAGTGACCTCTCCCTCTCTTCTTTATATCCCTAAAGTGACCTCAACTTCTCTTCCTTCTAACCCTAAAGTGACCTCTCCCTCTCTTCATTCTAACCCTAAAGTGACCTCTCCCTCTCTTCCTTCTAACCCTAAAGTGACCTCTCCCTCTCTTCTTTATATCCCTAAAGTGACCTCTCCCTCTCTTCCTTCTAACCCTAAAGTGACCTCTCCCTCACTTCTTTATATCCCTAAAGTGACCTCTCCTTCTCTTCATTCTAACCCTAAAGTGACCTCTCCTTCTCTTCATTCTAACCCTAATGTGACATCTCCCTCTTTTCATGCCGTCCCTGGAGGGGGTGCGTCACCTGAGTGGGTTGATTCACTGATGTGGTCATCCTGTCTGGGTTGGCGCCCCCCCCCCTTGGGTTGTGCCGTGGCGGAGATCTTTGCGGGCTATACTCAGCTTTGTCTCAGGATGGTAAGTTGGTGGTTGAAGATATCCCTCCAGTGGTGTGGGGGCTGTGCTTTGGCAAAGTGGGTGGGGTTATATCCTTCCTGTTTGGCCCTGTCCGGGGGTGTCCTCGGGTGGGGCCACAGTGTCTCCTGACCCCTCCTGTCTCAGCCTCCAGTATTTATGCTGCAGTAGTTTATGTGTCGGGGGCTGGGGTCAGTTTGTTATATCTGGAGTACTTCTCCTGTCCAATTCGGTGTCCTGTGTGAATCTAAGTGTGCGTTCTCTAATTCTCTCCTTCTCTCTCTCGGAGGACCTGAGCCCTAGGACCATGCCCCAGGACTACCTGACATGATGACTCCTTGCTGTCCCCAGTCCACCTGGCCGTGCTGCTGCTCCAGTTTCAACTGACCTGAGCCCTAGGACCATGCCCCAGGACTACTTGACATGATGACTCCTTGCTGTCCCCAGTCCACCTGGCCGTGCTGCTGCTCCAGTTTCAACTGTTCTGCCTTATTATTATTCGACCATGCTGGTCATTTATGAACATTTGAACATCTTGGCCATGTTCTGTTATAATCTCTACCCGGCACAGCCAGAAGAGGACTGGCCACCCCACATAGCCTGGTTCCTCTCTAGGTTTCTTCCTAGGTTTTGGCTTTTCTAGGGAGTTTTTCCTAGCCACCGTGCTTCTACACCTGCATTGCTTGCTGTTTGGGGTTTTAGGCTGGGTTTCTGTACAGCACTTTGAGATATCAGCTGATGTACGAAGGGCTATATAAATAAATTTGATTTGATTTGATTAAATTTTCCTTCTATCCCTAAAGTGACCTCTCCTTAACTTCCTTGTAACCCTAAAGTGACCTCTCCCTCTCTTCCTTCTAACCCTAAAGTGACCTCTCCCTCTCTTCTTTATATCCCTAAAGTGACCTCAACTTCTCTTCCTTCTAACCCTAAAGTGACCTCTCCCTCTCTTCCTTCTAACCCTAAAGTGACCTCTCCCTCTCTTCCTTCTAGCCCTAAAGTGACCTCTCCCTCTCTTCCTTCTATCCCTAAAGTGACCTCTCCCTCTCTTCTTTATATCCCTAAAGTGACCTCTCCTTCTCTTCCTTCTAACCCTAAAGTGACCTCTCCCTCTCTTCCTTCTATCCCTAAAGTGACCTCTCCCTCTCTTCTTTATATCCCTAAAGTGACCTCTCCCTCTCCTCCTTCTAACCCTAAAGTGACCTCTCCCTCTCCTCCTTCTAACCCTAAAGTGAGCTCTCCCTCTCTTCCTTCTAACCCTAAAGTGACCTCTCCCTCACTTCCTTCTAACCCTAAAGTGAACTCTCCCTCTCTTCCTTCTAACCCTAAAGTGACCTCTCCCTCTCTTCCTTCTAACCCTAAAGTGACCTCTCCCTCTCTTCCTTCTAACCCTAAAGTGACCTCTCCCTCTCTTCCTTCTATCCCTAAAGTGACCTCTCCCTCTCCTCCTTCTAACCCTAAAGTGACCTCTCCCTCTCCTCCTTCTAACCCTAAAGTGACCTCTCCCTCTCCTCCTTCTAACCCTAAAGTGACCTCTCCCTCTCTTCCTTCTAACCCAAAAGTGACCTCTCCCTCTCTTCCTTCTAACCCTAAAGTGACCTCTCCCTCTCTTCCTTCTAACCCTAAAGTGACCTCTCCCTCTCTTCTTTATATCCCTAAAGTGACCTCTCCTTCTCTTCCTTCTAACCCTAAAGTGACTTCTCCCTCTCTTCCTTCTAACCCTAAAGTGACCTCTCCCTCTCTTCATTCTAACCCTAAAGTGACCTCTCCCTCTCTTCCTTCTATCCCTAAAGTGACCTCTCCTTCTCTTCCTTCTAACCCTAAAGTGACCTCTCCCTCTCTTCCTTCTAACCCTAAAGTGACCTCTCCCTCTCTTCTTTATATCCCTAAAGTGACCTCAACTTCTCTTCCTTCTAACCCTAAAGTGACCTCTCCCTCTCTTCCTTCTAACCCTAAAGTGACCTCTCCCTCTCTTCCTTCTATCCCTAAAGTGACCTCTCCCTCTCTTCCTTCTATCCCTAAAGTGAACTCTCCCTCTCTTCCTTCTATCCCTAAAGTGACCTCTCCCTCTCTTCCTTCTATCCCTAAAGTGACCTCTCCCTCTCTTCCTTCTAACCCTAGTGACCTCTCCCTCTCTTCCTTCTAACCCTAAAGTGACCTCTCCCTCTCTTCCTTCTAACCCTAGTGACCTCTCCCTCTCTTACTTCTAACCCTAAAGTGACCTCTCCCTCTCTTCCTTCTAACCCTAAAGTGACCTCTCCCTCTCTTCTTTATATCCCTAAAGTGACCTCAGCTTCTCTTCCTTCTAACCCTAGTGACCTCTCCCTCTCTTCCTTCTAACCCTAAAGTGACCTCTCCCTCTCTTCGTTCTATCCCTAAAGTGACCTCTCCCTCTCTTCCTTCTAACCCTAGTGACCTCTCCCTCTCTTCCTTCTAACCCTAGTGACCTCTCCCTCTCTTCCTTCTAACCCTAGTGACCTCTCCCTCTCTTCCTTCTAACCCTAGTGACCTCTCCCTCTCTTCCTTCTAACCCTAGTGACCTCTCCCTCTCTTCCTTCTAACCCTAGTGACCTCTCCCTCTTCCTTCTAACCCTAGTGACCTCTCCCTCTCTTCCTTCTAACCCTAGTGACCTCTCCCTCTCTTCCTTCTATCCCTAAAGTGACCTCTCCCTCTCTTCCTTCTAACCCTAAAGTGACCTCTCCTTCTCTTCCTTCTAACCCTAAAGTGACCTCTCCCTCTCTTCCTTCTAACCCTAGTGACCTCTCCCTCTCTTCCTTCTAACCCTAAAGTGACCTCTCCCTCTCTTCCTTCTAACCCTAGTGACCTCTCCTTCTCTTCCTTCTAACCCTAAAGTGACCTCTCCCTCTCTTCCTTCTAACCCTAGTGACCTCTCCCTCTCTTCCTTCTAACCCTAAAGTGACTTCTCCCTCTCTTCCTTCTAACCCTAAAGTGACCTCTCCCTCTCTTCCTTCTAACCCTAGTGACCTCTCCCTCTCTTCCTTCTATCCCTAAAGTGACTTCTCCCTCTCTTCCTTATATCCCTAAAGTGACCTCTGCCTCTCTGTGCATGTGACCAAGAAAATGTGATTTGATTTGATTTGTATGCATCTTAGGCTCTACACCAGTTATTTATGCGGATATATGTGCTTCATTTTAAAGAGTTATTTGTATGCATGTTCTACACCAGTTATTTATGCAGATATATGTGCTTCATTTTAAAGAGTTATTTGGCCACTTTAGTGCAGTTCAAGAAGAGTTAAGAAAGTATTTACCAAATAAGCTTAAGTAAAAAATATGTTTTAAAGTTAAACGATCAAATACCAATAACGAGGCTATATACAGGGGGTACCGGTACAGAGTCAATGTGGAGGCTATATACAGGGGGTACCAGTACAGAGTCAGTGTGGAGGCTATATACAGGGGGTACCGGTACAGAGTCAATGTGGAGGCTATATACAGGGGGTACCGGTACAGAGTCAATGTGGAGGCTATATACAGGGGGTACCGGTACAGAGTCAATGTGAAGGCTATATACAGGGGGTACCGGTACAGAGTCAATGTGGAGGCTATATACAGGGGGTACCGGTACAGAGTCAATGTGGAGGCTATATACAGGGTGTTACGGTACAGAGTCAATGTGAAGGCTTTATACAGGGGGTACCGGTACAGAGTCAATGTGGAGGCTGTATACAGGGGGTACCGGTACAGAGTCAATGTGGAGGCTATATACAGGGTGTTACGGTACAGAGTCAATGTGGAGGCCATATACAGGGGGTACCGGTACAGAGTCAATGTGGAGGCTATATACAGGGGGTACCGGTACAGAGTCAATGTGAAGGCTATATACAGGGGGTACCGGTACAGAGTCAATGTGGAGGCTATATACAGGGTGTTACGGTACAGAGTCAATGTGGAGGCTATATACAGGGGGTACCGGTACAGAGTCAATGTGAAGGCTATATACAGGGGGTACCGGTACAGAGTCAATGTGGAGGCTATATACAGGGGGTACCGGTACAGAGTCAATGTGAAGGCTATATACAGGGGGTACCGGTACAGAGTCAATGTGGAGGCTATATACAGGGGGTACCAGTACAGAGTCAATGTGGAGGCTATATACAGGGGGTACCGGTACAGAGTCAATGTGGAGGCTATATACAGGGGGTACCGGTACAGAGTCAATGTGGAGGCTATATACAGGGTGTTACGGTACAGAGTCAATGTGGAGGCTATATACAGGGGGTACCGGTACAGAGTCAATGTGGAGGCTATATACAGGGGGTACCGGTACAGAGTCAATGTGGAGGCTATATACAGGGTGTTACGGTACAGAGTCAATGTGGAGGCTATATACAGGGGGTACCGGTACAGAGTCAATGTGGAGGCTATATACAGGGGGTACCGCTACAGAGTCAATGTGGAGGCTATATACAGGGGGTACCGGTACAGAGTCAATGTGAAGGCTATATACAGGGGGTTCCGATACAGAGTCAATGTGGAGGCTATATACAGGGGGTACCGGTACAGAGTCAATGTGGAGGCTATATACAGGGGGTACCGGTACAGAGTCAATGTGGAGGCTATATACAGGGGGTACCGGTACAGAGTCAATGTGGAGGCTATATACAGGGGGTACCGCTACAGAGTCAATGTGGAGGCTATATACAGGGGGTACCGGTACAGAGTCATTGTGGAGGCTATATACAGGGGGTACCGGTACAGAGTCAATGTGGAGGCTATATACAGGGGGTACCGGTACAGAGTCAATGTGGAGGCTATATACAGGGGGTACCGCTACAGAGTCAATGTGGAGGCTATATACAGGGGGTACCGGTACAGAGTCAATGTGGAGGCTATATACAGGGTTTACTGTTACAGAGTCAATGTGGAGGCTATATACAGGGGGTACTGGTACAGAGTCAATGTGGAGGCTATATACAGGGGGTACCGCTACAGAGTCAATGTGGAGGCTATATACAGGGGGTACCGGTACAGAGTCAATGTGGAGGCTATATACAGGGGGTACCGCTACAGAGTCAATGTGGAGGCTATATACAGGGGGTACCGGTACAGAGTCAATGTGGAGGCTATATACAGGGGGTACCGGTACAGAGTCAATGTGGAGGCTATATACAGGGGGTACCGCTACAGAGTCAATGTGGAGGCTATATACAGGGGGTACTGTTACAGAGTCAATGTGGAGGCTATATACAGGGGGTACCACTACAGAGTCAATGTGGAGGCTCTATACAGGGGGTACTGTTACAGAGTCAATGTGGAGGCTATATACAGGGGGTACTGGTACAGAGTCAATGTGGAGGCTATATACAGGGGGTACCGCTACAGAGTCAATGTGGAGGCTATATACAGGGGGTACCGGTACAGAGTCAATGTGGAGGCTACATACAGGGGGTACCGGTACATGGTCAATGTGGAGGCTATATACAGGGGGTACCGCTACAGAGTCAATGTGGACGCTATATACAGGGGGTACCGGTACAGAGTCAATGTGGAGGCTATATACAGGGGGTACCGGTACAGAGTCAATGTGGAGGCTATATACAGGGGGTACTGGTACAGAGTCAATGCGGAGGCTATATACAGGGGGTACCGGTACAGAGTCAATGTGGAGGCTATATACAGGGGGTACCGGTACAGAGTCAATGTGGAGGCTATATACAGGGGGTACCGGTACAGGGTCAATGTGGAGGCTATATACAGGGGGTACCGCTACAGAGTCAATGTGGAGGCTATATACAGGGGGTACCGGTACAGAGTCAATGTGGAGGCTACATACAGGGGGTACCGGTACAGAGTCAATGCGGAGGCTATATACAGGGGGTACTGGTACAGAGTCAATGCGGAGGCTATATACAGGGGGTACCGGTACAGAGTCAATGTGGAGGCTTTATACAGGGGTTACCGGTACAGAGTCAATGTGGAGGATATATACAGGGGGTACCGGTACAGAGTCAATGTGGAGGCTATATACAGGGGGTACCGGTACAGAGTCAATGTGGAGGCTATATACAGGGTGTTACGGTACAGAGTCAATGTGGAGGCTATATACAGGGGGTACCGGTACAGAGTCAATGTGGAGGCTATATACAGGGGGTACCGGTACAGAGTCAATGTGGAGGCTATATACAGGGGGTACCGGTACAGAGTCAATGTGGAGGCTATATACAGGGGGTACCGCTACAGAGTCAATGTGGAGGCTATATACAGGGGTACCGGTACAGAGTCAATGTGGAGGCTATATACAGGGGGTACCGGTACAGAGTCAATGTGGAGGCTATATACAGGGGGTACCGCTACAGAGTCAATGTGGAGGCTATATACAGGGGGTACTGTTACAGAGTCAATGTGGAGGCTATATACAGGGGGTACCACTACAGAGTCAATGTGGAGGCTCTATACAGGGGGTACTGTTACAGAGTCAATGTGGAGGCTATATACAGGGGGTACTGGTACAGAGTCAATGTGGAGGCTATATACAGGGGGTACCGCTACAGAGTCAATGTGGAGGCTATATACAGGGGGTACCGGTACAGAGTCAATGTGGAGGCTACATACAGGGGGTACCGGTACATGGTCAATGTGGAGGCTATATACAGGGGGTACCGCTACAGAGTCAATGTGGAGGCTATATACAGGGGGTACCGGTACAGAGTCAATGTGGAGGCTATATACAGGGGGTACCGGTACAGAGTCAATGTGGAGGCTATATACAGGGGGTACTGGTACAGAGTCAATGCGGAGGCTATATACAGGGGGTACCGGTACAGAGTCAATGTGGAGGCTATATACAGGGGGTACCAGTACAGAGTCAATGTGGAGGCTATATACAGGGGGTACCGGTACAGAGTCAATGTGGAGGCTATATACAGGGGGTACCGGTACAGAGTCAATGTGGAGGCTATATACAGGGTGTTACGGTACAGAGTCAATGTGGAGGCTATATACAGGGGGTACCGGTACAGAGTCAATGTGGAGGCTATATACAGGGGGTACCGGTACAGAGTCAATGTGGAGGCTATATACAGGGTGTTACGGTACAGAGTCAATGTGGAGGCTATATACAGGGGGTACCGGTACAGAGTCAATGTGGAGGCTATATACAGGGGGTACCGCTACAGAGTCAATGTGGAGGCTATATACAGGGGGTACCGGTACAGAGTCAATGTGAAGGCTATATACAGTGGGTACCGATACAGAGTCAATGTGGAGGCTATATACAGGGGGTACCGGTACAGAGTCAATGTGGAGGCTATATACAGGGGGTACCGGTACAGAGTCAATGTGGAGGCTATATACAGGGGGTACCGGTACAGAGTCAATGTGGAGGCTATATACAGGGGGTACCGCTACAGAGTCAATGTGGAGGCTATATACAGGGGGTACCGGTACAGAGTCAATGTGGAGGCTATATACAGGGGGTACCGGTACAGAGTCAATGTGGAGGCTATATACAGGGGGTACCGGTACAGAGTCAATGTGGAGGCTATATACAGGGGGTACCGCTACAGAGTCAATGTGGAGGCTATATACAGGGGGTACCGCTACAGAGTCAATGTGGAGGCTATATACAGGGGGTACTGTTACAGAGTCAATGTGGAGGCTATATACAGGGGGTACTGGTACAGAGTCAATGTGGAGGCTATATACAGGGGGTACCGCTACAGAGTCAATGTGGAGGCTATATACAGGGGGTACCGGTACAGAGTCAATGTGGAGGCTATATACAGGGGGTACCGGTACAGGGTCAATGTGGAGGCTATATACAGGGGGTACCGGTACAGAGTCAATGTGGAGGCTATATACAGGGGGTACCGGTACAGAGTCAATGTGGGGGCTATATACAGGGGGTACCGGTACAGAGTCAATGTGGAGGCTATATACAGGGGGTACCGGTACAGAGTCAATGTGGAGGCTATATACAGGGGGTACCGGTACAGGGTCAATGTGGAGGCTATATACAGGGGGTACCGGTACAGAGTCAATGTGGAGGCTATATACAGGTGGTACCAGTACAGAGTCAATGTGGAGGCTATATACAGGGGGTACTGTTACAGAGTCAATGTGGATGCTATATACAGGGGGTACCGGTACAGGGTCAATGTGGAGGCTATATACAGGGGGTACCGCTACAGAGTCACTGGTGCTTTACAAAAACAATAAATCTCGTTAAGCTTTCACCATTCAACAGCGTTCAACAACACACAGCGCATATCAGACTCGGACATCAACCATTCAGAGTTGGTCTTAGTGGGCGGGACCATTACATTCTATAGGAGTCACTAATTAACACAGTCAAAATGTTATAAATATGGCTAAACCCTGCCAATTTCTACAATTTATCTTCCTAAAATGTGTTTTTAAATCTAACCCTAACTAATAAGGATAAGTTTGATGCGTTGGTCCACCAGACCTTCTGTGCATGTGGTTAACTCGACATCACTTTAGAGAGTAAGCCATCCTTCAGCACAACATCATCCTTCAGCACAACATGTCATGTTGGAGACTTCCCAGTCATCTGATGATTCTCATTACCTATACTGTTCTCTTTGAAGTTGAAAGAATAATCGATATAAGTTTAAATATTAGACATGTGTAAGCAGGGTGAAGGCTGCTTTGTACAAATGTGAGTGTACCATGCTGGATCAACAGAATTAACCATTAGACATGTGAAAACAGAATGTAAGCCAAATCTGCGCACAGGCCATGCAAGACATTTTATAAGGGAGTGTCCCAAAAAATTAAACTTGGTCCCCTTAAAAATCTAGGGTTCCACTTTAAAGAACGTTCAGCTGATGAAGGCTTCATAAGACCTTCATAATACTTCCATAAGCACTACTTATAGGGGCCACGTTGGGCTCCCCAGTGACGCAGCCGTCTGAGGCACAGCCCAGTGTCGTCCGGGTTTGGTCAGGGGTAGGCCGTTATTGAACTTGTTCTTCACTGACTTTCCTTGTTAAATAAAGGTTAAAAGAACACAGAAAATTGCATCTACCATATTGAAAATGAATATATAAATATTACATGAATATTGAATTTGAAAACTGAATGCATTATTCATTCAATTCACTTTCAAATCATGAAATACAAGTTCAATTTCTGAATTCAATGACGGAATTTGTGCTTTACAAATTCTAAAATATTAAATTCAATATCCTAACACAAATTCTAAATTATGCAATTCAATATCCTAACACAAATTCTAAATTATGCAATTCAATATCCTAACACAAATTCTAAATTATGCAATTCAATATCCTAACACAAATTCTAAATTACGCAATTCAATGTCCTAACACAAATTCTAAATTATGCAATTCAAATAGAATTTCTGTTGGCACTGAAATCGCTCCATACTCTTGGTTAAACAGATTTTCTACAATAATCGTTAACCTACGAAAGTGCTGTTATAGTGTTTCACCAGCATCCCAGCTGGTGAATATATATGTCAGCCATGTAGCCAACTAATGCACCATAAATATAGTAGCGTAAGTCCCAGTTGGTAAATATATGTGTCAGCTGTCATCCATATAACCAACAAACCTGTGTTTTAATATCAGAACTAAATAACAGACTTGTGTCACAGACAGGCCCACGCCTAATACATCTCAGACACACACACTTAAACATACACACGACACCAGTATATCCCTCTATCTGTCTGACACACACACACACACACCCAGCATGGTGGGATGATGCCATTGTCTCCATCTCTCCACCAGTTCCCTACCTCTGGAGGTGCTGTCTTTCTCTCTCTCTCTTCTTCTCACTCTATTTCTGTCTTCCTCTCTTTATCTCCTATCCAATGTGTCTTCAGTGTCTTCTCTCTGTCTATCTGCTGAGAGTCGTGTTTAGGCTGCTCTGCAAGAATGCTGCAGTGATAGAGAAAAACACAAACCTTCTCTCTGTCTCTCCTCCCTCCTTCCAGCTTCTCATTCGCTGCTCTGGAGAGATGACATCACCCCTTTTATTGTGGCCTCTCTCTCTCTCGCTCTCTCTCTCTCTGTTTTCCCCCGGGTACCTCCCTGCCCCTCCCTCATCTCTCTCTCTCTCTTTCTTTGTTATCCCCTGGGTACCTCCCTGCCACGCCCTCATATCTGTCTCTCCATCCCTCATCTCTCTCTCTGAGACCTGCTCAGAGAACATCGTTCAGATGGTTGTTGTATTGTGACTGGGGTAATTTTGATGATTTTAGAACGGTAAAGCTGTAGAATGGTAAAGCTGTAGAATGGTAAAGTAGAATGGTAAAGCTGCAGAATGGTAAAGTAGAATGGTATAGTAGAAAGGTAAAGCTGTAGAATGGTAAATCTGTAGAATGGTATAGTAGATTGGTAAAGCTGTAGAATGGTAAATCTGTAGAATGGTATAGTAGAGTGGTAAAGTAGAATAGAATAGTATAATGAATGGTAAAGCTGTAGAATGGTATAGTTGAATGGTAAAGTAGAATGGTAAAGCTGTAGAATGGTAAAGTAGAATGGTAAAGCTGTAGAATGGTAAAGTAGAATGGTAAAGCTGTAGAATGGTAAAGTAGAGTGGTATAGTAGAATGGTACAGTAGAATGGTATGGTAGAATGGTAAAGTAGAATGGTAAAGCTGTAGAATGGTAAAGTAGAATGGTAAAGCTGTAGAATGGTAAAGTAGAATGGTAAAGCTGTAGAATGGTAAAGTAGAATGGTAAAGCTGTAGAATGGTAAAGTAGAATGGTAAAGCTGTAGAATGGTAAAGTAGAATGGTAAAGCTGTAGAATGGTATAGTAGAATGGTAAAGTAGAATGGTAAAGCTGTAGAATGGTAAAGTAGAGTGGTATAGTAGAATGGTACAGTAGAATGGTATGGTAGAATGGTAAAGTAGAATGGTAAAGCTGTAGAATGGGAAAGTAGAATGGTAAAGCTGTAGAATGGTATAGTAGAATGGTAAAGTAGAATGGTAAAGCTGTAGAATTGTAAAGTAGAATGGGAAAGTAGAATGGGAAAGTAGAATGGTAAAGCTGTAGAATGGTAAAGTAGAATGGTAAAGTAGATTGGTAAAGTCGAATGGTAAAGTAGAATGGTAAAGCTAAAGAATGGTAAAGTAGAATGGTAAAGCTGTAGAATGGTAAAGTAGAATGGTAAAGTAGATTGGTAAAGTCGAATGGTAAAGTAGAATGGTAAAGCTAAAGAATGGTAAAGTAGAATGGTAAAGCTGTAGAATGGTAAAGTAGAATGGTATAGTAGAATGGAAAAGCTGTAGAATGGAAAAGCTGTAGAATGGTAAAGTATTGGAATGGTAAAGTAGAATGGTAAAGCTGTAGAATGGTATTGTAGAATGGTAAGCTGTAGAATGGTAAAGTAGAGTGGTATGGTAGAATGGAAAAGTAGAATGGTAAAGAAGAATTGTAAAACTGTAGAATGGTATAGTAGAATGGTAAAGTAGAACGGTAAAGGAGAATTTTAAAGCTGTAGAATGGTATAGCAGACTTGTATAGTAGAATGGTAAACCTGTAGAAGGTTAAAGTAGAATGGTAAACCTGTAGAATGGTAAAGCTGTAGAATGGTAAAGCTGTAGAATGGTAAAGGTGTAGAATGGTAAAGTAGAGTGGTATAGTAGAATGGTACAGTAGAATGGTATGGTAGAATGGTAAAGTAGAATGGTAAAGCTGTAGAATGGGAAAGTAGAATGGTAAAGTAGAATGGGAAAGTAGAATGGTAAAGCTGTAGAATGGTAAAGTAGAATGGTAAAGTAGATTGGTAAAGTCAAATGGTAAAGTAGAATGGTAAAGCTAAAGAATGGTAAAGTAGAATGGTAAAGCTGTAGAATGGTAAAGTAGAATGGTAAAGTAGATTGGTAAAGTCGAATGGTAAAGTAGAATGGTAAAGCTAAAGAATGGTAAAGTAGAATGGTAAAGCTGTAGAATGGTAAAGTAGAATGGTAAAGCTGTAGAATGGTAAAGTAGAATGGTATAGTAGAATGGTATAGTAGAATGGAAAAGCTGTAGAATGGTAAAGTATTGGAATGGTAAAGTAGAATGGTAAAGCTGTAGAATGGTATTGTAGAATGGTAAGCTGTAGAATGGTAAAGTAGAGTGGTATGGTAGAATGGAAAAGTAGAATGGTAAAGAAGAATTGTAAAACTGTAGAATGGTATAGTAGAATGGTAAAGGAGAATTTTAAAGCTGTAGAATGGTATAGCAGACTTGTATAGTAGAATGGTAAACCTGTAGAAGGTTAAAGTAGAATGGTAAACCTGTAGAATGGTAAAGCTGTAGAATGGTAAAGCTGTAGAATGGTAAAGGTGTAGAATGGTATAGTAGAATGGTAAAGCTGTAGAATGGTAAAGCTGTAGAATGGTAAAGGTGTAGAATGGTATAGTAGAATGGTAAAGTCGAATGGTATAGTAGAACGGTATAGTAGAAAGTAGAATAGAATAGTAGAATGGTAAAGAAGAATGGTAAAGATGTAGAATGGTATAGTAGAATGGTATCGTAGAATTGTAAAACTGTAGAATGGTACAGTAGAATGGTAAACCTGTAGAATGGTACAGTAGAATGGTAAAGCTGTAGAATGGTATATTAGAATGGTAGAGTAGATTGGTAAAGCTGTAGAATGATAAAGCTGTAGAATGGTAAAGGTGTAGAATGGTATAGTAGAATGGTAAAGTCGAATGGTATAGTAGAACGGTATAGTAGAAAGTAGAATAGAATAGTAGAATGGTAAAGAAGAATGGTAAAGATGTAGAATGGTATAGTAGAATGGTATCGTAGAATTGTAAAACTGTAGAATGGTACAGTAGAATGGTAAACCTGTAGAATGGTACAGTAGAATGGTAAAGCTGTAGAATGGTATATTAGAATGGTAGAGTAGATTGGTAAAGCTGTAGAATGATAAAGCTGTAGAATGGTAAAGGTGTAGAATGGTATAGTAGAATGGTAAAGTCGAATGGTATAGTAGAACGGTATAGTAGAAAGTAGAATAGAATAGTAGAATGGTAAAGAAGAATGGTAAAGATGTAGAATGGTATAGTAGAATGGTATCGTAGAATTGTAAACCTGTAGAATGGTAAAGTAGAATGGTAAAGCTGTAGAATGGTAAAGTAGAGTGGTAAAGTAGAATAGAATAGTATAATGGAAAAGAAGAATGGTAAAGCTGTAGAATGGTAAAGCTGTAGAATGGTAAAGCTGTAGAATGGTAAAGTAGAATGGTAAAGCTGTAGAATGGTAAAGCTGTAGAATTGTAAAGTAGAATGGTAAAGTAGAATGGTAAAGTAGAATGGTAAAGTAGACTGGTAAAGTAGAATGGTAAAGCTAAAGAATGGTAAAGTAGAATGGTAAAGTAGTAGAATGGTAAAGCTGTAGAATGGTAAAGCTGTAGAATGGTAAAGTAGAATGGTAAAGCTGTAGAATTGTATTGTAGAATGGTAAAGTAGAATGGTAAAGCTAAAGAATGGTAAAGTAGAATGGTAAAGCTGTAGAATGGTAAAGTAGAATGGTAAAGCTGTAGAATGGTAAAGTAGAATGGTAAAGTAGTAGAATGGTATAGTAGAATGGTATAGTAGAATGGTAAAGTAGAATGGTAAAGCTGTAGAATGGTAAAGTAGAATGGTAAAGCTGTGGAATGGTAAAGTAGAATGGTAAAGTAGAATGGTATAGTAGAATGGTAAAGCTGTAGAATGGTATAGTAGAATGGTATCGTAGAATTGTAAAACTGTAGAATGGTACAGTAGAATGGTAAAGCTGTAGAATGGTAAAGTAGAATGGTTAAGTAGAATGGTATAGTAGAATGGTAAAGTAGAATGGTATAGTAGAATGGAAAAGCTGTAGAATGGTAAAGTAGAATGGTAAAGTAGTAGAATGGTATAGTAGAATGGTATAGTTGAATGGTATAGTAGAATGGTATAGTTGAATGGAAAAGCTGTAGAATGGTAAAGTAGAATGGTAAAGTAGTAGAATGGTATAGTAGAATGGTATAGTAGAATGGTAAAGTAGAATGGTAAAGCTGTAGAATGGTAAAGTAGAATGGTAAAGCTGTGGAATGGTAAAGTAGAATGGTAAAGTAGAATGGTATAGTAGAATGGTAAAGCTGTAGAATGGTATAGTAGAATGGTATCGTAGAATTGTAAAACTGTAGAATGGTACAGTAGAATGGTAAAGCTGTAGAATGGTAAAGTAGAATGGTTAAGTAGAATGGTATAGTAGAATGGTAAAGTAGAATGGTATAGTAGAATGGTAAAGCTGTAGAATTATATAGCAGAATGGTAAAGTAGAATGGTAAAGCCATAAAATGGTAAAGTAGAATGGTAAAGTAGATTGGTACAGTAGACTTGTAAAGTAGAATGGTAAACCTGTAGAAGGGTAAAGTAGAATGGTAAAGCTGTAGAATGGTAAAGTAGAATGGTAAAGCTGTAGAATGGTAAAGTAGAATGGTATAGTAGAATGGTATAGTAGAATGGTAAAGTAGAATGATAAAGCTCTAGAATGGTATAGAAGAATGGTAAAGCTGTAGAATGGTATCGTCAAACGGTATTGTAGAATGGTAATATATATATATATAAAGTAGAATGGTATAGTAGAATGGTAAAGCTGTAGAATGGTAAAGTAGAATGGTAAAGTAGAATGTTAAAGCTGTAGAATGGTAAAGTAGAATGGTAAAGCTGTAGAATGGTATAGTATAATGGTTAAGTAGAATGGTATAGTAGAATGGTAAAGTAGAATGGTATAGTAGAATGGTAAAGCTGAAGAATTGTAGAACGGTATAAGTAGAGCGGTATTGTGGAATGGTATAGTAGAATGTCTAACATCAGTTATGACCATGTCGCATTTACCATCCGGTAGAGCAGAGATCAGCTCAAAAACACATGCTCTTTCTCCGTGTGTGTGTGTGTGTGTGTGTGTGTGTGTGTGTGTGTGTGTGTGTGTGTGTGTGTGTGTGTGTGTGTGTGTGTGTGTGTGTGTGTGTGTGTGTGTGTGTATGTTTGAGCAGATGGGCGTTGTGTGTGAGCAGATGGGCTGCGTGTGTGTGCACTGTGTGGTTTGGGTGGTTTGACAGAGAACAGGGCGGGGCTTTGGACCTCTGACCAGTGTGTGTGTGTGTGTGCATTTGCCAGCTGACCCTGTTTTCCCCTCTCCTCCTCCTCTTCCCCTCCCCTTACATCACATCCTCCTCCCTTCTCCTCTCCTGTCCTCCATCCATTTATCTTTCTAATTGGTAAATTGCATTTACTCGAGACAATCATTTTATTACCTCCTTCAGGTTCCATCTCTCCTTCCCTACCATTCTCTCTCTCCTCTCCTGTCCTACCCACATTCAGGTTCCATCTCTCCTTCCCTACCATTCTCTCTCCTCTCCTGTCCTACCCACCTTCAGGTTCCATCTCTCCTTCCCTACCATTCTCTCTCTCCTCTCCTCCTTCAGGTTTAATCTCTCCTTCCCTGCCATTCTCTCTCTCCTCTCCTGTCCTACCCACCTTCAGGTTCCATCTCTCCTTCCCTACCATTCTCTCTCTCCTCTCCTCGCCTACCCTCCTTCAGGTTCCATCTCTCCTTCCCTACCATTCTCTCTCTCCTCTCCTCCTTCAGGTTTAATCTCTCCTTCCCTGCCATTCTCTCTCTCCTCTCCTGTCCTACCCACCTTCAGGTTCCATCTCTCCTTCCCTACCATTCTCTCTCTCCTCTCCTCGCCTCTCCTCCTTCAGGTTTAATCTCTCCTTCCCTGCCATTCTCTCTCCCCTCAGATATTTTTCCCTGCACTCAGTGTGCTTTTATTTAGAGGAATAATTGACTTAACATTTGGAGGGAGGGAGAAAGGGAATGAGGGGTGGAGGGAGATACAGACAACAAATTCCAATTGGCTATACTAAAACTCTTTAACATCATCCTTAGCTCTGGCATCTTCCCCAATATTTGGAACCAAGGACTGATCACCCCAATCCACAAAAGTGGAGACAAATTTGACCCCAATAACTACCGTGGAATGTGCGTCAACAGTAACCTTGGGAAAATCCTCTGCATTATCATTAACAGAAGACTCGTACATTTCCTCAATGAAAACAATTTATTGAGCAAACGTCTAATTGGCTTTTTACCAAATTACCGTACAACAGACCATGTATTCACCCTGCACACTCTAATTGACAACCAAACAAACCAAAACTAAGGCAAAGTCTTCTCATGCTTTGTTGATTTCAAAAAAGCCTTTGACTCAATTTGGCATGAGGGTCTGCTATACAAACTGATGGAAAGTGGTGTTGGGGGTAAAATACGACATTATAAAATCCATGTACACAAACAACAAGTGTGTGGTTAAAATTGGCAAAAAACACACACATTTCTTCACACAGGGTCGTGGGGTGAGACAGGGATGCAGCTTAAGCCCCACCCTCTTCAACATATACATCAACGAATTGGCGCGGGCACTAGAAAAGTCTGCAGCACCAGGCCTCACCCTACTAGAATCCGAAGTCAAATGTCTACTGTTTGCTGATGATCTGGTGCTTCTGTCAACAACCAAGGAGGGCCTACAGCAGCACCTAGATCTTCTGCACAGATTCTGTCAGACCTGGGCCCTGACAGTAAATCTCAGTAAGACCAAAATAATGGTGTTCCAAAAAAGGTCCAGTCGCCAGGACCACAAATACAAATTCCATCTAGACACTGTTGCCCTAGAGCACACAAAACACTATACATACCTTGGCCTAAACATCAGCGCCACAGGTAACTTCCACAAAGCTGTGAACGATCTGAGAGACAAGGCAAGAAGGGCATTCTATGCCATCAAAAGGAACATAACTTTCAACATACCAATTAGGATTTGGCTAAAAATACTTGAATCAGTCATAGAGCCCATTGCCCTTTATGGTTGTGAGGTCTGGGGTCCGCTCGCCAACCAAGACTTCACAAAATGGGACAAACACCAAATTGAGACTCTGCACACAGAATTCTGCAAAAATATCCCCCATGTACAACGTAGAACACCAAATAATGCATGCAGAGCAGAATTAGGCCGATACACACTAATTATCAAAATCCAGAAAAGAGGCGTTAAATTCTATAACCACCTAAAAGGAAGCGATTCCCAAACCTTCCATAACAAAGCCATCACCTACAGAGAGATGAACCTGGAGAAGAGTCCCCTAAGCAAGCTGGTCCTGGGGCTCTGTTCACAAACACAAACACACCCTACAGAGCCCCAGGACAGCAGCACAATTAGACCCAACCAAATCATGAGAAAACAAAAAGATAATTACTTGACACATTGGAAAGAATTAACAAAAAAACAGAGCAAACTAGAATGCTATTTGGCCCTACACAGAGAGTACACAGCAGCAGAATACCTGACCACTGTGACTGACCCAAAATTAAGGAAAGCTTTGACTATGTACAGACTCAGTGAGCATAGCCTTGCTATTGAGAAAGGCCGCCGTAGGCAGACATGGCTCTCAAGAGAAGACAGGCTATGTGCTCACTGCCCACAAAATGAGGTGGAAACTGAGCTGCACTTCCTAACCTCCTGTCCAATGTATGACAATATTAGAGATACATATTTCCCTCAGATTACACAGATCCACAAAATTCAAAAACAAATCCAATTTTGATAAACTCCCATATCTACTGGGTGAAATTCCACAGTGTGCCATCACAGCAGCAAGATTTGTGACCTGTTGCCACGAGAAAAGGGCAACCAGTGAAGAACAAACACCATTGTAAACACAGCCCATATTTATGCTTATTTATTTTCCCTTGTGTACTTTAACCATTTGTACATTGTTAAAACACTGTATATATATATATATGACATTTGTAATGTCTTTATTGTTTTGAAACTTCTGTATGTGTAATGTTTACTGTTAATTGTTATTGTTTGTTTCACTTTTGTATATTATCTACCTCACTTGCTATGGCAATGTTAACACATGTTTCCCATGCCAATAAAGCCCCTTGAATTGAATTGAATTGAGTATTTCCTCTACCAACTCTACCTTGTCACAACACACAACTGATTGGCTCAAAAGCATTAAGGAAATAAATTCTACAAATGAGCTTTTAACAAGGCACACCTGTTAATTGAAATGTATTCCAGGTTCCACTGTACACTGTACCTCATGAAGCTGGTTGAGAGAATGCCAAGAGTGTGCAAAGGTGTCATCAAGGCAAAGGGTGGCTACTTTGAAGAATCTCAAATCTCAAATATATTTAGATTTGTTTAACACTTTTTTGGTTATTACATGATTCCATTTGTGTTATTTCATAGTTTTGATGTCTTCACTATTATTCTACAATGTAGAAAATAGTCCCCTGGTACCTCACAGCACAGAAATGCCAATTCATTCTATGGCATAAATCAAATGTCAGCTCCAGATACCCCTATCTCAAAAGCTCCTCTCAGTTCACACAGACACAATATAGTTCTAACAACCCTATTCCCAATTAAAACAATCATTTGATGCAATAACAGTATTATAACATAATCTTGTAATTTCACCCATCTCTCTCTCTCTCCAATTCAAGGGGCTTTATTGGCATGGGAAACATGTGTCAACATTGCCAAAGCAAGTGAGGTAGATAATATACAAAAGTGAAACAAACAATAACAATTAACAGTAAACGTACAGAAGTTTCAAAACAATAAAGACATTACAAATGTCATATTACGTATATATATCGTGTTGCAACGATGTACAAATGGTTAAAGTACACAAGGATAAATAAATAAATAAGCATAAATATAAATATAAATATATCTTCACTGGTTGCCCTTTTCTCGTGGCAACAGGTCACACATCTTGCTGCTCTGATGGCACACTGTGGAATTTCTCCCAGCAGATATGGGAGTTTATCAAAATTGAGTTTGTTTTCAAATTGATTGTGGAACTGTGTAATCTGAGGGAAATATGTGTCTCTAATATGGTCATACATTGGACAGGTTAAGAAGTGCAGCTCAGTTTCTCACTCTCTCTCTCTCTCTCTCTCTCTCTCTCTCTGTCTCTCTCTCTGTCTCTCTCTCTCTCTCTCTCTCTCTCTCTCTCTCTCTGTCTCTGTCTCTCTGTCTCTGTCTCTCTCTCTGTCTCTCTCTCTGTCTCTCTCTCTGTCTCTCTCTCTCTCAATTCAATTCAATTCAAGGGCTTTATTGGCATGGGAAACATGTGTTAACATTGCCAAAGCAAGTAAGGTAGATAATATATAAAGTGAAATAAACAATAGGAGTTGTTCAAAATTTGATTTGTTTTCGAATTCTTTGTGGATCTGTGTAATCTGAGGGAAATATGTCTCTCTAATATGGTCATACATTGGGCAGGAGGTTAGGAAGTGCAGCTCAGTTTCCACCTCATTTTGTGGGCAGTGAGCACATAGCCTGTCTTCTCTTGAGAACCATGTCTGCCTACGGCGGCCTTTCTCAATAGCAAGTCTATGCTTGCTGAGTCTGTACATAGTCAAAGCGTTCCTTAATTTTGGGTCAGTCACAGTGGTCAGGTATTCTGCTGCTGTGTACTCTCTGTGTAGGGCCAAATAGCATTCTAGTTTGCTCTGTTTTTTTGTTAATTCTTTCCAATGTGTCAAGTAATTATCTTTTTGTTTTCTCATGATTTGGTTGGGTCTAATTGTGCTGCTGTCCTGGGGCTCTGTAGGTTGTGTTTGTGAACAGAGCCCCAGGACCAGCTTGCTTAGGGGACTCTTCTCCATGTTTATGTCTCTGTAGGTGATGGCTTTGTTGTGGAAGGTTTGGGAATCGCTTCCTTTTAGGTGGTTATAGAATTTAACAGCTCTTTTCTGGATTTTGATAATTAGTGGGTATCGGCCTAATTCTGCTCTGCATGCATTATTTGGTGTTCTACGTTGTACACGGAGGATATTTTTGCAGAATTCTGCATGCAGAATCTCTCCCTCTCCCTCCGTCTCTCTGTCTCCGTCTCTCTATCGCTCCCTCTCTCCATCTCTGTCTCTGAGGCTATCTCATGTCCTTGTTTCCTTGTCTGGTACATATTACTCCAGCTACACCCACACAAACTCACAGACCCTTTCTTCCAATAGCTGATTAAATCAGTTTCCGGTAAGAGACTCAGCCTGTCTAGCTGAAATACTGTAGTATAGACCAGGGTACAGCAGAGAACAGGACAGAGAGAGTGGATAGGGAGAAGAGAAGGAGGGGGAGAGAGTAGTGCAGAGGGAGAGAGAGAGTGGATAGGGAGAAGAGAAGGAGGGGGACAGAGTAGTGCAGAGGGAGAGAGAGAGTGGATAGGGAGAAGAGAAGGAGGGGGAGAGAGAGAGAAAACGTTTAAGGAAGAGTGAAAGGGGTTAACCACTTTATCCAATTAGAAAATAATAAATCCACTCATGCATTAACAGACATTACACTTACTGACACACACACACACCCACAATGTACACACACACACACACAATGTACACACACACAACATACACACACACACTGTACACACACACACAACATACACACACACACTGTACACACACACACACAACATTCACACACACACACACACACACACACACACACACACACACACACACACACACACACACACACACACACACACACACACACACACCTTGCCTCTCTGTGCTGGTCCTGCATGGTTCCGGTCCTGCATGGTTCCAGTCCTGTTCTCAGTATGTTATCACCTCCCTCTAGAGGATATTGGACGAGTCACACGTCAGATAAATGATACTAATAATGAAATCCAGTACATAGTTCGCTCTCCTCACAAGGATTTAGCCATAAGATCCACCATGATGTAGTTTACACTATTTGAATTTTGCAAAAACACAAAAGAAATGGTTGTGTGCACGAAACTTGATATTTGGCATCTATGGACAAAGGTCTCTCATCTATGGACAAAGGTCTCCTCTTTGGACAAAGGTCTCATCTATGGACAATGGTCTCATCTATGGACAAAGGTCTCATCTATGGACAATGGTCTCATCTATGGACAAAGGTCTCATCTATGGAGAAAGGTTTCATCTATGGACAATGGTCTCTCATCTATGGACAAAGGTCTCATCTATGGACAAAGGTCTCTCATCGATGGACAATGGTCTCATCTATGGACAAAGGTCTCATCTATGGACAAAGGTCTCATCTATGGACAAAGGTCTCTCATCGATGGACAATGGTCTCATCTATGGACAAAGGTCTCTCATCTATGGACAAAGGTCTCATCTATGGACAAAGGTCTCATCTATGGACAAAGGTCTCTCATCTATGGACAAAGGTCTCATCTATGGACAAAGGTCTCTCATCTATGGAGAAAGGTCTCATCTATGGACAAAGGTCTCATATATGGACAAAGGTGTCTCATCTATGGACAAAGGTCTCATTTAAGGACAAAGGTCTCTCATCTATGGACAAAGGTCTCATCTATGGATAAAGGTCTCTCATCTATGGACAAAGGTCTCATCTATGGACAAAGGTCTCATCTATGGACAAAGGTCTCATCTATGGACAAAGGTCTCTCATCTATGGACAATGGTCTCATCTATGGACAAAGGTCTCATATATGGACAAAGGTCTCTCATCTATGGACAAAGGTCTCTCATCTATGGACAAAGGTCTCTCATCTATGGACAAAGGTCTCTCATCTATGGACAAAGGTCTCTCATCTATGGATAAAGGTCTCTCATCTATGGACAAAGGTTTCATCTATGGACAAAGGTCTCATCTATGGACAAAGGTCTCATCTATGGACAAAGGTCTCATCTATGGACAAAGGTCTCATCTATGGACAAAGGTCTCATCTATGGACAAAGGTCTCATCTATGGACAAAGGTCTCTCATCTATGGACAATAGTCTCATCTATGGACAAAGGTCTCATCTATGGACAAAGGTCTCTCATCTATGGACAAAGGTCTCTCATCTATGGACAAAGGTCTCATCTATGGACAAAGGTCTCTCATCTATGGACAAAGGTCTCATCTATGGACAAAGGTCTCTCATCTATGGAGAAAGGTCTCATCTATGGACAAAGGTCTCATATATGGACAAAGGTGTCTCATCTATGGACAAAGGTCTCATTTAAGGACAAAGGTCTCTCATCTATGGACAAAGGTCTCATCTATGGATAAAGGTCTCTCATCTATGGACAAAGGTCTCATCTATGGACAAAGGTCTCATCTATGGACAATGGTCTCATCTATGGACAAAGGTCTCATATATGGACAAAGGTCTCTCATCTATGGACAAAGGTCTCTCATCTATGGACAAAGGTCTCTCATCTATGGACAAAGATCTCATCTATGGACAAAGGTCTCTCAGAGGGAGTGCAGAGGGAGAGAGAGAGTGGATAGGGAGAAGAGAAGGAGGGGGAGAGAGAGAGAAAACGTTTAAGGAAGAGTGAAAGGGGTTAACCACTTTATCCAATTAGAAAATAATAAATCCACTCATGCATTAACAGACATTACACTTACTGACACACACACACACCCACAATGTACACACACACACACACAATGTACACACACACAACATACACACACACACTGTACACACACACACAACATACACACACACACTGTACACACACACACACAACATTCACACACACACACACACACACACACACACACACACACACACACACACACACACACACACACACACACCTTGCCTCTCTGTGCTGGTCCTGCATGGTTCCGGTCCTGCATGGTTCCAGTCCTGTTCTCAGTATGTTATCACCTCCCTCTAGAGGATATTGGACGAGTCACACGTCAGATAAATGATACTAATAATGAAATCCAGTACATAGTTCGCTCTCCTCACAAGGATTTAGCCATAAGATCCACCATGATGTAGTTTACACTATTTGAATTTTGCAAAAACACAAAAGAAATGGTTGTGTGCACGAAACTTGATATTTGGCATCTATGGACAAAGGTCTCTCATCTATGGACAAAGGTCTCATCTATGGACAAAGGTCTCTCATCTATGGGCAAAGGTCTCTCATCTATGGACACAGGTCTCATCTATGGACACAGGTCTCTCATCTATGGACACAGGTCTCATCTATGGACACAGGTCTCTCATCTATGGACAAAGGTCTCTCATCTATGGACACAGTTCTCATCTATGGACAAAGGTCTCTCATCTATGGACAAAGGTCTCATCTATGGACAAAGGTCTCATCTATGGACAAAGGTCTCTCATCTATGGACACAGGTCTCATCTATGGACACAGGTCTCTCATCCATGGGCAAAAGTCTCTCAATCTATGGACACAGATCTCATCTATGGACAAAGGTCTCATCTATGGACAAAGGTCTCATCTATGGACAAAGGTCTCATCTATGGAGAAAGGTTTCATCTATGGACAAAGGTCTCATCTATGGACAATGGTCTCATCTATGGACAAAGGTCTCATCTATGGACAAAGGTCTCATCTATGGACAAAGGTCTCTCATCTATGGACAATGGTCTCATCTATGGACAATGGTCTCATCTATGGACAAAGGTCTCTCATCTATGGACAAAGGTCTCTCATCTATGGAGAAAGGTCTCATCTATGGACAAAGGTCTCTCATCTATGGAGAAAGGTCTCATCTATGGACACAGGTCTCATCTATGGACACAGGTCTCATCTATGGACACAGGTCTCTCATCCATGGGCAAAAGTCTCTCATCTATGGACACAGGTCTCTCATCCATGGGCAAAGGTCTCTCATCTATGGACACAGGTCTCTCATCCATGGGCAAAGGTCTCTCATCTATGGACACAGGTCTCATCTATGGACAAAGGTCTCATCTATGGACAAAGGTCTCTCATCTATGGACACAGGTCTCATCTATGGACACAGGTCTCTCATCCATGGGCAAAGGTCTCTCATCTATGGACACAGGTCTCATCTATGGACACAGGTCTCATCTATGGACACAGGTCTCATCTATGGACACAGGTCTCTCATCCATGGGCAAAAGTCTCTCATCTATGGACACAGGTCTCTCATCTATGGACACAGGTCTCTCATCCATGGGCAAAAGTCTCTCATCTATGGACAAAGGTCTCTCATCTATGGACACAGGTCTCTCATCCATGGGCAAAAGTCTCTCATCTATGGACACAGGTCTCTCATCCATGGGCAAAGGTCTCTCATCTATGGACACAGGTCTCATCTATGGACAAAGGTCTCATCTATGGACAAAGGTCTCTCATCTATGGACACAGGTCTCATCTATGGACACAGGTCTCTCATCCATGGGCAAAGGTCTCTCATCTATGGACACAGGTCTCATCTATGGACAAAGGTCTCATCTATGGACAAAGGTCTCTCATCTATGGACACAGGTCTCATCTATGGACACAGGTCTCTCATCCATGGGCAAAAGTCTCTCAATCTATGGACACAGGTCTCATCTATGGACAAAGGTCTCATCTATGGACAAAGGTCTCTCATCTATGGGCAAAGGTCTCTCATCTATCGACAAAGGTCTCATCTATGGACAAAGGTCTCTCATCTATGGGCAAAGGTCTCTCATCTATGGACACAGGTCTCATCTATGGACAAAGGTCTCTCATCTATGGACACAGGTCTCATCTATGGACACAGGTCTCTCATCTATGGACAAAGGTCTCTCATCTATGGACACAGGTCTCATCTATGGACACAGGTCTCATCTATGGACAAAGGTCTCTCATCTATGGACACAGGTCTCATCTATGGACACAGGTCTCTCATCTATGGACAAAGGTCTCTCATCTATGGACAAAGGTCTCATCTATGGACACAGGTCTCATCTATGGACAAAGGTCTCTCATCTATGGACACAGATCTCATCTATGGACACAGGTCTCTCATCTATGGACAAAGGTCTCTCATCTATGGACACAGGTCTCATCTATGGACAAAGGTCTCTCATCTATCGACAAAGGTCTCTCATCTATGGACAAAGGTCTCATCTATGGACAAAGGTCTCATCTATGGACAAAGGTCTCATCTATGGACAAAGGTCTCTCATCTATGGACACAGGTCTCTCATCCATGGGCAAAGATCTATCATCTATGGACACAGGTCTCATCTATGGACACAGGTCTCTCATCCATGGGCAAAGGTCTCTCATCTATGGACACAGGTCTCATCTATGGACAAAGGTCTCATCTATGGACAAAGTTCTCATCTATGGACAAAGTTCTCATCTATGGACAAAGGTCTCTCATCTATGGACAAAGGTCTCATCTATGGACAAAGGTCTCATCTATGGACAAAGGTCTCATCTATGGACAAAGGTCTCATCTATGGACAAAGGTCTCTCAACGTAATATTTTCCAGATTAGTACCTAAAACAAGATGTCCGCAATTGACCAATAAACATTAACATGGGTGTGGTCTTGCACTAAAAATATAGAAAAATCAGTCAAGGATATTCAAATCCAATCACATTTTATTGGTCACATGCACATGTTTAGCCAATGTTATTGCAGGTTCCTCTCTAGGTTTCTTCCTGGGTTCCTGCCTTTCTAGGGAGTTCTTCCTAGCCACTGTGCTTCTACATCTGCATTGCTTGCTGTTTGGGGTTTTAGGCTGGGTTTCTATACAGCACTTTGAGACATCAGCTGATGTAAGAAGGGCTTTATAAATAAATGTTATTGATTGGTTGATGGAAAAATTATTGTGTTTCTAGCTCCGACAGTGTAGTAATATCTAACAATTTCACAACACATACCCAATACACACAAATATAAGTAAAGGAATGTAATTAAGAATATATAAATATATGGATGAGCAATGTCAGAGCAGAATAGACTAATATACAGTAGATAGTATAGAATACAGTTTATACATATGAGATGAGTAATGCAAAATATGTAAACATTGTTAAAGTGACTAGTGTTAATTAAAATACAAAAGTGGCCAGTGATTTCAAGTTTATGTATATAGGCAGCAGCCACTCAATGTTAGTGGTGGCTGTTTAACAGTCTGATGGCCTTGAGATAGAAGCTGTTTTTCAGTCTCTCGGTCCCAGTGGCTGGAGTTGAGTCAGTGTCAGTGTGTTGGCAGCAGCCACTCAATGTTAGTGATGGCTGTTTAACAGTCTGATGGCCTTGAGATAGAAGCTGTTTTTCAGGGTTTTTTCAGCTGCTGCGCCTTCTTCACAATGCTGACTGTGTGGGTGGACCAATTCAGTTGGTCCGTGATGTGTACGCCGAGGAACTTAAAACTTACTACCCTCTCAACTAATGTACCATCAATGTGGATAGAGGGGTGATCCCTCTGCTGTTTCCTGAAGTCCACGATCATCTCCTTTGTTTTGTTGACATTGAGTGAGAGGTTATTTTCCTGACACCACACTCCCAGAGCCCTCACCTCTTCCCTGTAGGCTGTCTCGCCATTGTTGGTAATCAAGCCTACCACTGTTGTGTCGCCTCAATTGGGTTGAGGTCAGATGATTGTGGAGGCCAGGTCATCTGATGCAGCACTCTATCACTCTCCTTCGTCAAATAGCTCTTACACAGCCTGGAGATGTGTCGGGTCATTGTCCTGTTGAAAAACAAATGATAGTGGTACTAAGCGCAAACCAGATCGGAAGGCGAATATCTGCAGAATGTTGTGGTTGCCATGCTGGTTAAGTGTGCCTTGAATTCAAAATAAATCACTGACAGTGTCACCAGCAAAGCACCCCCACACCATCACACCTCCTCCTCCATGCTTCACGGTGGGAACCACACACCTCCTCCTCCATGCTTCACGGTGGGAACCACACACCTCCTCCTCCATGCTTCATGGTGGGTATCACACACCTCCTCCTCCATGCTTCACGGTGGGTATCACACACCTCCTCCATGCGTCACGGTGGGAACCACACACCACTTCCTCCATGCTTCACGGTGGGAACCACACACCTCCTCCTCCATGCTTCACGTCGGGACCCACACACCTCCTCCTCCATGCTTCACGGTGGGAACCACACATGTTGAGATCATCCCTTCACCTCTTCTGCATGTCACAAAGACACAGTGGTTGGAACAAAAAATCTCCAATTTGGATACCAAAGGATACATTTCCACCAGTCTAATGTCCATTGCACATGTTTCTTGGCCCAAGCAGGTCTCTTCTTCTTATCAGTGTCCTTTAGTAGGGGCTTCTCTTCAGCAATTCAACCATGAAGGCCTGATTCACGCAGTCTCCTCTAAACAGTTGATGTTGAGATGTCTGTTACTTGAAGTCTGTGAAGCATATATTTGGCCTGCAATTTCTGAGGCTTGTAACTCCAATGAACTTATCCTTATCCTGCAGCAGAGGTAACTCTGGGTCTTCCAGTCCTGTGGGGGTCCTCATAAGAGCCAGTTAACTCTAATGACCTTATCCTCTGCAGCAGAGGTAACTCTGGGTCTTCCTTTCCTGTGGCGGTCCTCATAAGAGCCAGTTAACTCTAATGACCTTATCCTCTGCAGCAGAGGTAACTCTGGGTCTTCCAGTCCTGTGGTGGTCCTCATGAGAGCCAGTTAACTCTAATGAACTTACCCTCTGCAGCAGAGGTAACTCTGGGTCTTCCAGTCCTGTGGCGGTCCTCATAAGAGCCAGTTTCATAATTGCGCTCGATGGTTTTTGCGACTGCACTTGAAGAAACTTTCAAAGTTCTTGAAATGTTCTGGATTGACTGTAATGATGAAGTAATGATGGACTGTCATTTCTCTTTGCTTATTTGAGCTGTTCTTGTCATAATATGGACTTGGTCTTTTTCCAAATAGGTCTATCTTCTCTACACCACCCCGACCTTGTCACAACACAACTGATTGGCTCAAAAGCATTAAGGAGGAAATAAATTCCACAAATAACTTTTAAAAACGCACAGATGTTAATTGAAATGCATTCCAGGTGACGACCTCATGAAGCTGAATGCCAAATTCAAATACAGAGTTCAATCCCGGGCTGTATCACAAACGGTGGAAGTCCCATAGCATTGTTAGGGTTTAGCCAGGTAGGCCATCATTGTAAATAAGAATCTGTTCTTGACTGACTTGCCTAGTTAAATAAAGATAAAAAAAAAATCTAATGTTATTTATCACATGCTCCGAAATGCTTATATACAAGCACTTAACCAACAAAGCAGTTCAAGAAATATTTAAGAAATATTAAGAAAATATTTATCAAACAAATTAAACTTAAAAAAGTAACCCAAGAAAATTACATAACAATAATGAGGCTATATACACGGGGTACCGGTACAGAGTCAATGTGCAGGGTACAGGTTAGTAATGAGGCTATATACACGGGGTACCGGTACAGAGTCAATGTGCAGGGTACAGGTTAGTAATGAGGCTATATACACGGGGTACCGGTAGAGTCAATGTGCAGGGTACAGGTTAGTAATGAGGCTATATACACGGGGTACCGGTAGAGTCAATGTGCAGGGTACAGGTTAGTAATGAGGCTATATACACGGGGTACCGGTAGAGTCAATGTGCAGGGTACAGGTTAGTAATGAGGCTATATACACGGGGTACCGGTACAGAGTCAATGTGCAGGGTACAGGTTAGTAATGAGGCTATATACACGGGGTACCGGTACAGAGTCAATGTGCAGGGTACAGGTTAGTAATGAGGCTATATACACGGGGTACCGGTACAGAGTCAATGTGCAGGGTACAGGTTAGTAATGAGGCTATATACACGGGGTACCGGTACAGAGTCAATGTGCAGGGTACAGGTTAGTAATGAGGCTATATACACGGGGTACCGGTACAGAGTCAATGTGCAGGGTACAGGTTAGTAATGAGGCTATATACACGGGGTACCGGTACAGAGTCAATGTGCAGGGTACAGGTTAGTAATGAGGCTATATACACGGGGTACCGGTACAGAGTCAATGTGCAGGGTACAGGTTAGTAATGAGGCTATATACACGGGGTACCGGTACAGAGTCAATGTGCAGGGTACAGGTTAGTAATGAGGCTATATACACGGGGTACCGGTACAGAGTCAATGTGCAGGGTACAGGTTAGTAATGAGGCTATATACACGGGGTACCGGTACAGAGTCAATGTGCAGGGTACAGGTTAGTAATGAGGCTATATACACGGGGTACCGGTACAGAGTCAATGTGCAGGGTACAGGTTAGTAATGAGGCTATATACACGGGGTACCGGTACAGAGTCAATGTGCAGGGTACAGGTTAGTAATGAGGCTATATACACGGGGTACCGGTACAGAGTCAATGTGCAGGGTACAGGTTAGTAATGAGGCTATATACACGGGGTACCGGTACAGAGTCAATGTGCAGGGTACAGGTTAGTAATGAGGCTATATACACGGGGTATCGGTAGAGTCAATGTGCAGGGTACAGGTTAGTAATGAGGCTATATACACGGGGTACCGGTACAGAGTCAATGTGCAGGGTACAGGTTATTAATGAGGCTATATACACGGGGTACCGGTAGAGTCAATGTGCAGGGTACAGGTTAATATTGAGGCTATATACACGGGGTACCGGTACAGAGTCAATGTGCAGGGTACAGGTTAGTAATGAGGCTATATACACGGGGTACCGGTAGAGTCAATGTGCAGGGTACAGGTTAATAATGAGGCTATATACACGGGGTACCGGTACAGAGTCAATGTGCAGGGTACAGGTTAGTAATGAGGCTATATACACGGGGTACCGGTACAGAGTCAATGTGCAGGGTACAGGTTAGTAATGAGGCTATATACACGGGGTACCGGTACAGAGTCAATGTGCAGGGTACAGGTTAGTAATGAGGCTATATACACGGGGTACCGGTACAGAGTTAATGTTCAGGGTACAGGTTAGTAATGAGGCTATATACACGGGGTATCGGTAGAGTCAATGTGCAGGGTACAGGTTAGTAATGAGGCTATATACACGGGGTACCGGTACAGAGTCAATGTGCAGGGTACAGTTTATTAATGAGGCTATATACACGGGGTACCGGTAGAGTCAATGTGCAGGGTACAGGTTAATATTGAGTCTATATACACGGGGTACCGGTACAGAGTCAATGTGCAGGGTACAGGTTAGTAATGAGGCTATATACACGGGGTACCGGTAGAGTCAATGTGCAGGGTAAAGGTTAATAATGAGGCTATATACACGGGGTACCGGTACAGAGTCAAAGTGCAGGGTACAGGTTAGTAATGAGGCTATATACACGGGGTACCGGTACAGAGTCAATGTGCAGGGTACAGGTTAGTAATGAGGCTATATACACGGGGTACCGGTACAGAGTCAATGTGCAGGGTACAGGTTAGTAATGAGGCTATATACACGGGGTACCGGTACAGAGTCAATGTGCAGGGTACAGGTTAGTAATGAGGCTATATACACGGGGTACCGGTACAGAGTCAATGTGCAGGGTACAGGTTAGTAATGAGGCTATATACACGGGGTACCGGTACAGAGTCAATGTGCAGGGTACAGGTTAGTAATGAGGCTATATACACGGGGTACCGGTAGAGTCAATGTGCAGGGTACAGGTTAGTAATGAGGCTATATACACGGGGTACCGGTACAGAGTCAATGTGCAGGGTACAGGTTAGTAATGAGGCTATATACACGGGGTACCGGTAGAGTCAATGTGCAGGGTACAGGTTAGTAATGAGGCTATATACACGGGGTACCGGTAGAGTCAATGTGCAGGGTACAGGTTAGTAATGAGTCTATATACACGGGGTACCGGTAGAGTCAATGTGCAGGGTACAGGTTAGTAATGAGGCTATATACACGGGGTACCGGTACCGAGTCAATGTGCAGGGTACAGGTTAGTAATGAGGCTATATACACGGGGTACCGGTAGAGTCAATGTGCAGGGTACAGGTTAGTAATGAGGCTATATACACGGGGTACCGGTAGAGTCAATGTGCAGGGTACAGGTTAGTAATGAGGCTATATACACGGGGTACCGGTAGAGTCAATGTGCAGGGTACAGGTTAGTAATGAGGCTATATACACGGGGTACCGGTAGAGTCAATGTGCAGGGTACAGGTTAGTAATGAGGCTATATACACGGGGTACCGGTAGAGTCAATGTGCAGGGTACAGGTTAGTAATGAGGCTATATACACGGGGTACCGGTAGAGTCAATGTGCAGGGTACAGGTTAGTAATGAGGCTATATACACGGGGTACCGGTAGAGTCAATGTGCAGGGTACAGGTTAGTAATGAGGCTATATACACGGGGTACCGGTAGAGTCAATGTGCAGGGTACAGGTTAGTAATGAGGCTATATACACGGGGTACCGGTAGAGTCAATGTGCAGGGTACAGGTTAGTAATGAGGCTATATACACGGGGTACCGGTACAGAGTCAATGTGCAGGGTACAGGTTAGTAATGAGGCTATATACACGGGGTACCGGTACAGAGTCAATGTGCAGGGTACAGGTTAGTAATGAGGCTATATACACGGGGTACCGGTACAGAGTCAATGTGCAGGGTACAGGTTAGTAATGAGGCTAAAACACGGGGTACCGGTACAGAGTCAATGTGCAGGGTACAGGTTAGTAATGAGGCTATATACACGGGGTACCGGTACAGAGTCAATGTGCAGGGTACAGGTTAGTAATGAGGCTATATACACGGGGTACCGGTACAGAGTCAATGTGCAGGGTACAGGTTAGTAATGAGGCTATATACACGGGGTACCGGTACAGAGTCAATGTGCAGGGTACAGGTTAGTAATGAGGCTATATACACGGGGTACCGGTACAGAGTCAATGTGCAGGGTACAGGTTAGTAATGAGGCTATATACACGGGGTACCGGTACAGAGTCAATGTGCAGGGTACAGGTTAGTAATGAGGCTATATACACGGGGTACCGGTAGAGTCAATGTGCAGGGTACAGGTTAGTAATGAGGTATGGATAATATACAGCGATTAGCAGCAGCGTAAAAACAATGGGGGGTGTCAATGTAAATAGTTCGGGAAGCCATTTGTTTAGTTGTTCATCAATCTTATGGCTTGGGAAAGAGAATACAGTAGACGGCATGTGTCCGAAAGTGATTGATGACCTATTTTATGTGTCACATGGTTACACTTTTTCAACCAAAAACAGGGAGTTTTTCTGCTGCCTTGCAGATGAGAGAATGGCTTGAGATAAGACTTGCTCTATGTCAAATCAAACAGGCCCTAAGTGGAACATCCCTGCCAGGGTACGCATTGGAAGAGGAAGTCTGCGGGCGAGATGATTTGAAAGACATAAGAATCTCTTCAGTGGCATGTAGTCCAGACTCCAAACTGACCGTTTTAGGTTGTGCCGAATTCATTAGTTCAAATGCAACCAAATCAGTTAGTTCGTATGTATTTTCAAATGCCTGCACAGAGGTCAACTATTTTGTGTCTGTCTTTAGCTTTAGGTGGGGAGATTGTTTTAAAGTCCTTGAAATGATGAAACAAGTGGAAAATCTTTTCCAACATCGTGAACATTTACAGCGATGGGCCCTTCTGTCCTCAAGACATATGTCACGGGTATCGTTGGAAGTAGACCAAAGTGCAGCGTTGTGAACATTTACAGCGATGGGCCCTGCTGTCCTCAAGACATCACTTGGGCCTAAAGGCAAGTTATGGAAAAGAAAACATACGAAACCTGGAAGGCGCTGGAGATCAAGCGTGGAAGAGACCGTGTCTGAACCAGGCACTTATTGACGAAGGGGATTTAGAGATGGATGGGGGTGTTGGTTTACAATAGATCCTTCACAAGGGCTTTTTCTCTAAGAAAGGAATTAAATAAGAATTAGAAATAAATGAATATATGGTATTGTTCAATAATATGTAAGCATTTTGGCACTAAAGATTTTTAAAAAATTGAATTTACATTGAATGAAATATCAGGCTCTGTCTCTTTCCCTCAACAGTTGTGTCAGCTCAAAAACACATGCTCTTTCTCCGTGTGTGTGTGTGTGTGTGTGTGTGTGTGTGTGTGTGTAAGGTCTTTGAAACAATTGTCTGAAAACAGTGGGGGTTGTCACGTTCGTTATAAGGATCGGACCAAGGCGCAGCGAGGTACGCGTACATTCTTTTATTTAACTGAATGAACACTGAACAAACTAACAAAATGAAATGTGAAGCTACACAAACGAGTGCTGACAGGCAACTACACATAGACAAGAACCCACAACAGAAAGTAGGAAACAGGGCTGCCTAAATATGATCCCCAATCAGGGACAACGATAAACAGCTGCCTCTGATTGGGAACCATATCAGGCCAACATAGAACCACAAAACCACCAGACCTACAACAACCCTAGACAAACAAAACCCTAGACATACAAAACCCTAGACAGACAAAACCCTACACATACAACACTAGAGTACCCACCCTAGTCAAACAGAGATATCTAAGGTCGTGACAAGGGTACTGTGGCGTCCGAGGAGCTCATGACCTCTGTCTCCCCCCTCGGGTGTGTGACAGTGTTCATGAGATCCATCAAAGACGAG
Source organism: Oncorhynchus masou masou (assembly GCF_036934945.1). Lineage (NCBI taxonomy): Eukaryota > Metazoa > Chordata > Actinopteri > Salmoniformes > Salmonidae > Oncorhynchus > Oncorhynchus masou. The sequence goes on along the minus strand of NC_088229.1, from coordinate 396,844 downwards.
AAAATGTCTGACGTGCTCACAGCATGACGATGGGGATTTACAACAGCCCCTTCATAAGGCCCTTTTGTCTAAGCAAGGAATTTGAGAATAATTACATATAACAGGCTCTCTCTGTCTCTGTCCTTCAAAGGTTGTGTGTGTGCGTGTGTGTCTGTGTGTGTGTGTGTGAGCATGTGGAAGGTCTTTTAAACAGCTTTCTGAAAACTGTGAGGTCATGTGGCGTCCGAGGATCTCATGACCCCTAAACCTCCAGAAGACTTCTCAGCATATTGTAGGGTCAGCAACAACAACAACACGTCAGGAAACACTTTTTATGTATTCTCGTGAGGTCTCCTAGGGTGGCTGTCTCATCCATCCTCTTTTTGAAAGGGTAATTGTACTCTTTAAGATGGGCCCTAGACTTATGACTTACACAGATCCGTTTTACCCCCTTTAACAACCTTTTAATGCACTGGGCTAAATCAGGGGCACACGGAGTGTTTCTTGGTCGTCTTAAACGTATCTACTGTGAAACAAAAGTGTACACCTCACACACAGGGTTATGGACTTAAAAAAGAAGACACCTGTAACATGTCAGATATAGTTTAAATCTATTCATTTACGAGTTTGCATCCCAATATGACACTTTAAATACAAAACACCTATTATTGAGCTGTACACTGAGATGCTTAGTTGGTCAATATTCCCTCCAGTGATTCATCTTGTCAACATGGGACCCATAAATGGAGCAGATATAGTTGAAGTTTTACATACACCTTAGCCAAATACATTTAAACTCAGTTTTTCACAATTCCTCATATTTAATCCTAGCAAAAATTCCCAGTGTGTGTGTGCGTTGTTTAAGTCAGGGCCAATAGATTAGCAGGTTCTGTAGAGAATAGACCTCAGAGAGAGCTGCTGCTGTAATCCCCTCCTGCTGCTGCTAATGAACACACACACATGCACGCTCGCACATGCACACACGCGTAACGAACACACAGCTTCTAAAGCCATGACATAATTTTCTGGAATTTTCCAAGCTGTTTGAAGGCACAGTCAACTTAGTGCATGTAAACTTCTAACCCACTGGAATTGTGATACCGTGCGTTATAAGTGAAATAATCAAGGAATTTGGGAAGTGGTTGAAAAATGAGTTTTAATGCCTCCAACCTGTGTATGTAAAGTGTATGTAAACTTCCGACTTCAGCAGTGTCTTATACCAATCTATCTTTATAGACATTCATCCATAACAAGGCCTCGGAGGCCCCTATAGTGTCCAAAAATCTCTCCAAAATGTAACCCATCTTTATTTTCATGCATATAATGGCTAACTATGATTAGAAACAATGATTAGAAACTATGGCCAACTATGAAAATAAATTATGAACAATGTCACTCAATGTATACCATGTCACTCAATATATACCATTTCACTCAATGTATACCATTTCACTCAATGTATACCATTTCACTCAATGTACACCATTTCACTCAATGTACACCATTTCACTCAATGTACACCATTTCACTCAATGTACACCATTTCACTCAATGTATACCATTTCACTCAATGTATACCATTTCACTCAATGTATACCATTTCACTCAATGTACACCATTTCACTCAATGTATACCATTTCACTCAATGTACACCATTTCACTCAATGTATACCATTTCACTCAATGTATACCATTTCACTCAATGTATACCATGTCACTCAATATATACCATTTCACTCAATGTATACCATTTCACTCAATGTATACCATTTCACTCAATGTATACCATTTCACTCAATGTATACCATGTCACTCAATATATACCATTTCACTCAATGTATACCATGTCACTCAATATATACCATTTCACTCAATGTACACCATTTCACTCAATGTACACCATTTCACTCAATGTATACCATTTCACTCAATGTATACCATTTCACTCAATGTATACCATTTCACTCAATGTACACCATTTCACTCAATGTATACCATTTCACTCAATGTACACCATTTCACTCAATGTATACCATTTCACTCAATGTATACCATTTCACTCAATGTATACCATGTCACTCAATATATACCATTTCACTCAATGTATACCATTTCACTCAATGTATACCATGTCACTCAATATATACCATTTCACTCAATGTATACCATGTCACTCAATATATACCATTTCACTCAATGTACACCATTTCACTCAATGTACACCATTTCACTCAATGTACACCATTTCACTCAATGTATACCATTTCACTCAATGTATACCATTTCACTCAATGTATACCATTTCACTCAATGTATACCATTTCACTCAATGTACACCATTTCACTCAATGTACACCATTTCACTCAATGTATACCATTTCACTCAATGTATACCATTTCACTCAATGTATACCATTTCACTCAATGTATACCATGTCACTCAATATATACCATTTCACTCAATGTATACCATTTCACTCAATGTATACCATGTCACTCAATATATACCATTTCACTCAATGTATACCATGTCACTCAATATATACCATTTCACTCAATGTACACCATTTCACTCAATGTACACCATTTCACTCAATGTACACCATTTCACTCAATGTATACCATTTCACTCAATGTATACCATTTCACTCAATGTATACCATTTCACTCAATGTACACCATTTCACTCAATGTATACCATGTCACTCAATGTATACCATTTCACTCAATGTATACCATGTCACTCAATATATACCATTTCACTCAATGTACACCATTTCACTCAATGTACACCATTTCACTCAATGTACACCATTTCACTCAATGTACACCATTTCACTCAATGTATACCATGTCACTCAATATATACCATTTCACTCAATGTACACCATTTCACTCAATGTACACCATTTCACTCAATGTACACCATTTCACTCAATGTATACCATGTCACTCAATATATACCATTTCACTCAATGTACACCATTTCACTCAATGTACACCATTTCACTCAATGTACACCATTTCACTCAATGTACACCATTTCACTCAATGTACACCATTTCACTCAATGTACACCATTTCACTCAATGTATACCATTTCACTCAATGTACACCATTTCACTCAATGTACACCATTTCACTCAATGTATACCATTTCACTCAATGTATACCATGTCACTCAATATATACCATTTCACTCAATGTATACCATGTCACTCAATATATACCATTTCACTCAATATATACCATTTCACTCAATGTATACCATGTCACTCAATATATACCATTTCACTCAATGTACACCATTTCACTCAATGTACACCATTTCACTCAATGTACACCATTTCACTCAATGTATACCATTTCACTCAATGTATACCATTTCACTCAATGTATACCATTTCACTCAATGTACACCATTTCACTCAATGTATACCATTTCACTCAATGTACACCATTTCACTCAATGTATACCATGTCACTCAATGTATACCATTTCACTCAATGTATACCAAAAAAGCAAATATTTTAAAAAGTAGCAAATACTTATGTTGTCACACCCTGACCTTAGAGTGCATTTTTTATGTCTCTTTTTGGTTTGGTCAGGGTGTGATTTGGGTGGGCATTCTATGTCCTTTATTTCTATGTATTGTATTTCTATGTGTTGGCCCGGTATGTTTCTCAATCAGGGACAGCTGTCTATTGTTGTTTCTGATTGAGAATCATACTTAGGTAGCCCTTTTTCCTTAATTTCAGTGTTGGTAGTTAACTTTGTTTGTGGCACTTAGCCCTGCAAGCTTCATGGTTGTGTCTTTCGTTTGTTGTTTTGTTGGCGACATTTTAAAATAAAATATACGCTCACGACGCTGCACTTTGGTCTACTTCCAACGATACCCGTGACATATGTCTTGAGGACAGAAGGGCCCATCGCTGTAAATGTTCACGACGCTGCACTTTGGTCTACTTCCAACGATACCCGTGACATATGTCTTGAGGACAGAAGGGCCCATCGCTGTAAATGTTCACGACGCTGCACTTTGGTCTACTTCCAACGATACCCGTGACATATGTCTTGAGGACAGAAGGGCCCATCGCTGTAAATGTTCACGATGTTGGAAAAGATTTTCCACTTGTTTCATCATTTCAAGGACTTTAAAACAATCTCCCCACCTAAAGCTAAAGACAGACACAAAATAGTTGACCTCTGTGCAGGCATTTGAAAATACATACGAACTAACTGATTTGGTTGCATTGAACTAATGAATTCGGCACAACCTAAAACGGTCAGTTTGGAGTCTTGACTACATGCCACTGAAGAGATTCTTATGTCTTTCAAATCATCTCGCCCGCAGACTTCCTCTTCCAATGCGTACCCTGGCAGGGATGTTCCACTTAGGGCCTGTTTGATTTGACATAGAGCAAGTCTTATCTCAAGCCATTCTCTCATCTGCAAGGCAGCAGAAAAACTCCCTGTTTTTGGTTGAAAAAGTGTAACCATGTGACTCATAAAATAGGTCATCAATCACTTTCGGACACATGCCGTCTACTGTATTCTCTTTCCCAAGCCATAAGATTGATGAACAACTAAACAAATGGCCTCCCGAACTATTTACATTGACACCCCCCCATTGTTTTTACGCTGCTGCTAATCGCTGTATATTATCCATACCTCATTACTAACCTGTACCCTGCACATTGACTCTACCGGTACCCCGTGTATATAGCCTCATTACTAACCTGTACCCTGCACATTGACTCTGTACCGGTACCCCGTGTATATAGCCTCATTACTAACCTGTACCCTGCACATTGACTCTACCGGTACCCCGTGTATATAGCCTCATTACTAACCTGTACCCTGCACATTGACTCTGTACCGGTACCCCGTGTATATAGCCTCATTACTAACCTGTACCCTGCACATTGACTCTGTACCAGTACCCCGTGTATATAGCCTCACAATTGTTATGTCATTTTCTTTAACTGCTTTGTTGGTGAATAAGGGCTTGTATATAAGCATTTCGGAGCTTGTGACAAAAAACTTCAGATTTTAGAACATTAGATGCCATACAACTCTCCTTCTGTGGCCTCCAACCGCTCTTAAATGCAAGTAAAACTAAATGAATGCTATTCAACCGATCGCTGCCCGCACCTGCCCGCCCATCCAGCATCACTACTCTGGATGGCTCTGACTTAGAATTAGTGGACAACTACAAATACCTAGGACCATCCTGCCGATCCTCGACTTCGGCGATGTCATTTATAAAATAGCTTCCAACACAACCTATTGTCCTGTAGCCCATCCCAGCCTTGTGCAGGTCTACAATTTTATCCCTGATGTCCTTACAAGGCTCTCTGGTCTTGGCCATTGTGGAGAGGTTGGAGTCAGTTTGATTGAGTGGGTCGTGTATGGGGCTTTGGTGACAAAACGGATGGCACTGTGATAGACTGCATCCAGTTTGTTGAGTAGAGTGCTGGAGGCTATTTTATAGATGACATCACCGAAGTCAAGGATGGGCAGGATGGTCAGTTTTACGTACTTGTTTTAGAAACCCTACCACCCCTCCCCCAATCGGAGTAAACTAATTAACAATAACACCTTGGCTTCCACCTTCAGTTTATACATATTGTACACATTTTACAGACTCAATCTATTTTACAATAGTTATATTCTGATTTTAGTCCTTCCTCTATTTCTGATGTGCATCCAGTTTGATTTCTATTTGTACAATGTGTTATTTCACAAAATGTATGAAGCTATATATATTTGACAGACCCCGCATGTTTTACATTGGTTATATTATCCACCCTTCAGCTCCATGCAGCCCCTCCCATCGATCTCTCAACATCATCCATTTTGGATTTCTATTTGCCATATATTTTTCAACTGTGCTGTGATGCTTCACAAAAGTATTAACCTTTCTATTCTCCTAGTTTCTACAGATTGTAAATTAAAGATAAACGTTTTTGCTAAAATATTTATTATATTATTGATTGATTGACTGACTTTTCTTATCACCCAGTATTTCTGTCTGCAGTGTTAGTTCTAGGCAAATGTTCAGCCATTCCTGGACCTGTGACCAAAAACTAGGTTCATATGGACAGTACCAAAATAAATGATCTAATGACTCCTCACAGCAAAATCTGAAGAGATGGGAAGATTGTATCCCGCATTTTGTATAATAATTTTAATTGAAAAATGTAAAGTTTTGAATCAGGCGTTTCGTGTGTCAATTCATAAACCGTGTGCCATGGAATGGGTACATCGAAAATCTCTTCCCAGCTATTTTGCATTTATATGGCACAGCTGTAAATTTTTTGGTCCTAAAAATGAAATTGGTATATATTTTTATTTATCAAAATTTTCTTTAACCATTTATGGTCTTTAATGCAGGACCGACAAACAAGTTCCTCAATATTTCCCCCTTCTACTTGCGTTTTCCATTTTTGTGGTAATGCTGCAATTAGTTAGTTGTAATGTTGGGTAGAGCAGACATTTCCATATGTCTGTGTTAGCTGCATGTGTGACAGAACTCCACCAGCCCTATTTATGATATCATTTATAAAAATTATACATTCTTTAAAATTATATCGGAAAATATGTTTTTTTTAATCAATTAGAATATTTGAGTTTAACCACAATCTTTGTTGTATTATTTGTTCTGTCTTGTGAGGTGGATTAAACTGAAATTGCAACCAATTTTCTATGGCTTGTAATCTGAAAAGGGATAAAGGCCATTCTTGAACATGGGGTGAGACATTTGTACCAATTAGAGAACCATTATTAGAGAACCATTTCGGATTTAAGTATAACTTTTGTATGACTGATTAGTGAGAGGTCTAATGCTTTAATATTAAATTATTTCTGCCCTCGAAATTCATATTTGTTATATAAATAGGCCATTTTTTTGTCTGGCTTGCCATTCCAAGGAAAATTGAATATTTTTTGTTCATATAATTTAAAAAGCAGGTCACTAGGTGTAGGCAAAACCATAAGCAAATAGGTAAACTGTGATATGACTAAAGAGTTAATCAGGGTGATTTTTCCACAAATAGTGAGGAATTTTCCTTTCCATGGTAGCAAGATCTTATTTATTTTTGCTAACTTTCACGACTCTGTCAATCACCATATTCTTATTGGCAGACTCAGTAGACTCGGTTTATCTAATGACTGCCTTGCCTGGTTCACCAACTACTTTGCAGACAGAGTTCAGTGTGTCAAATCGGAGGGCATGTTGTCCGGTCTTTTGGCAGTCTCTATGGGGGTACCACAGGGTTCAATTCTCGGGCCGACTCTTTTCTCTGTATATATCAATGATGTTGCTCTTGCTGCGGGCAATTCCCTGATCCGCCTCTACGCAGACGACACCATTCTGTATACTTCCGGCCCGTCCTTGGACACTGTGCTATCTAACCTCCAAACGAGCGTCAATGCCATACAACACTCCTTCCGTGGCCTCCAACTGCTCTTAAACGCTAGTAAAACCAAATGCATGCTTTTAAACCATTCGCTGCCTGCACTCGCACGCCCGACTAGCATCACCACCCTGGATGGTTCTGACCTAGAATATGTGGACATCTATAAGTACCTAGGTGTCTGGCTAGACTGCAAACTCTCCTTCCAGACTCATATCAAACATCTCCAATCCAAAATCAAATCTAGAGTCGGCTTTCTATTTCACAACAAAGCCTCCTTCACTCACGCCGCAAAAACTTACCCTAGTAAAACTGACTATCCTACCGATCCTCGACTCCGGCGATGTCATCTACAAAATAGCTTCCAATACTCTACACAGCAAACTGGACGCAGTTTGTTGTGGAATAATCAGAATTTGTTGGTAACATACAGTGCCTTGCGAAAGTATTCGCCCCCCTTGAACTTTGCGACCTTTTGCCACATTTCAGGCTTCAAACATAAAGATATAAAACTGTATTTTTTTTGTGAAGAATCAACAACAAGTGGGACACAATCATGAAGTGGAACGACATTTATTGGATTTTTCAAACTTTTTTAACGAATCAAAAACTGAAAAATTGGGCGTGTTTGAAGCCTGAAATGTGGCAAAAGGTCGCAAAGTTCAAGGGGGCCGAATACTTTCGCAAGGCACTGTAGGTAAGATGTTTTATATTCATCATATGTTTGTAAGTTACTTCTCATCAAGAATGGTATTTTTGTATAATACTGTGGCGAGATTGCAGTTATCTGTTCTATGTCAAGACTAAGTTGCATGGGCCGCAGAGAGGGGAGAGGTCAAAGTGTCATCATGTGTAAACATATCTTTTGCTCCACTGTGTCTGTGTGGAGTCACTCCCTACTTTTCTCAGCGGGGAAAGGAGGGTGGCAGTGTCTGGAGTCATTCTATGCTCCCTCTAATGTTGTCCCTATCTTAACCTATAGCAATCATTCTCCTCCGTGAGCTTGTCCAGGATTGGTTGTATTTAGAATTGGTTGTATCTAAATAACAATTGGATATATGCCTGTTGATATGGAGGATTGGTTTATGGTTCTGGGGTTTGAGTAAGGAGACAAAGCTGAACGATTTATTATGTCTATGCTGTCTGACTATGTGTGTTCTTTGCTATTAAAGGATCGCAGTTGCAATGCAGAAGGGGCTCTCAGAGAATTCACTGAGAGACACTGAATTACCTGAGAGTCACAGGATTGTGATAGAGCTCATATAATTAAAGATGGACTTTGATAACTAACTCAGACTTGTGTGTGTGGTTTGCTCCCATGATTTGGTAAATAGAGGAAATTTCCACGACAAGTTTATCACAGTGTCATCCGTTTTGTTACGAAAGCACCTTATACCACCCACCACTGCGACCTGTATGCTCTAGTCGGCTGGCCCTCGCTACATGTTCGTCACCATACCCACTGACTCCAGGCCATCTACAAGTCCATGCTAGGTAAAGCTCCGCCTTATCTCAGTTCACTGGTCACGATGGCAACACCCACCCATAGCACGCGCTCCAGCAGGTGTATCTCACTGATCATCCCTAATGCCAAAACCTCATTTGGCCGCCTTTCCTTCCTGTTCTCTGCTGCCTGTGACTGGAACAAATTGCAAAAATCACTGAAGTTGGAGACTTTTATCTCACCCTCACCAACTTTAAACATCTGCTATCTGAGCAGCTAACCGATTGATGCAGCTGTACATAGTCCATCTGCATATAGCCTACCCAATTTACCTACCTCATCACCATACTGTTTTTACTTTGTTTCCTTTTCTGCTCTTTTGCACACCAGTATCTCTACCTGCACATGTTCATCTGATCATTTATCACTCCAGTATTAATCTGCTAAATTGTAATTATTCACTCCTATGGCCTATTTATTGCTTACCTCCTCATGCCTTTTGCACACAACGTATATAGATTATTTTTTCTCATTGTTTTTTTTCTCCTATGTTATTGACTTGTTTATTGTTTACTCCATGTGTACCTCTGTGTTGTCTGTTCACACTGCTATGCTTTATGCTTTATCTTGGCCAGGTCGCAGTTGCAAATGAGAACTTGTTCTCAACTAGCCTACCTGGTTAAATAAAGGTGAATACGTTTTTTTTTTTTAAATAAAGATTTATTGGAGTGAGATCATTTCTTTCTTTCGGCATATGTATAGCGAGTATGTCCACATCAGAAAGTTACATTTTTTAGTGATCCAAGACGTAATATCTTATCATAATTTGGTTTTAATCCAGAGAGGTTGGCAAAAGTACCTAGATTCTCTATGAGGCCGTGGAGAGATTCTAATTGTGGTTTTAAAAGAAAACATGAATCATCAGCGTATAATGACACCTTTGTTTTTAAGCCACGGATTTCTAATCCCTTAATATTGTTTGATGTAATTTTAACACCTAACAATTTGATGGCAAAAATAAATAGATATGCCAAGTGGACAACCTTGTTTTACTCCTCTTGACAGTTTAAACCTGAGATGTAGCCATTATTTGCGACGTTACACATAGGGTTATTATACATATCTTTAACCCATTTTAAAAGAGATTCTCCAAAATTGAAATATTCAAGGAATTTATACATAAACTCCATTCGTACTTTATCAAAAGCCTTTTCAAAATCAGCTATGTTTGATTAGGAATTTTCAAATCTGACTTCTCTATGGAAATTGGTTTTCTGAGCTGGGCTTCAGTTAAGCAAGACTGTAGAAGCAGTCGAAACCGTGCTTCCTGACTGGAACCCCTTGGTTTTCATGCACTTTGTGCAATATACGCGTCAGCGTAACAGTTGTTAAAGTACTTTGTGAATTTCACTAGGTATAATAATATAGCATGTTGATATGTTATCCTAATCCAGGCACTTGTCATCTCCCGTCTGGATTACTGCAACTCGCTGTTGGCTGGGCTCCCTGCCTGTGCCATTAAACCCCTACAACTCATCCAGAACGCCGCAGCCCGTCTGGTGTTCAACCTTCCCAAGTTCTCTCACGTCACCCCGCTCCTCCGCTCTCTCCACTGGCTTCCAGTTGAAGCTCGCATCCGCTACAAGACCATGGTGCTTGCCTACGGAGCTGTGAGGGGAACGGCACCGCAGTACCTCCAGGCTCTGATCAGGCCCTACACCCAAGCAAGGGCACTGCGTTCATCCACCTCTGGCCTGCTCGCCTCCCTACCATTGAGGAAGTACAGTTCCCGCTCAGCCCAGTCAAAACTGTTCGCTGCTCTGGCCCCCCAATGGTGGAACAAACTCCCTCACGACGCCAGGACAGCGGAGTCAATCACCACCTTCCGGAGACACCTGAAACCCCACCTCTTCAAGGAATACCTAGGATAAGATAAGTAATCCTTCTCACCACCCCCCCTTAATGATTTAGATGCACTATTGTAAAGTGGCTGTTCCACTGGATGTCAGAAGGTGAATTCACCAATTTGTAAGTCGCTCTGGATAAGAGCGTCTGCTAAATGACTTAAATGTAAAATGTAAATGCATGCCTGGATCCTGGGAGTGTGTACTTACGTTCTGCTCAAACTATTTTGAGGTAGGCATGCTTTTTCTGTCTGTTTCATTTAAGCACAAAGTCATACACACAGTGTTCTGTTCATGAATAATGCTGTATATTTAGAGGTTACTCATAAGTGGATGGTATTGTTAAGATGTAATTGTACTTTTCAAATCAAATCAAATGTATTTGTCACATACACATGGTTAGCAGATGTTAATGCGAGTGTAGCGAAATGCTTGTGCTTCTTGTTCCGACAATGCAGTAATAACCAACAAGTAATCTAACTAACAATTCCAAAACTACTGTTTTATACACAGTGTAAGGGGATAAAGAATATGTACATAAAGATGTGAATGAGTGATGGTGCAGAGCAGCATAGGCAAGATACAGTAGATGGTATCGAGTACAGTATATACATTTGAGATGAGTATGTAAACAAAGTGGCATAGTTAAAGTGGCTAGTGATACATGTATTACATAAGGATGCAGTAGATGATATAGAGTACAGTATATACGTATACATATGAGATGAATAATGTAGGGTATGTAAACATTATATTAGGTAGCATTGTTTAAAGTGGCTAGTGATATATTTCCCATCAATTCCCATTATTAAAGTGGCTGGAGTTGAGTCATTGTGTTGGCAGCAGCCACTCAATGTTAGTGGTTGCTGTTTAACAGTCTGATAGCCTTGAGATAGAAGCTGTTTTTTGTCTCTCGGTCCCAGCTTTGATGCACCTGTACTGACCTCGCCTTCTGGACGATAGTGGGGTGAACAGGCAGTGGCTCGGGTGGTTGTTGTCCTTGATGATCTTTATGGCCTTCCTGTAACATCGGGTGGTGTAGGTGTCCTGGAGGGCAGGTAGTTTGCCCCCGGTGATGCGTTGTGCAGACCTCACTACCCTCTGGAGAGCCTTACGGATGTGGGCGGAGCAGTTGCCGTACCAGGCGGTGATACAGCTCGCCAGGATGCTCTCGATTGTGCATCTGTAGAAGTTTGTGAGTGCTTTTGGTGACAAGCCGGATTTCTTCAGCCTCCTGAGGTTGAAGCTGCTGCGCCTTCTTCACAATGCTGTCTGTGTGAATGGACCAATTCAGTTTGTCTGTGATGTGTATGCCGAGGAACTTAAAACTTACTACCCTCTCCACTACTGTTCCATCGATGTGGATAGGGGGGTGTTCCCTCTGCTGTTTCCTGAAGTCCACAATCATCTCCTTAGTTTTGTTGACGTTGAGTGTGAGGTTATTTTCCTGACACCACACTCCGAGGGCCCTCACCTCCTCCCTGTAGGCCGTCTAGTCGTTGTTGGTAATCAAGCCTACCACTGTTGTGTCGTCCGCAAACTTGACAATTGAGTTGGAGGCGTGCATGGCCACGCAGTCGTGGGTGAACAGGGAGTACAGGAGAGGGCTCAGAACGCACCCTTGTGGGGCCCCAGTGTTGAGGATCAGCGGGGTGGAGATGTTGTTGCCTACCCTCACCACCTGGGGGTGGCCCGTCAGGAAGTCCAGTACCCAGTTGCACAGGGCGGGGTCGAGACCCAGGGTCTCGAGCTTGATGACGAGCTTGGAGGGTACTATGGTGTGAAATGCAGAGCTGTAGTCGATGAACAGCATTCTCACGTAGGTATCCCTCTTGTCCAGATGGGTTAGGGCAGGAAGCAGTCGAAACCGTGCGGTTGCTAACTGTCATCATTTTAGGATGACATTAACATTATTGTATGTGTGAACGATGGCTAGCTCCTCGAATGATGGCAACAACAACTGCCCGAGTTTCACCAAGAATGCACAATCCCTCCATCAGTGCTCAGACTGTCCGCAATAGGCTGAGAGAGGCTGGACTGGGGGCTTGTAGGCCTGTTGTAAGGCAGGTCCTCACCAGACATCACCGGCAACAACGTCGCCTACGGGCACAAACCCACCGTCGCTGGACCAGACAGGACTGGCAAAAAGTGCTCTTCTCTGACGAGTCACAGTTTTGTCTTACCAGGGGTGATGGTCGGATTCACGTTTATAGTCTGAGCATTACACCGAGGCCTGGAATGAGCATTACACCGAGGCCTGTACTCTGGATTGATTTGGAGGTGGAGGGTCTGTCATGGTCTTGGGCGGTGTGTCACAGCATCATCGGCCTGAGCTTGTTGTCATTGCAGGCAATCTCAACGCTGTGCGTTACAGGGAAGACATCCTCCTCCCTCATGTGGTACCCTTCCTGCAGGCTCATCCTGACATAACCCTCCAGCATGACAATGCCACCAGCCATACTGCTTGTTCTGTGCATGATTTCCTGCAAGACAGGAATGTCAGTGTTCTGCCATGGCCAGCGACGAGCCCGGATCCCAATCCCATTGAGCACGTTAGATTGAAGGGTGAGGGCTAAGGCCATTCCCCCCAGAAATGTCCAGGAACTTGAAGGTGCCTTGGTGGAAGAGTTGGGTAACATCTCACAGCAAGAACTGGCAAATCTGGTGCAGTCCATGAGGGTGAGATGCACTGCAGTACTTAATGCAGCTGGTGGCCACATCAGCTACTGACTGTTACTTTTGATTTTGACCTCCCCCTTTGTTCAGGAACACATTATTCCATTTCTGTTCGTCACGTCTGTGGAACTTGTTCAGTATATGTCTCAGTTGTTGAATCTCATGTTCATACAAATACTTACACGTTAAGTTTGCTGAAAATAAAAAATAAGTTTATGTGCTCTACAAATGCTGTCTTTCCTTTTGGATGCAGAGAGGGAATTCTGATTCATTAAAACAACCTGATCTCCTAAATCCACGTCTATAGTCTCAATCAACCACACACAACGCAGAGCTACAGCGCTGCTGCACCGGTTACACTAGCTAAATCAGCTGCTGGTCCCAGTGGCTGGTTATTTCCTGTTTTATTCCATCACGACCAAACCCTCGGTCAGGCTTCTATTCTATACACTTTGGGTGAGAGGCCAAGGGATAGAGCTGGACCTGGTCCGCTTTCCTTCTCTGTTGGTCTGTTTTTATGCCATCTGCATTAGTGATGGGACGTTCGAACGAACAGCTCTTTTGAACTGATTTTTTTGGTGAATGTCGGGAACCGAATCGCGTCGGAGAAAGAGCCATTCAGGCTACCTGTTTTTTATGCGGCTGCTTTTTGAGATCAAACTGTTTTTCTGCAGATAAATTACAAAATAATTATCTGGAGGGGGAATCCTCACTTCAGAAACAATTCAGTCGGGAGAGCGCATTAATCTGGTCCACGCTGATTTGTTGAGGGCATAAAAAAACATGTTTTTTGCAGGGCATCTAATATGGCCAGGTAAACATTAATATGGCCAGGTAAACATTTGAACTTGCATTACATTGGAAATTTGCCATTTTTTCATGGTTCAAGGTCAATTTTACAGCATTTTGAACCAGCCGGCTCAGCGAAAAGACTCGGAATGCCCATCACTAATCTGCAATGGAGCGCTGGGTGCTGTTGAAAGGCTGTGTGAGATTGTGAGTTTCCCTGCAGTTTGTGGGCTCGTTCGATGTGACCCAATTTGCAGTGGGTAATGCTGCACATCTGATTCAACTGCACTGTGGCTGCTTGGAAAATGAGCAGTGTAGTTTGGGATAATTTGTTAGGTATTGTGAATAAGAACGTAACAGCATAAGAATAACACCTGGGAAGCTGAAGGTGTGGCTTGTTGCAGTGTGATTGCACACGACTGCATATTGTGCATTGCCACAGCATTCTTACATCCTGGTCGCAAAAAGACAGACAGTAGAACTTTTTTTTTTTTTTTACTAAAAGAATAAATTTTATTTCAGCACTGTAAGTCGTTTCTCAACCGTACAAACACGACCACCATCTTTACATCATCAAGCCTCTCCTCCTGTTCCAGTCCTCCTTTGTGACATCACTTCCTCCCCAGCCAGACGAATATAAAAGGGCTCTGCTCTCCACAACATTCTGGTGCTTCCATTTAGCTAACGATGACAAATTATACCGATCATAATTAGAACAGCAATAATAGTAGTGATGAAGATGAACCCTTTACTGCACTGTTGTTTTGAGGGGTGGGGGGCTTACAGTACATGATACAGTACATGATATAGTTGACATTACTGCTGGTTTACAGTTTATGTATTACATGTGTTACAGTTGCTTCAGAAGGCGTTGGTACAGATACTCACAGACTGACACCTGTAAGATGTCATATCATCATCATGTGACCTGAACTGACCGCTCACTCCTCCTCCCTAGCTGCATCCCAAATAGCATCCGATTCCCTTTCTAGTACACTACTCACGACCAGGACCATAGGGTCTCAGAAATTAAACATGACAGAAA
Organism: Oncorhynchus masou masou; assembly: GCF_036934945.1. Taxonomy (NCBI): domain Eukaryota; kingdom Metazoa; phylum Chordata; class Actinopteri; order Salmoniformes; family Salmonidae; genus Oncorhynchus; species Oncorhynchus masou. The sequence continues at coordinate 381,587 of NC_088229.1, read as the reverse complement.
CCTCCCTGCACCACAAGGTCAAAAGTGGTGCACTATCATCAGGAATCGAGTGAAATATGGAATGCAATCAACTGTCTTTATTACCTGTAAGCCTATCTAGTTTGGACCACTCAGGCAGTGTAGCCATACCTGTACTGAAACCTTATAATACAGTCCTACAGTAACCAATAAGGCTCTGTTCTACTCATCACAAAACTCCACTCTATAGGGGTAAACCAATCACACGTGCTGTGATGTCATCATAGAATCGCTCTCATGATAGGCCATTATTTTTTCTGGGGACTTCCAACTCTGTGCCAAGTTCAGCTTCACAAGAGTCGACCATGAAATCTTTATAAGGGATGTTAATAATACGAGAATATACGAACGCAGTGCAGAAACGATGATCATTTAAAAAGCTTTAGATGGGCGATATTTAACTGACATAGCAATAACAACGACAAGGTGATCTTTAAAATGATTTATGGCATATCAAATACCAAGAAGGATCATCGTAAATGGTTCCAATATAAATCTCTATGTTTGGCTAAAGCCTCTCAGAACTAACGGTTGCTTTGATAGAAGGGTTAGAACACATTAAAAAGATTAAGAAAAAAAAGTTTGAAGCAAAATTGAATAAAACAGATTTTTTTTGTTGTTGACTTTTTTTGTTGCAGACTCTGGCTAGTTTACAAAGAGAAACTGATAATCAATAATAACATAGCCTCTACTGTTAGTGTGGGTGGTTAGGGGCGGGGTCAGAAAACAGCCAATAGAAATGGTCCTAGAGGAAACAGATAAGGGCTGATCGAGAGACATAAGGACAGATAGTGATACCCCATTCCATCTGTCTATCAGACTGTGTGTTGGTGTACCAGACAGACTGTGTGTTGGTGTACCAGACAGACTGTGTGTTGGTGTACCAGACAGACTGTGTGTTGGTGTACCAGACAGACTGTGTGTTGGTGTACCAGACAGACTGTGTGTTGGTGTACCAGACAGACTGTGGGGGGTGAAGAGAGCGAGGGGGGGTGAAGAGCGAGGGGGGGTTGAAGAGCGAGGGGGGGTTGAAGAGCGAGGGGGGGGGGTGAAGAGAGGTGGGGTTGAAGAGCGAGGGGGGGTGAAGAGCGAGGAGGGTGAAGAGAGAGGGGATGTTGGTATATAGAGGAATATTAAAATATGCAATAAAATCACTGATCAATAAAATCTAATACAACTAAATCAGACACGGATAACAATGGGAGAGTTATGTTGTTGTTGACTTTATCCATACTAGCTAGTGTCTAACTCAGGGTGTGACATCAATGTGTGTGTGTGTGTGTGCACGTATTCTTACGAGTCAAGAGGGCTGTGTGTGTGTCAGACTGCAGCTCGGCACAACAGTAGGTGTTACCAAGTCTCTCTGCTTCACCCACAGACAGTAACTGACGAGGAACAGCAACATTACATCACTTCTGCACAAAGAGAGGGCTGGTAACAACTGTGTGCGTGAGTAAGTATTCTTATGAGTGAGTCGACAGGAACGTAATCTTGCCAGCTAGCGGAGTGACATAAGTAGGCCCACTCCTCCTCCTGGCTGAACAGAAATACTCATGACCTGCAGTGTCCCATTATCTTAATGTGCTACAGTAATGTCATGAGAAAAAGGGCAAAGCATTATTCATGGGTTGCAAGTTTCGTCACAATATTGTTTAGAACGTTCGTTTTGAACTGAGGCACGACTGAGCGTTCTACTGATGAAGATTTCATCAAAAGTGCATTACAGTGGCTTGGAGATACAATGACATTCAAAAGGAGAAAATAATAAATAACCTTTTGATGACGCCAGATTGACTTTAGATAAAGTATAACATTAGCTAGCTAGCTAAGATTGAGGTGAGGCCACCAGATTGACTTTAGATATAGTATAACATTAGCTAGCTAGCTAAGATTGAGGTGAGGCCACCAGATTGACTTTAGATACAGTATAACATTAGCTAGCTAGCTAAGATTGAGGTGAGGCCACCAGATTGACTTTAGATATAGTATAACATTAGCTAGCTAGCTAAGATTGAGGTGAGGCCACCAGATTGACTTTAGATATAGTATAACATTAGCTAGCTAGCTAAGATTGAGGTGAGGCCACCAGATTGACTTTAGATACAGTATAACATTAGCTAGCTAGCTAAGATTGAGGTGAGGCCACCAGATTGACTTTAGATATAGTATAACATTAGCTAGCTAGCTAAGATTGAGGTGAGGCCACCAGATTGACTTTAAATGCAGTGTAACATTAGCTAGAAAGCTGGCTAAAATAGAGGTGAGGCCATTTTTAAAAATGAGGTTTTAGACAAAGTTTGCTAGCTAATGACAACATCGTAATCAAAGTAAATTTGATGGCATGATAACGCTGGCAAAATTGTTTCCTACTAAATACTTGACTACTTTAGCAATGTCATTGTATTTCCAAAAAGTACTTTTTTTAATGGCAACTTTAGGGCACCACAATGGCGCCACCGATAGAGGCCTGCTTGAGAACGTTCACAACAATGGCATGATGCGCCCGGGTGACGGAGGTGCAACCTATGAATATGTACATTAGTCGTCTAGTCATGCTGGGTATTATATGACCAGTGGGGCTCTTCTCTAGCCAGTCTAGGGGTTCAAATCTGTCTGCTAGATAGCCCTGAGACGACTGGATTAAATGACTGTTGTTGTTCCCAATACTTCTTGTGGGGTTAATCTCCAAAGTCTCGTTTTACAACAACCATCAGAAGGCAGAGATGATTTGCTTGTAAGCAGTTCCACAACCCTTTGCACGCCATGGAATTTTGAGCCACAGCTTTCTAAAATCATTTTGGTTGAAGTGTATTTAGATGCTATGTTTGCTTTTTGCAACTTTGGGCTTTGTGGGGCTATGGAGATGCTACTAAGGTAGTTGGGCCTGGAATTGGACTATTTAGCAGACAGAATGTCGCCCTTTATGTTTGTGTTTTACCTACAGTCCTGAAGAGCTTTGTCCAATACTGTTACTACTGTCCTACAACTACAGTAGCAGCACTCCTAACAATGCTCTGTATGCTTCAGCTGTAGTCATATCAATAACCAGCCATCAGTAAAACCCTGGCTTTCATTTGGTACTTGTTTGTTGACAAGTTAACAGGCCGTTTGTTGTGTCTCGGTGTCATGGATCTTAACGGTGGGCTCAGTGATTTAAATATCAACAATGACTGTGTACCCTATGAGTATAAGTCTGAAGATCAGCAGCAGAGGCAGTCTTGTGGAATCCTTAGGTTCTTCACAGGAGCGAAGAGGATCAGTCAGAATGTAGGGAATAGGGTGCCATTTCATCTGGTCAGGGTTTCCTTCAGTTAAACAGTTAAGATTTTAGACCAGCGTTTCCCCAACTCAGTCAACCCCCCTCCCGGGTGCACCTTTTGGTTCTGACCCTAGCACTACACAGCTTTGACTATTTGAATCAGCTGTGTAGTGCTAGGGGGAAAAACCATGGCGTCCCAGGTCCGAGTTTGGGAAACATTGTCTTAGGCCTACCATCAGAAGTCATTGACATGGTCTCCTTCTGTTGCCTTGCCAGGGATTCATATTGGGTGCCTCCCAAATGGTACCCCATTCCCTATATAGTGCACAACTTCTGACCAAAGCCCTATGGGCCCTAAACAGAAGTAGTGCAGTAGAAGGACTAGGAGTCCTTTGGGCAGCATCCATGTCCCTACGCTGGTTGAGTTGATTAAGTCTACAGATGTCCAGGAGACAGACAGACAAATCCTACTGCTCTGCTCTGTCATTAAAACAAGTTAATACACTGATTCCTCTCTGCTCTGTCATCTACTAACATTAAAACAAGTCAATACTCTGATTCCCCTCAGAGCACACCTATTAAGGGAATACTTATTTTTGTCCTCTATCATAATTATAAAACTATTTAGGATCTTTAGATTTGGGGCAGAACATTCAAGTGTTCCCACCCCAAACCCCTGCTGATTGTCTAGGTAGTTTGGGGGAAGTGCTTCCTGTTGGTTAAAGAGCTTAGAACGCTGTGCTATCGCCGTGGTGACTGCTAATCACCAGGCGGGGTTGGGGCGGCGGTGCAACCAGGCCTGTCCCGATTGGCCAGCCAGGTGACAGGGCTGGTGTGGGTCTATGCTTTGGGACTTCATCGGGTCTTGTCTATAACGGCAACCTACCCCCATAATGCACTGCTTCTGATGAACAGGAGTAGTAGTGCACCATGTAGGAAATAAGGTGCCAATTGAGACGCGGTGCCAGTTAGAGGTCAGAGGTCAGCCCCTCTAACACCTGATGTGGCACCATGTTTGTCCTGACTGTGTTTTAACCTGTAAGGGGATCCAGTGGGACTCTTCCGAAGACCACTCTGCTCACATTTAAACAGCTATTGTTAACAGGGGTATATTAACGCACAAAATAAGTCTCTAAAGGTGTCTAATGTCTAAAGTTAGAGGTAAAAGAAATGTCCTAGGTCACAGGGGAACCCTCTCAGACAGACTGTCAATTCATTAATAATCACAACGAATGCAACATTAGTAAGTGCTCCCCATTGGGATATACAATAAGAGCATAGGGGATAATGCAGTAATATAATATAGGGGTAAGAGCTTCCATACGTTGGAGCATCAGGTTAAGGTGCGTACATACATCTGCGGTCAGGGGGTCTCAACACGGCTGGGCTAGGCTAAATTAGCATGCTAGCATATTAACGTAAGTGCTAATGTTATTCAAGGGTCTGGCCTACGTTAGCATGCTAACGCATTAGCGGTGCAAATGCTACTGAAGGGGCTAAGCTATGCTAACACACCGACGCTCAGGGTAATATTTTATATTTAAATGTAACCTTTATTTAACTAGGCAAGTCAGTTAAGAACAAATTCTTATTTACAATGACGGCCTAGGAACAGTGGGTTAACCGCCTTGTTCAGGGGCAGAACGACAGATTTTTACCTTGTCAGCTCTGGGATTTGATCCAGTAACCTTTCAGTGACTGGCCCAACGCTCTAACCACTAGGCTACTTGCCGCCCCAGGTAGTGTTGTGATTAGCAACACAACGCAGCGTAGCTAATACAGATGGGTCTGGCGGGGAGGTTAGAGGCGCGGTTGATGCTAATAGATCATTATCGGTGGTGTATTGGGGGATTTAGCAAACGCCATGTCATCCTCCTTTCTCTATTCCTCTCTGACCTCACATGGAACGCCGCTTGCCATGAGGTCCCTATGGCAACAGTTTACATCTGTGGTCAGGGGTCTCAACACGGCTGGGTTGGGCAACTAAACCTTTACACACCTCTAATGGCTACCAAACCGAGGAACTAACAGACTGGCCAACAGTGTGTGTTTAGTGTCAACGTTACTGTGTGTGTAAACCCACTATTACTACTACTACTAAACACTGTAGTTCAAGTCTAACTGTGCAGACCTCGGTAGGGGAGTGTAGATCACATCATCCCATTTCAATTCACAATCAATTTTAACACTAGGGAGGGATCATTACAACATGAGACAGTGTGCTGGGGCTACAACAGCCATGGGGGCAGGGCTTTATGGGGCGGAGGCGGGGCTTAGACAAAATGGACTCATGGAGAAAAACCTCTCATCGTTAAAATAAAACATGACAAAATCAAGGGGTTGGGCTTACTGCTCTGCCGAACCAATTACACAAAGAAGCAGAGAGAGGGGGGGGAAAGGCTAGCGGAACACCTCAATCAAATCCACTGATTGAGCAGAGCACCTCCCCCTCTCTGACTTCCTGGTTGGTGTGTTGGTGGGCGAGGCTAACAGATAGGGGAAGGCAGTGGAACACAGACGGCACTTTCAGAACACCCTGGTGCATTCTGGGAAAGCCTAGTCAATCCTCTTTCGTTACATTCCGTCTGAAGGACAGCTGTCAAGGCAACAAGGGGCCTCCTCTGATTGGTTGTCTTTGCTGGCTAAGGCACACGGGTTTGGCTGGGCCAGTGGGGGAAGATCCAAAGGCTGGCCAATAGCGGAGGCTGCAGGGCTGCCGTTCAGCTTCTGGGCCACACCCCCAGAGTTAAGACCGTCACCCTCAGAGGACTTGGGGGGGCTGGTGGAGGGGGAGGGGGTGAGGTCTGGAGGGAAGGAGAGAAAGAGTTAATGCTTATTTAAAACTACATCTAACGGTCTCTTTACATTTAGTGTGACAACACACCGCTTATTCTATGGCTTGACCTTATTCTGATGTCAAACCTTTATTCTGTTGGCAGTCACCTTTTTACCTCCTCGCCCTCCTTTCACTGGGATGTCCTTACCCCTTCTGGAGAGACGCGGGAGAGAGGGATTAGTAAAAAGTAATATTAGACTCAAGTAAGTATGGAGACAGTTTAATTTAGTGAGCAGCAGCAGTGTCTTACCCTCTCCCAGCCCCGACTGACACCACCTGCATGTTGAATCCCCCTCTGCCACGCAGTGGTTTGTTCCCGGCCCACTGCCCCACCACCATTCCGGCTATCTCCAACTTCCCTCCCTGGGGGGGGATCGACTGCAGACCTGCTCATTAAAAGACAGATAAAAGTGTGCTTGTTATCTGTTAGAAAAGTGCAGATAGAACATCAAACTTCCTGGTGCACGAACAGCGTCTCGGTTGCAGCACCAACACCTCGGCGCCTCGGATCCAGCACCGGCGCCTCGGATCAAACACCGGCGCCTCGGATCAAACACCGGCGCCTCGAAGCCGGCGCCTCGAAGCCAACGCCTCGAAGCCAACGCCTCGGCGTCTCGAAGCCAACGCCTCGGCGTCTCGGATCCAGCACCAACACCTACGCATCGCAGATGCAGCACCAATGCCTCGGATCCAACACCAACGCCTTGGCTCCTCGGATCCAGCACCAGCGCCTCGGATCCAGCGTCTCAGCGTCTTGGATCCGAAGCGTTGGTGTTGGATCCAACACATCTCGGATCCAACACCTCAGATCCAACACCAATTCCTAGGCGTCTCGGATCCAACACCAACGCCTCAGATCCAACACCAACGCCTCAGATCCAGCAACAACGCCTCAGATCCAGCAACAACGCCTCAGATCCAGCAACAACGCCTCAGATCCAGCAACAACGCCTCGGCGTCTCGAATGCAACGTCTCGGATCCAACACCTCAGATCCAACACCAATTCCTAGGCATCTTGGATCCAGCACCGATGCCCCAGATCCAGCAACAACGCCTCAGATCCAGCAACAACGCCTCAGATCCAGCAACAACGCCTCAGATCCAGCAACAACGCCTCGGCGTCTCGGATGCAGCACTAACGCCTCGGCGTCTCGAATGCAACGCCTCGGATCCAACACCAACGCCTCGGCGTCTCGGATGCAGCACCAACGCCTTGGCGTCTCGGATGCAACGCCTCGGGTCCAACACCATGCCTCGGCGTCTCGGATGCAGCACCAACGCCTCGGCGTCTCAGATGCAACGCCTCGGATCCAACACCAATGCCTCGGCATATTCGATCCAACACCAACGCCATGGCGTCTCGGATCCAACACCAGCGCATCGGCGTCTCGGATCCAACACCTTGGCGTCTCGGATCCAACACCTTGGCGTCTCGGATCCAACACCTTGGCGTCTCAGCGTCTTGGATCTTTGCATTGATCTATTGGATATGTGTGTGCACTTGTGAACGTGTGTGTGTCAGATGCTCACCTGGGAAGGCTCTGGGTCTATGCTGGGCTGGGTGTGAGTGGTGATGAGGGTGAGGATGTTGAGGGTGGTGGTGTGGCATGTTGCCCATGGGTCGGGGAGGGTAGAGGGGAGGCAGAGGGTAGAAGGGGGGAGGGGGCAGGAAGGAAGGAGGGGGGAGAGGAGGAGGAGGGGGAGGAGGACGAGAGAAGTTGATGCCCTCTAGGATGGCCTGACGCATCTTCTCCACACGAGACACCAGCTCCTCCTGTTGGACAGAAAAAATTATATATACTTATAAATCCCGGAAGTCGAGTTAGCCTTTTACATGGGTCACAGAAAGCAATTTGTCTCATGGGGGACAATGGCCATCCAACCCCCCCCCCCCCCCCGACCGACCTGTCCTTCACACATGTCGAGCAGAGCCTGGCGGTCTCGGGCGGCACGGGCCAGTTTGGTCTGGAAGAGTTTCCCGTCAAAGAAGCCCCAGGGGCAGCAGTGTTCCCATGGTAACGGCTGACCACACACATCGTTGACCAACAGAGCCGTGTCCACGCCCGCCATGAAGAGAGACGCCAGCTGCACTCCCCGACCATCTACCTTCTCCACCTACAAACACACATTAAATAATGCGTCCAATCAAAAACGCATCTTTTGATCAATGGGTAAAATAATATGTTAACTGTGCAGATAATCCTCTAAGAAACCCAATGCTCCAAACCTCATGTCTCTCATAATCCATTCCAATGGTATTGGAGTTTCTACCCCAGTAGGATGGTCAGAATGAGGGTGACTAAATCAATGGAGAAAAGGACCCCCCCCCCCTGCTGTGAAGAATTAAGGCTTCATGGCTACCTGACCCAATGAAGTGGAATTCACAGAACACAAAACAATAGAGGTCAAATGGATATTAATTTTGAGACATGACATGTTGTATTATCATATTTAGTATAAGCTTTTCATATCAATGCAAAGTCCCTGTTCTTTTTAGATTTCTCATAAAACCAACCATATGGATAAGAAGTGATGTCATAAGTTGAACATCCTTTTAGTGTCCATGGATAATGCTGAACTGTTATGGACGACTGAGTTCATCTAAGCTCTTGGTCTAAGACCCTTCACAACCAGGTGAAATATCATGTGACCTCACAGGGCCTGCTGGATCTAAAGGATCAGCCACTAGACAGTCTAACCAGGGACACACCCACCAGACAGTCTAACCAGGGACACACCCACCAGACAGTCTAACCAGGGACACACCCACCAGACAGTCTAACCAGGGACACACCCACCGGACAGTCTAACCAGGGACACACCCACCAGACAGTCTAACCAGGGACACACCCACCAGACAGTCTAACCAGGGACACACCCACCAGACAGTCTAACCAGGGACACACCCACCAGACAGTCTAACCAGGGACACACCCACCAGACAGTCTAACCAGGGACACACCCACCAGACAGTCTAACCAGGGACACACCCACCAGACAGTCTAACCAGGGACACACCCACCAGACAGTCTAACCAGGGACACACCCACCAGACAGTCTAACCAGGGACACACCCACCAGACAGTCTAACCAGGGACACACCCACCAGACAGTCTAACCAGGGACACACCCACCAGACAGTCTAACCAGGGACACACCCACCAGACAGTCTAACCAGGGACACACCCACCAGACAGTCTAACCAGGGACACACCCACCAGACAGTCTAACCAGGGACACACCCACCAGACAGTCTAACCAGGGACACACCCTAAAGGACCAGACAGTGTAACCAGGGAAACACCCTAAAGGATCAGCCACCAGACAGTGTAACCAGGGACACACCCAAAAGGATCAGAGAGTGTAACCAGGGAAACACCCTAAAGGATCAGCCATCAGACAGTGTAACCAGGGACACACCCATCAGACAGTGTAACCAGGGAAACACCCTAAAGGATCAGCCACCAGACAGTGTAACCAGGGACACACCCTAAAGGATCAGCCATCAGACAGTGTAACCAGGGACACACCCAAAAGGATCAGAGTGTAACCAGGGAAACACCCTAAAGGATCAGCCATCAGACAGTGTAACCAGGGACACACCCTAAAGGACCAGCCATCAGACAGTGTAACCAGGGACACACCCTAAAGGATCAGAGAGTGTAACCAGGGAAACACGCTAAAGGATCAGACAGTGTAACCAGGGACACACCCGAAAGGATCAGCCATCAGACAGTGTAACCAGGGACACACCCTAAAGGACCAGCCATCAGACAGCCTAACCAGGGACACACCCTAAAGGATCAGACAGTGTAACCAGGGACACACCCTAAAGGATCAGACAGTGTAACCAGGGACACACCCTAAAGGATCAGACAGTGTAAACAGGGACACACCCTAAAGGATCAGCCATCAGACAGTGTAACCAGGGAAACACCCTAAAGGACCAGCCATCAGACAGTGTAACCAGGGACACACCCTAAAGGATCAGACAGTGTAACCAGGGACACACCCTAAAGGATCAGACAGTGTAACCAGGGACACACCCTAAAGGATCAGACAGTGTAACCAGGGACACACCCTAAAGGATCAGACAGTGTAACCAGGGACACACCCTAAAGGATCAGACAGTGTAACCAGGGACACACCCTAAAGGATCAGCCATCAGACAGTGTAACCAGGGACACACCCATCAGACAGTGTAACCAGGGACACACCCTAAAGGATCAGCCATCAGACAGTCTAACCAGGGACACACCCTAAAGGATCAGACAGTGTAACCAGGGACACACCCTAAAGGATCAGACAGTGTAACCAGGGACACACCCAAAAGGATCAGCCATCAGACAGCCTAACCAGGGACACACCCTAAAGGATCAGACAGTGTAACCAGGGACACACCCTAAAGGATCAGACAGTGTAACCAGGGACACACCCTAAAGGATCAGACAGTGTAACCAGGGACACACCCTAAAGGATCAGACAGTGTAAACAGGGACACACCCTAAAGGATCAGCCATCAGACAGTGTAACCAGGGAAACACCCTAAAGGACCAGCCATCAGACAGTGTAACCAGGGACACACCCTAAAGGATCAGACAGTGTAACCAGGGACACACCCTAAAGGATCAGACAGTGTAACCAGGGACACACCCTAAAGGATCAGACAGTGTAACCAGGGACACACCCTAAAGGATCAGACAGTGTAACCAGGGAAACACCCTAAAGGATCAGCCACCAGACAGTGTAACCAGGGACACACCCAAAAGGATCAGAGAGTGTAACCAGGGAAACACCCTAAAGGATCAGCCATCAGACAGTGTAACCAGGGACACACCCATCAGACAGTGTAACCAGGGAAACACCCTAAAGGATCAGCCACCAGACAGTGTAACCAGGGACACACCCTAAAGGATCAGCCATCAGACAGTGTAACCAGGGACACACCCAAAAGGATCAGAGTGTAACCAGGGAAACACCCTAAAGGATCAGCCATCAGACAGTGTAACCAGGGACACACCCTAAAGGACCAGCCATCAGACAGTGTAACCAGGGACACACCCTAAAGGATCAGAGAGTGTAACCAGGGAAACACCCTAAAGGATCAGACAGTGTAACCAGGGACACACCCGAAAGGATCAGCCATCAGACAGCCTAACCAGGGACACACCCTAAAGGATCAGACAGTGTAACCAGGGACACACCCTAAAGGATCAGACAGTGTAACCAGGGACACACCCTAAAGGATCAGACAGTGTAACCAGGGACACACCCTAAAGGATCAGACAGTGTAACCAGGGACACACCCTAAAGGATCAGACAGTGTAACCAGGGACACACCCTAAAGGATCAGCCATCAGACAGTGTAACCAGGGACACACCCATCAGACAGTGTAACCAGGGACACACCCTAAAGGATCAGCCATCAGACAGTCTAACCAGGGACACACCCTAAAGGATCAGACAGTGTAACCAGGGACACACCCTAAAGGATCAGACAGTGTAACCAGGGACACACCCAAAAGGATCAGCCATCAGACAGCCTAACCAGGGACACACCCTAAAGGATCAGACAGTGTAACCAGGGACACACCCTAAAGGATCAGACAGTGTAACCAGGGACACACCCTAAAGGATCAGACAGTGTAAACAGGGACACACCCTAAAGGATCAGCCATCAGACAGTGTAACCAGGGAAACACCCTAAAGGACCAGCCATCAGACAGTGTAACCAGGGACACACCCTAAAGGATCAGACAGTGTAACCAGGGACACACCCTAAAGGATCAGACAGTGTAACCAGGGACACACCCTAAAGGATCAGACAGTGTAACCAGGGACACACCCTAAAGGATCAGACAGTGTAACCAGGGACACACCCTAAAGGATCAGACAGTGTAACCAGGGACACACCCTAAAGGATCAGCCATCAGACAGTGTAACCAGGGACACACCCATCAGACAGTGTAACCAGGGACACACCCTAAAGGATCAGCCATCAGACAGTGTAACCAGGGACACACCCTAAAGGATCAGACAGTGTAACCAGGGACACACCCTAAAGGATCAGACAGTGTAACCAGGGACACACCCTAAAGGACCAGCCATCACAGTGTAACCAGGGACACACCCTAAAGGATCAGCCATCAGACAGTGTAACCAGGGACACACCCATCAGACAGTGTAACCAGGGACACACCCTAAAGGATCAGCCATCAGACAGTCTAACCAGGGACACACCCATCAGACAGTGTAACCAGGGACACACCCTAAAGGATCAGACAGCCTAACCAGGGACACACCCTAAAGGATCAGCCATCAGACAGTCGAACCAGGGACACACCCAAAAGGATCAGAGAGTGTAACCAGGGAAACACCCAAAAGGATCAGCCATCAGACAGCCTAACCAGGGACACACCCTAAAGGATCAGCCATCAGACAGTGTAACCAGGGACACACCCTAAAGGACCAGCCATCAGACAGTGTAACCAGGGACACACCCTAAAGGATCAGACAGTGTAACCAGGGACACACCCTAAAGGACCAGCCATCACAGTGTAACCAGGGACACACCCTAAAGGATCAGACAGTGTAACCAGGGAAACACCCAAAAGGATCAGCCATCAGACAGCCTAACCAGGGACACACCCTAAAGGACCAGCCATCACAGTGTAACCAGGGACACACCCTAAAGGATCAGCCATCAGACAGTGTATCCAGGGACACACCCACCAGACAGTGTAACCAGGGACACACCCTAAAGGATCAGCCACCAGACAGTCTAACCAGGGACACACCCATCAGACAGTGTAACCAGGGACACACCCTAAAGGATCAGACAGTGTAACCAGGGACACAACCTAAAGGATCAGCCATCAGACAGTGTAACCAGGGACACACCCTAAAGGACCAGCCATCAGACAGTGTAACCAGGGACACACCCTAAAGGATCAGACAGTGTAACCAGGGACACACCCTAAAGGATCAGACAGTGTAACCAGGGACACACCCTAAAGGATCAGACAGTGTAACCAGGGACACACCCTAAAGGATCAGACAGTGTAACCAGGGACACACCCTAAAGGACCAGCCATCAGACAGTGTAACCAGGGACACACCCTAAAGGATCAGACAGTGTAACCAGGGACACACCCTAAAGGATCAGACAGTGTAACCAGGGACACACCCTAAAGGACCAGCCATCAGACAGTGTAACCAGGGACACACCCTAAAGGATCAGACAGTGTAACCAGGGACACACCCTAAAGGATCATCCATCAGACAGTGTAACCAGGGACACACCCATCAGACAGTGTAACCAGGGACACACCCATCAGACAGTGTAACCAGGGACACACCCTAAAGGACCAGACAGTGTAACCAGGGAAACACCCTAAAGGATCAGCCATCAGACAGTGTAACCAGGGACACACCCATCAGACAGTGTAACCAGGGACACACCCTAAAGGATCAGACAGTGTAACCAGAGACACACCCATCAGACAGTGTAACCAGGGACACACCCTGAAGGATCAGACAGTGTAACCAGAGACACACCCATCAGACAGTGTAACCAGGGACAAACCCTAAAGGATCAGCCACCAGACAGGGACACCCTAATGGATCAGCCATCAGACAGTGTAACCAGGGACACACCCTAAAGGACCAGACAGTGTAACCAGGGACACACCCATGAGACAGTGTACCCAGGGACACACCCTAAAGGATCAGCCATCAGACAGTCTAACCTGGGACACACCCATCAAACAGTGTAACCAGGGACACACCCTAAAGGATCAGACAGTGTAACCAGGGACACACCCTAAAGGATCAGACAGTGTAACCAGGGACACACCCTAAAGGACCAGCCATCACAGTGTAACCAGGGACACACCCTAAAGGATCAGCCATCAGACAGTGTAACCAGGGACACACCCATCAGACAGTGTAACCAGGGACACACCCTAAAGGATCAGCCATCAGACAGTCTAACCAGGGACACACCCATCAGACAGTGTAACCAGGGACACACCCTAAAGGATCAGACAGCCTAACCAGGGACACACCCTAAAGGATCAGCCATCAGACAGTCGAACCAGGGACACACCCAAAAGGATCAGAGAGTGTAACCAGGGAAACACCCAAAAGGATCAGCCATCAGACAGCCTAACCAGGGACACACCCTAAAGGATCAGCCATCAGACAGTGTAACCAGGGACACACCCTAAAGGACCAGCCATCAGACAGTGTAACCAGGGACACACCCTAAAGGATCAGACAGTGTAACCAGGGACACACCCTAAAGGACCAGCCATCACAGTGTAACCAGGGACACACCCTAAAGGATCAGACAGTGTAACCAGGGAAACACCCAAAAGGATCAGCCATCAGACAGCCTAACCAGGGACACACCCTAAAGGACCAGCCATCACAGTGTAACCAGGGACACACCCTAAAGGATCAGCCATCAGACAGTGTATCCAGGGACACACCCACCAGACAGTGTAACCAGGGACACACCCTAAAGGATCAGCCACCAGACAGTCTAACCAGGGACACACCCATCAGACAGTGTAACCAGGGACACACCCTAAAGGATCAGACAGTGTAACCAGGGACACAACCTAAAGGATCAGCCATCAGACAGTGTAACCAGGGACACACCCTAAAGGACCAGCCATCAGACAGTGTAACCAGGGACACACCCTAAAGGATCAGACAGTGTAACCAGGGACACACCCTAAAGGATCAGACAGTGTAACCAGGGACACACCCTAAAGGATCAGACAGTGTAACCAGGGACACACCCTAAAGGATCAGACAGTGTAACCAGGGAAACACCCTAAAGGACCAGCCATCAGACAGTGTAACCAGGGACACACCCTAAAGGATCAGACAGTGTAACCAGGGACACACCCTAAAGGATCAGACAGTGTAACCAGGGACACACCCTAAAGGACCAGCCATCAGACAGTGTAACCAGGGACACACCCTAAAGGATCAGACAGTGTAACCAGGGACACACCCTAAAGGATCAGACAGTGTAACCAGGGACACACCCATCAGACAGTGTAACCAGGGACACACCCATCAGACAGTGTAACCAGGGACACACCCATCAGACAGTGTAACCAGGGACACACCCTAAAGGACCAGACAGTGTAACCAGGGAAACACCCTAAAGGATCAGCCATCAGACAGTGTAACCAGGGACACACCCATCAGACAGTGTAACCAGGGACACACCCTAAAGGATCAGACAGTGTAACCAGAGACACACCCATCAGACAGTGTAACCAGGGACACACCCTGAAGGATCAGACAGTGTAACCAGAGACACACCCATCAGACAGTGTAACCAGGGACAAACCCTAAAGGATCAGCCACCAGACAGGGACACACCTTAATGGATCAGCCATCAGACAGTGTAACCAGGGACACACCCTAAAGGACCAGACAGTGTAACCAGGCAAACACCCTAAAGGATCAGCCATCAGACAGTGTAACCAGGGACACACCCATCAGACAGTGTAACCAGGGACACACCCTAAAGGATCACCCATCAGACAGTGTAACCAGGGACACACCCTAAAGGATCAGCCATCAGACAGTCTAACCTGGGACACACCCATCAGACAGTGTAACCAGGGACACACCCTAAAGGATCAGCCATCAGACAGTGTAACCAGGGACACACCCTAAAGGACCAGCCATCAGACAGTGTAACCAGGGACACATCCATCAGACAGTGTAACCAGGGACACACCCACCAGACAGTGTAACCAGGGACACACCCTAAAGGATCAGCCATCAGACAGTGTAACCAGGGACACACCCTAAAGGATCAGCCACCAGACAGTGTAACCAGGGAAACACCCTAAAGGATCAGCCATCAGACAGTGTAACCAGGGACACACCCTAAAAGACCAGACAGTGTAACCAGGGAAACACCCTAAAGGATCAGCCATCAGACAGTGTAACCAGGGACACATCCATCAGACAGTGTAACCAGGGACACACCCACCAGACAGTGTAACCAGGGACACACCCTAAAGGATCAGCCACCAGACAGTGTAACCAGGGAAACACCCTAAAGGATCAGCCATCAGACAGTGTAACCAGGGACACACCCTAAAGGATCAGACAGTGTAACCAGGGACACACCCTAAAGGATCAGACAGTGTAACCAGGGACACACCCTAAAGGATCAGACAGTGTAACCAGGGACACACCCTAAAGGATCAGACAGTGTAACCAGGGACACACCCTAAAGGATCAGACAGTGTAACCAGGGACACACCCTAAAGGATCAGACAGTGTAACCAGGGACACACCCTAAAGGATCAGACAGTGTAACCAGGGACACACCCTAAAGGACCAGCCATCACAGTGTAACCAGGGACACACCCTAAAGGATCAGCCATCAGACAGTGTAACCAGGGACACACCCATCAGACAGTGTAACCAGGGACACACCCTAAAGGATCAGCCATCAGACAGTATAACCAGGGACACACCCTAAAGGATCAGCCATCAGACAGTGTAACCAGGGACACACCCTAAAGGACCAGCCATCAGACAGTGTAACCAGGGACACACTCTAAAGGATCAGACAGTGTAACCAGGGACACACCCTAAAGGACCAGCCATCACAGTGTAACCAGGGACACACCCTAAAGGATCAGCCATCAGACAGTGTAACCAGGGACACACCCATCAGACAGTGTAACCAGGGACACACCCTAAAGGATCAGCCACTAGACAGTCTAACCAGGGACACACCCATCAGACAGTGTAACCAGGGACACACCCTAAAGGATCAGACAGTGTAACCAGGGACACACCCTAAAGGATCAGACAGTGTAACCAGGGACACACCCTAAAGGATCAGACAGTGTAACCAGGGACACACCCTAAAGGATCAGACAGTGTAACCAGGGACACACCCTAAAGGACCAGCCATCACAGTGTAACCAGGGACACACCCTAAAGGATCAGCCATCAGACAGTGTAACCAGGGACACACCCATCAGACAGTGTAACCAGGGACACACCCTAAAGGATCAGCCACTAGACAGTCTAACCAGGGACACACCCATCAGACAGTGTAACCAGGGACACACCCTAAAGGACCAGTCAGTGTAACCAGGGACACACCCTAAAGGATCAGCCACTAGACAGTCTAACCAGGGACACACCCATCAGACAGTGTAACCAGGGAAACACCCTAAAGGATCAGCCATCAGACAGTGTAACCAGGGACACACCCACCAGACAGTGTAACCAGGGACACACCCTAAAGGATCAGCCATCAGACAGTGTAACCAGGGACACACCCTAAAGGATCAGCCATCAGACAGTCTAACCAGGGACACACCCATCAGACAGTGTAACCAGGGAACACCCTAAAGGATCAGCCATCAGGCAGTGTAACCAGGGACACACCCTAAAGGACCAGCCATTAGACAGTGCAACCAGGGACACACCCAAAAGGATCAGACAGCCTAACCAGGGACACACTCTAAAGGATCAGCCATCAGACAGTGTAACCAGGGACACACCGTAAAGGACCAGCCATCAGACAGTGTAACCAGGGACACACCCATCAGACAGTGTAACCAGGGACACACCCATCAGACAGTGTAACCAGGGACACACCCATCAGACAGTGTAACCAGGGAAACATCCTAAAGGATCAGCCAGACGACAGTGTAACCAGGGACACACCCATCAGACAGTGTAACCAGGGACACACCCTAAAGGATCAGCCATCAGACAGTGTAACCAGGGACACACCCTAAAGGATCAGCCATCAGACAGTGTAACCAGGGACACACCCTAAAGGATCAGACAGTGTAACCAGGGACACACCCTAAAGGATCAGACAGTGTAACCAGGGACACACCCTAAAGGATCAGACAGTGTAACCAGGGACACACCCTAAAGGATCAGACAGTGTAACCAGGGACACACCCTAAAGGACCAGCCATCACAGTGTAACCAGGGACACACCCTAAAGGATCAGCCATCAGACAGTGTAACCAGGGACACACCCATCAGACAGTGTAACCAGGGACACACCCTAAAGGATCAGCCATCAGACAGTATAACCAGGGACACACCCTAAAGGATCAGCCATCAGACAGTGTAACCAGGGACACACCCTAAAGGACCAGCCATCAGACAGTGTAACCAGGGACACACCCTAAAGGATCAGACAGTGTAACCAGGGACACACCCTAAAGGACCAGCCATCACAGTGTAACCAGGGACACACCCTAAAGGATCAGCCATCAGACAGTGTAACCAGGGACACACCCATCAGACAGTGTAACCAGGGACACACCCTAAAGGATCAGCCACTAGACAGTCTAACCAGGGACACACCCATCAGACAGTGTAACCAGGGACACACCCTAAAGGACCAGTCAGTGTAACCAGGGACACACCCTAAAGGATCAGCCACTAGACAGTCTAACCAGGGACACACCCATCAGACAGTGTAACCAGGGAAACACCCTAAAGGATCAGCCATCAGACAGTGTAACCAGGGACACACCCACCAGACAGTGTAACCAGGGACACACCCTAAAGGATCAGCCATCAGACAGTGTAACCAGGGACACACCCTAAAGGATCAGCCATCAGACAGTCTAACCAGGGACACACCCATCAGACAGTGTAACCAGGGAACACCCAAAAGGATCAGACAGCCTAACCAGGGACACACTCTAAAGGATCAGCCATCAGACAGTGTAACCAGGGACACACCGTAAAGGACCAGCCATCAGACAGTGTAACCAGGGACACACCCTAAAGGATCAGCCACTAGACAGTCTAACCAGGGACACACCCAAAAGGATCAGCCATCAGACAGTGTAACCAGGGACACACCCAAAAGGATCAGACAGCCTAACCAGGGACACACTCTAAAGGACCAGCCATCAGACAGTGCAACCAGGGACACACCCTAAAGGATCAGCCACTAGACAGTCTAACCAGGGACACACCCAAAAGGATCAGCCATCAGACAGTGTAACCAGGGACACACCCAAAAGGATCAGACAGTGTAACCAGGGACACACTCTAAAGGATCAGCCATCAGACAGTGTAACCAGGGACACACCGTAAAGGACCAGCCATCAGACAGTGTAACCAGGGACACACCCATCAGACAGTGTAACCAGGGACACACCCATCAGACAGTGTAACCAGGGACACACCCATCAGACAGTGTAACCAGGGAAACATCCTAAAGGATCAGCCAGACGACAGTGTAACCAGGGACACACCCATCAGACAGTGTAACCAGGGACACACCCTAAAGGATCAGCCATCAGACAGTGTAACCAGGGACACACCCTAAAGGATCAGCCATCAGACAGTGTAACCAGGGACACACCCTAAAGGATCAGACAGTGTAACCAGGGACACACCCTAAAGGATCAGACAGTGTAACCAGGGACACACCCTAAAGGATCAGACAGTGTAACCAGGGACACACCCTAAAGGATCAGACAGTGTAACCAGGGACACACCCTAAAGGATCAGACAGTGTAACCAGGGACACACCATAAAGGATCAGCCATCAGACAGTGTAACCAGGGACACACCCTAAAGGATCAGCCATCAGACAGTGTAACCAGGGACACACCCTAAAGGATCAGACAGTGTAACCAGGGACACACCATAAAGGACCAGCCATCAGACAGTCGAACCAGGGACACACCCATCAGACAGTGTAACCAGGGAAACATCCTAAAGGATCAGCCAGACGACAGTGTAACCAGGGACACACACTAAAAGATAAGCCCACGAGGGACCACCAAAACTCAGGACAAAGGAGAACGTACAGACCCCTCAACTCAGGACAAAGGAGAACGTACGGACCCCTCAACTCAGGACAAAGGAGAACGTACGGACCACTCAACTCAGGACAAAGGAGAACGCACAAACCCCTCAACTCAGGACAACGGAGAACACACAAACCCCTCAACTCAGGACAAAGGAGAACGCACAAACCCCTCAACTCAGGACAAAGGAGAACGCACAAGATATTTTTATTTTGTTCACACAACTTTTAGAATTAGGTTTTTTCTGTATTTTTACTATTCTCCAGAATAATAGTGAAGACATCACAACTATGAAATAACACATGGAATCATGTAGTAACCAAATAAAGTGTTAAACAAATCAAAATGTATTTTATATTTGAGATTCTTCAAGTAGCCACCCTTTGCCTTGACAGCTTTGCACACTCTTGGCATTCTCTCAACCAGTTTCACGAGGTAGTCACCTGGAATGCATTTCAATAAACAGGTATTTATATTAATTATGGATCCTATTAGTTCCTGACAAGGCGGCAGCTACTCTTCCTGTGTTTTATTATGGATCACCATTAGTTCCTGCCAAGGCAGCAGCTATTCTTCCTGGGGTTTGTTATGGATCACCATTAGTTCCTGCCAAGGCAGCAGCTACTCTTCCTGTGTTTTATTATGGATCCCTATTAGTTCCTGTCAAGGCAGAAGCTACTATTCCTGGTGTATTATTATGGATCACCATTAGTTCCTGCCAAGGCAGCAGCTACTCTTCCTGGGGTTTATTACGGATCCCCAATAGTTCCTGCCAAGGCAGCAGCTACTCTTCCTGGGGTTTATTATGGATCCAAATTAGTTCCTGCCAAGGCAGCAGCTACTCTTCCTGGGGTTTGTTATGGAACACCATTAGTTCCTGCCAAGGCAGAAGCTACTCTTCCTGGGGTTTATTATGGATCCCCATTAGTTCCTGTCGAGGCAGAAGCTACTCTTCCTGGGGTTTATTATGGATCCCTATTAGTTCCTGTCGAGGCAGAAGCTACTCTTCCTGGGGTTTATTATGGATCCCCATTAGTTCCTGTCGAGGCAGAAGCTACTCTTCCTGGGGTTTATTATGGATCCCTATTAGTTCCTGTCGAGGCAGAAGCTACTCTTCCTGGGGTTTATTATGGATCCATATTAGTTCCTGTCGAGGCAGAAGCTACTCTTACATTGGGTCCAGCAAAATTAAGTAAGTTTATACAATTTTAAAAACATTACAATACATTCACAACACATTGTGTGCCCTCAGGCCCCTACTCCACTACTACCACATACAGTACAAAATCCATGTGTGTGTGTGTCGTGCGCATGTCGTCGTGTGTCTGTGCCTGTGTGTGTGTCTTCACAGTCCCCGCTGTTCCATAAGGTGTATTTTTACCTGCTTTTTAAATCTGATTCTACTGCTGCATCAGTTACCTGATGTGGAATAGAGTTCCATGTAGTCATGTCTCTATGTACTACTGTGGAATAGAGTTCCATGTAGTCATGGCTCTATGTAGTACTGTGGAATAGAGTTCCATGTAGTCATGGCTCTATGTAGTACTGTGGAATAGAGTTCCATGTGGTCATGGCTCTATGTAGTACTGTGGAATAGAGTTCCATGTGGTCATGGCTCTATGTACTACTGTGGAATAGAGTTCCATGTAGTCATGGCTCTATGTAGTACTGTGCACCTCCAATAGTCTGTTCTGGACTTGGGGACTTTGAAGAGACCTCTGGTGACATGTCTTGTGGGGTATGAATGGGTGCCTTGCTGATAGTGCTGTTAAGAAGGTAGAAACTAGAGCCCGTAGGACCTGCCTTGTTGATAGTGTTGTTAAGATGGTAGAAACTAGGGCCCGTAGGACCTGCCTTGCTGATAGTGTTGTTAAGATGGTAGAAACTAGGGCCTGTAGGACCTGCCTTGCTGATAGTGCTGTTAAGAAGGTAGAAACTAGGGCCTGTAGGACCTGCCTTGTTGATAGTGTTGTTAAGATGGTAGAAACTAGGGCCCGTAGGACCTGCCTTGTTGATAGTGTTGTTAAGATGGTAGAAACTAGGGCCCGTAGGACCTGCCTTGTTGATAGTGTTGTTAAGATGGTAGAAACTAGGGCCTGTAGGACCTGCCTTGTTGATAGTGTTGTTAAGATGGTAGAAACTAGGGCCCGTAGGAGATGCCTTGTTGATAGTGTTGTTAAGATGGTAGAAACTAGGGCCCGTAGGAGCTGCCTTGTTGATAGTGTTGTTAAGATGGTAGAAACTAGGGCCCGTAGGAGCTGCCTTGTTGATAGTGTTGTTAAGATGGTAGAAACTAGGGCCCGTAGGACCTGCCTTGTTGATAGTGTTGTTAAGATGGTAGAAACTAGGGCCCGTAGGAGCTGCCTTGTTGATAGTGTTGTTAAGATGGTAGAAACTAGGGCCCGTAGGAGCTGCCTTGTTGATAGTGTTGTTAAGATGGTAGAAACTAGGGCCCGTAGGACCTGCCTTGTTGATAGTGTTGTTAAGAAGGTAGAAACTAGGGCCTGTAGGACCTGCCTTGTTGATAGTGTTGTTAAGATGGTAGAAACTAGGGCCTGTATGACCTGCCTTGTTGATAGTGTTGTTAAGATGGTAGAAACTAGAGCCCGTAGGACCTGCCTTGTTGATAGTGTTGTTAAGATGGTAGAAACTAGGGCCCGTAGGACCTGCCTTGTTGATAGTGTTGTTAAGATGGTAGAAACTAGGGCCCGTAGGACCTGCCTTGTTGATAGTGTTGTTAAGATGGTAGAAACTAGGGCCTGTAGGACCCTGCCTTGTTGATAGTGTTGTTAAGATGGTAGAAACTAGGGCCTGTAGGACCTGCCTTGTTGATAGTGTTGTTAAGATGGTAGAAACTAGGGCCTGTAGGACCTGCCTTGTTGATAGTGTTGTTAAGAAGGTAGAAACTAGGGCCTGTAGGACCTGCCTTGTTGATAGTGTTGTTAAGATGGTAGAAACTAGGGCCCGTAGGACCTGCCTTGTTGATAGTGTTGTTAAGATGGTAGAAACTAGGGCCCGTAGGACCTGCCTTGTTGATAGTGTTGTTAAGATGGTAGAAACTAGGGCCTGTAGGACCTACCTTGTTGATAGTGTTGTTAAGATGGTAGAAACTAGGGCCTGTAGGACCTACCTTGTTGATAGTGCTGTTAAGATGGTAGAAACTAGGGCCTGTAGGACCTGCCTTGTTGATAGTGTTGTTAAGAAGGTAGAAACTAGGGCCTGTAGGACCTGCCTTGTTGATAGTGTTGTTAAGAAGGTAGAAACTAGGACCTGTATGACCTGCCTTGTTGATAGTGTTGTTAAGGTAGAAACTAGGGCCTGTAGGACCTGCCTTGTTGATAGTGTTGTTAAGAAGGTAGAAACTAGGGCCTGTAGGACCTGCCTTGCTGATAGTGTTGTTAAGAAGGTAGAAACTAGGGCCTGTAGGACCTGCCTTGCTGATAGTGCTGTTAAGAAGGTAGAAACTAGGGCCTGTAGGACCTGCCTTGTTGATAGTGTTGTTAAGAAGGTAGAAACTAGGACCTGTATGACCTGCCTTGTTGATAGTGTTGTTAAGGTAGAAAATAGGGCCTGTAGGACCTGCCTTGTTGATCGTGTTGTTAAGAAGGTAGAAACTAGGACCTGTATGACCTGCCTTGTTGATAGTGTTGTTAAGGTAGAAACTAGGGCCCGTAGGACCTGCCTTGTTGATAGTGTAGTTAAGATGGTAGAAACTAGGGCCCGTAGGACCTGCCTTGTTGATAGTGTTGTTAAGATGGCAGAAACTAGGGCCTGTAGGACCTGCCTTGTTGATAGTGTTGTTAAGATGGTAGAAACTAGGGCCCGTAGGACCTGCCTTGTTGATAGTGTTGTTAAGATGGTAGAAACTAGGGCCCGTAGGACCTGCCTTGTTGATAGTGTTGTTAAGATGATAGAAACTAGGGCCCGTAGGAGCTGCCTTGTTGATAGTGTTGTTAAGATGGTAGAAACTAGGGCCCGTAGGAGCTGCCTTGTTGATAGTGTTGTTAAGATGGTAGAAACTAGGGCCCGTAGGACCTGCCTTGTTGATAGTGTTGTTAAGAAGGTAGAAACTAGGGCCTGTAGGACCTGCCTTGTTGATAGTGTTGTTAAGATGGTAGAAACTAGGGCCTGTATGACCTGCCTTGTTGATAGTGTTGTTAAGATGGTAGAAACTAGAGCCCGTAGGACCTGCCTTGTTGATAGTGTTGTTAAGATGGTAGAAACTAGGGCCTGTAGGACCTGCCTTGTTGATAGTGTTGTTAAGATGGTAGAAACTAGGGCCCGTAGGACCTGCCTTGTTGATAGTGTTGTTAAGATGGTAGAAACTAGGGCCTGTAGGACCCTGCCTTGTTGATAGTGTTGTTAAGATGGTAGAAACTAGGGCCCGTAGGAGATGCCTTGTTGATAGTGTTGTTAAGATGGTAGAAACTAGGGCCCGTAGGACCTGCCTTGTTGATAGTGTTGTTAAGATGGTAGAAACTAGGGCCTGTAGGACCTGCCTTGTTGATAGTGTTGTTAAGATGGTAGAAACTAGGGCCTGTAGGACCTGCCTTGTTGATAGTGTTGTTAAGAAGGTAGAAACTAGGGCCTGTAGGACCTGCCTTGTTGATAGTGTTGTTAAGATGGTAGAAACTAGGGCCCGTAGGACCTGCCTTGTTGATAGTGTTGTTAAGATGGTAGAAACTAGGGCCCGTAGGACCTGCCTTGTTGATAGTGTTGTTAAGATGGTAGAAACTAGGGCCTGTAGGACCTACCTTGTTGATAGTGTTGTTAAGATGGTAGAAACTAGGGCCTGTAGGACCTACCTTGTTGATAGTGCTGTTAAGATGGTAGAAACTAGGGCCTGTAGGACCTGCCTTGTTGATAGTGTTGTTAAGAAGGTAGAAACTAGGGCCTGTAGGACCTGCCTTGTTGATAGTGTTGTTAAGAAGGTAGAAACTAGGACCTGTATGACCTGCCTTGTTGATAGTGTTGTTAAGGTAGAAACTAGGGCCTGTAGGACCTGCCTTGTTGATAGTGTTGTTAAGAAGGTAGAAACTAGGGCCTGTAGGACCTGCCTTGTTGATAGTGTTGTTAAGAAGGTAGAAACTAGGGCCTGTAGGACCTGCCTTGTTGATAGTGTTGTTAAGAAGGCAGGGTAGCACTTTATTATAGACAGACTTCTCCCCATCTTAGCTACTGTTGTATCAGTATGTTTTGACCATGACAGTTTACAATCCAGGGTTACTCCAAGCAGTTTATTCACCTCAACTTGCTCAATTTCCACATTGTTCACTACAAGATTCAGTTGAGGTTTAGAGTTCAGTGAATGATTTGTCCCAAATACAATGCTTTTAGTTTTGAAAATATTTTTGGTGTGCCTTCTTAAAAGTTCATTAGTGGAATTTAATTCCTTCTTAAAGTGTTTCAGCCAATCAGTTGTGTTGTGACAAGGTAGGGGTGGTATACAGAAGACAGCCCTATTTGGTAAAAGACCAAGTCCATATTATGGCAAGAACAGCTCAAATAAGCAAAGACAAACGACAGTCCATCATTACTTTAAGACATGAAGGTCAGACGAGACGGAAGTTTCTTCAAGTGCAGTCGCAAAAACCATCAAGTGCTGTGATGAAACTGGCTCTCATGAGGACCACCACAGGAAGGGAAGACCCAGAGTTACCTCTGCTGCAGAGGATAAGTTCATTTGCAGCCAAAATAAATGCTTCACAGAGTTCAAGCAACAGACATCTCAACATCAACTGTCAGAGGAGACTGCGTGAATCAGGCCTTCATGGTTGAATTGCTGAAGAGAAACCACTACTAAAGGACACCAATAAGAAGAAGAGACTTGCTTAGGCCAAGAAACATGAGCAGTGGACGTTAGACCGGTGGAGATCTGTCCTTTGATCATCTGTTCCCACCTCCATGTCTTTGTGAGACGCGGTGTGGGTGAACAGATGATCTCCACATGTGTGGTTCCAACCGTGAAGCGGAGGTGATGGTGCTGTGCTGGTGACACTGTCAGCGATTTAATTAGAATTCAAGGCACACTTAACCAGCATGACTACCACAGCATTCTGCAGCGATACGCCATCCCATCTGCTTTACGCTTAGTGGGACTATCATTTGTTTTTCAACGGGACAATGACCCAAAACACACCTCCAGGATGTGTAAGAGCAATTTTACCAAGTGATGGAGTGCTGCATCAGATGACCTGGCCTCCACAATCACCCGACCTCAACCCAATTGAGATGGTTTGGGATGAGTCTTGGGAACTAATTCAAGACTGGTGGGAAAGCATTCCAGGTGAAGCTGGTTGAGAAAATGCCAAGAATGTGCAAAGCTGTCAGCTGGATACTTTGAAGAAAATATATTTGGATTTGTTTAACACTTTTTTGGTTATTATAATAATTAGTAATTTCACATTTTAGTCACTTAGCAGATGCTCTTATACAAAAGCGACTTACAGCAGCAATTAGGGTTATGTGCCATGCTCAAGGGCACATGGACATATTTTTCATCTAGGTGGCTCAGGGATTCGAACCAGCGACCTTTTGGTTCCTGACGCTTTTTACCGCTTGTCTACCTGCCGCACCGCTCCTCGCCACAGATATCTCCTCGTCTCCACACATATGCTCCCTTATGTACCACTTCAACTGTCTACCACCCACTCATCGTCTCTCTCTTCTCCCTGCTGACCCAGCTACACCCATGTACAAGTGGGCAACTAACATCGGGTCCCTCTCTTCGAGAATGTGCAGGAAAAGGTTCCTCTCCTCCTCACTCCATGACTCAAACTATTGGGTCCAGAGGCGCAGTTGATGCTCAAAGATATGATGGGCTGTCCTGAACCTGTAGCATACTGGCACAGCTTTCCCCAACAGGTCTACAGCAATGGCTCCCTCTGGGAAGTGCTCAGGAACCAGCTGTACCTTCACACTGGACCTGGTCCAGCAGTGTTGGCTGTGTCTAGTGTGTGTTGTACCTTCAGTTCCTGTAGCTGGTCTGGTTCGTAGAGCTGGTTAGAGACTGCCTGGGCCAGGAAGGCATCTAACTCATGTCTCTGTAGAATACGACCACCTGGCCACTGCATCATATACCTGTTAACATCACACACACCTGTTAATATCACACATGTCTCTGTAGATTTCCACCACCTGGCCACTGCATCAAATACCTGTTAACACACACACACCACTCACACCCTTCCAGTCTCACCTGAGCACGCAGCATACAGACGTGGTACACACACACACACCTCTCACACCCTTCCAGTCTCACCTGAGCACGCAGCACATGAGCAGAAGGTGTTGTGGGACCTGAGCAGGGTTGAGTAAGGCAGGACAGTCAGAGCGCAGACAGGCTAGGAAAGCTCTGGTCCTCCGGGAGCGATCTTCACTGGCTCTACCAAGCCACAGCCTCCGCAGGTTAGGACAGGTCCACTCTCTGAAGCACAGCGCTGGAACCAGCTCCGGGGTCAGGGCCGACTTCGACTTCCCACTGGACCACTCCTTCACTATCACTGGAGGAACTGCAGGACGATGAGAAGAACACATTCTCTTTTACAATAACAACCTAACCAACAACATAAACAAATGAGCTGTGCAGCAAAGCAGACAGGTGACTGGACGAGACAAAGCCGACAGGTGACTGGACGAGACAAAGCAGACAGCTGACTGGACGAGACAAAGCAGAAAGGTGACTGGACGAGACAAAGCAGACAGCTGACTGGACGAGACAAAGCAGACAGCTGACTGGACTAGACAAAGCAGACAGCTGACTGGACGAGACAAAGCAGACAGGTGACTGGACGAGACAAAGCAGACAGCTGACTGGACGAGACAAAGCAGACAGGTGACTGGACTAGACAAAGCAGACAGGTGACTGGACTAGACAAAGCAGACAGGTGACTGGACGAGACAAAGCAGACAGGTGACTGGACGAGACAAAGCAGACAGGTGACTGGACGAGACAAAGCAGACAGGTGACTGGACGAGACAAAGCAGACAGCTGACTGGACGAGACAAAGCAGACAGGCGACTGGACGAGACAAAGCAGACAGGCGACTGGACGAGACAAAGCAGACAGGTGACTGGACGAGACAAAGCAGACAGCTGACTGGACGAGACAAAGCAGACAGGTGACTGGACGAGACAAAGCAGACAGGTGACTGGACCACTCCTTCACTATCACTGGAGGAACTGGAGGGGTTAACAACCAGGGAGAGAAAGAGACAAGACAAACAACCAGGGAGAGACAGAGCCAAGACAAACAACCAGGGAGAGAAAGAGACAAGACAAACAACCAGGGAGAGACAGAGCCAAGACAAACAGCCAGGGAGAGAAAGAGACAAGACAAACAACCAGGGAGAGATAGAGACAAGACAAACAACCAGGGACAGAAAGAGACAAGACAAACAACCAGGGAGAGACAGAGACAAGACAAACAACCAGGGAGAGAAAGAGACAAGACAAACAACCAGGGAGAGACAGAGACAAGACAAACAACCAGGGAGAGACAGAGACAAGACAAACAACCAGGGAGAGAAAGGGACAAGACAAACAACCAGGGAGAGAAAGAGACAAGACAAACAACCAGGGAGAGAAAGAGACAAGACAAACAACCAGGGAGAGAAAGACAAGACAAACAACCAGGGAGAGAAAGACAAGACA
Source organism: Oncorhynchus masou masou (assembly GCF_036934945.1). Lineage (NCBI taxonomy): Eukaryota > Metazoa > Chordata > Actinopteri > Salmoniformes > Salmonidae > Oncorhynchus > Oncorhynchus masou. The sequence continues at coordinate 352,968 of NC_088229.1, read as the reverse complement.
AACAACCAGGGAGAGAAAGAGACAACACAAACAACCAGGGAGAGAAAGAGACAAGACAAACAACCAGGGAGAGATAGAGAGAGTGGAAAAGTAAGACAATAGGACAAGCAAAACTAAATTGTTTCCTTCCTCCCTCCCTCACCTTCGAGGGGTCCTCTGTTGCGCATGGCGAGTCTCTCGAGGCGTCGGTGTGTTTCGGCTAGGCTGAAGAGGACCCCATAGCTGTACTGTCTGGCTGCTCTGAACAGCAGAGAGGCTGGAGGCAGTTCACTGTTACAATCATCTTCTATACACACCGCCATCTTTATCTCTCCCTGAGAGGGATGAGGAGAGAGTGAGATGTGTGACCATATTAGAGAGACATATTTCCCTCAGATTACACAGATCCACAAAGAATTTGAAAACAAACCCAATTTTGATAAACTCCCATATCTGCTGGGTGAAATTCCAGTTTGACATCACAGCAGCAAGATTTGTAACCTGTTGCCACATGATTGTAAATACAACACGTATTTATGCCTGTTTATTTTATCTTGTGTCCTTTACCATTTGTACATTGTTAAAACACTATATATATATAATATGACATTTGTAATGTCTTTATTGGAGAGAGAGATTTGGAGAGAGAGAGAGATGAGGAGAGGGGGATGGAGAGAGAGGAGGAGAGAGAGATGGAGAGAGGGATGGAGAGAGAGATGGAGAGAGGGATGGAGAGAGGGATGGAGAGAGGGATGGAGAGAGAGAGAGGGATGGAGAGAGGGATGGAGAGAGAGAGGGATGGAGAGAGAGAGGGATAGAGAGAGAGAGGGATAGAGAGAGGGGGATGGAGAGAGAGAGAGAGATGGAGAGAGAGAGGGATGGAGAGAGAGGGATGGAGAGAGAGGAGGAGAGAGATGGATGGAGAGAGAGGGATGGAGAGAGAGGAGGAGAGAGATGGATGGAGAGAGAGCAGGATGGAGAGATAGAAAGGGATGGAGAGAGAGAGAAAGGGATGGAGAGAGATGGAGAGAGAGAGAAAGGGATGGAGAGAGATGGAGAGAGAGAGATGGAGAGAGGGATGGAGAGAGATGGAGAGAGGGATGGAGAGAGATGGAGAGAGAGAGGGATGGAGAGAGAGAGAGGGATGGAGAGAGAGAGGGATGGAGAGAGAGAGAGAGAGAGAGAGGGATGGAGAGAGAGAGAGAGGGATGGAGAGAGAGAGAGAGTGATGGAGAGAGAGAGAGAGTGATGGAGAGAGAGAGAGAGAGAGAGTGATGTAGAGAGAGAGAGTGATGTAGAGAGAGAGAGAGTGATGGAGAGAGAGAGAGAGTGATGGAGAGAGAGAGAGAGTGATGGAGAGAGAGAGAGAGTGATGGAGAGAGAGAGAGAGTGATGGAGAGAGAGAGAGAGTGATGGAGAGAGAGAGAGAGTGATGGAGAGAGAGAGAGAGTGATGGAGAGAGAGAGAGTGATGTAGAGAGAGAGAGTGATGTAGAGAGAGAGAGTGATGTAGAGAGAGAGAGAGAGAGTGATGGAGAGAGAGAGAGAGTGATGTAGAGAGAGTGATGTAGAGAGAGAGAGTGATGGAGAGAGAGGGATGGAGAGAGAGGGATGGAGAGAGAGAGGGATGGAGAGAGATGGAGAGGGATGGAGAGAGATGGAGAGGGAGAGAGAGAGATGGAGAGAGAGAGAGGGATGGAGAGAGAGGGATGGAGAGAGAGAGAGGGATGGAGAGAGAGAGAGGGATGAGAGAGAGAGAGGGATGAGAGAGAGGGATGGAGAGAGAGAGAGAGGGATGAAGAGGGAGAGAGAGGGATGGAGAGAGAGAGGGATGGAGAGAGAGGGAGGGATGGAGAGAGAGGGAGAGAGGGATGGAGAGGGAGAGAGGGATGGAGAGAGGAAGAGAGGGATGGAGAGAGGGAGAGAGGAATGGAGAGAGAGAGAGAGGGATGGAGAGAGAGAGAGAGGGATGGAGAGAGGGAGAGAGGGATGGAGAGAGAGAGAGAGGGATGGAGGGAGAGAGGGATGAGAGAGAGAGAGAGAGATGGAGAGAGAGAGAGAGAGAGAGTGATGGAGAGAGAGAGAGTGATGGAGAGAGAGAGGGAGATGGAGAGAGAGAGGGAGATGTAGAGAGAGAGGGAGATGTAGAGAGAGAGGGAGATGTAGAGAGAGAGAGGGAGATGTAGAAAGAGAGAGGGAGATGTAGAGAGAGAGTGGGAGATGTAGAGAGAGAGTGATGTAGAGAGAGGGAGATGTAGAGAGAGGGAGATGTAGAGAGAGAGGGAGATGTAGAGAGAGAGGGAGATGTAGAGAGAGAGAGAGAGGGCGATGTAGAGAGAGAGAGAGGGGGAGATGTAGAGAGAGAGAGGGGGAGATGTAGAGAGAGGGAGATGTAGAGAGAGAGTGATGTAGAGAGAGAGAGTGATGTAGAGAGAGAGGGATGGAGAGAGAGAGGGAGATGGAGAGAGAGAGTGATGGAGAGAGAGAGAGAGAGTGATGTAGAGAGAGAGGGATGGAGAGAGAGAGAGTAATGTAGAGAGAGAGTGATGTAGAGAGAGAGAGTGAGATGTAGAGAGAGGGAGATGTAGAGAGAGAGAGGGAGATGTAGAGAGAGAGAGGGAGATGTAGAGAGAGAGAGGGAGATGGAGAGAGACAGGGAGTGATGTAGAGAGACAGGGAGATGTAGAGAGAGAGGGAGATGTAGAGAGAGAGGGAGATGTAGAGAGAGAGGGAGATGTAGAGAGAGAGGGAGATGTAGAGAGAGAGGGAGATGTAGAGAGAGAGGGAGATGTAGAGAGAGAGGGAGATGTAGAGAGAGAGGGAGATGTAGAGAGAGAGGGAGAGTGAGATGTAGAGAGGGAGAGAGTGATGTAGAGAGGGAGAGAGTGATGTAGAGAGGGAGAGAGTGATGTAGAGAGAGAGAGTGATGTAGAGAGAGAGAGTGATGTAGAGAGAGAGAGTGATGTAGAGAGAGAGAGTGATGTAGAGAGAGAGTGATGTAGAGAGAGAGAGTGATGTAGAGAGAGAGTGATGTAGAGAGAGAGAGTGATGTAGAGAGAGAGAGGGATGTAGAGAGAGAGAGGGAGACGTAGAGAGAGAGAGGGAGACGTAGAGAGAGAGAGGGAGACATAGAGAGAGAGAGGGAGACGTAGAGAGAGAGAGGGAGACGTAGAGAGAGAGAGGGAGACGTAGAGAGAGAGAGGGAGACGTAGAGAGAGAGAGGGAGACGTAGAGAGAGGGAGACATAGAGAGAGAGAGGGAGACGTAGAGAGAGAGTGATGTAGAGAGAGAGAGTGATGTAGAGAGAGAGAGGGAGAGGCCCTTTAAGTGTCAATGGAGGCTTGAGGCCAGAGATGCACCTTCAAATGCATGTTACTCTGCAACCTTACAGAAACACTGACAGGCAAAGGCAGAAGTGGAAGTCATTATCTGACATTAGAAACTGGGGAGTTCGAGCCGTGAATGCTGATTGGCTGAAAGCCATGAAATACCACAGGTATGACAAAACGTAATATTATTATTGCTCTAACTACGTTCGAATAAAGTTTCTAATAGAAATCAGGGACTTCAGGGGTTTGTGTTATGTACAGTAGTACAGTACAGTTATCTACTGTAGGCCTGAACACCACATACAGTGCCTTGCGAAAGTATTCGGCCCCCTTGAACTTTGCGACCTTTTGCCACATTTCAGGCTTCAAACATAAAGATATAAAACTATTGTTTTGTGAAGAATCAACAAGTGGGACACAATCATGAAGTGGAACGACTTTTATTGGATATTTCAAACTTTTTTAACAAATCAAAAACTGAAAAATTGGGCTTGCAAAATTATTCAGCCCCTTTACTTTCAGTGCAGCAAACTCTCTCCAGAAGTTCAGTGAGGATCTCTGAATGATCCAATGTTGACCTAATTGACTAATGATGATAAATACAATCCACCTGTGTGTAATCAAGTCTCCGTATAAATGCACCTGCACTGTGATAGTCTCAGAGGTCCGTTAAAAGCGCAGAGAGCATCATGAAGAACAAGGAACACACCAGGCAGGTCCGAGATACTGTTGTGAAGAAGTTTAAAGCCGGATTTGGATACAAAAAGATTTCCCAAGCTTTAAACATCCCAAGGAGCACTGTGAAAGCGATAATATTGAAATGGAAGTATCAGACCACTGCAAATCTACCAAGACCTGGCCGTCCCTCTAAACTTTCAGCTCATACAAGTAGAAGACTGATCAGAGATGCAGCCAAGAGGCCCATGATCACTCTGGATGAACTGCAGAGATCTACAGCTGAGGTGGGAGACTGTCCATAGGACAACAATCAGTCGTATATTGCACAAATCTGGCCTTTATGGAAGAGTGGCAAGAAGAAAGCCATTTCTTAAAGATATCCATAAAAAGTGTTGTTTAAAGTTTGCCACAAGCCACCTGGGACACACACCAAACATGTGGAAGAAGGTGCTCTGGTCAGATTAAACAAAAATTTAACTTTTTGGCAACAATGCAAAATGTTATGTTTGGCGTAAAAGCAACACAGCTCATCACCCTGAACACATCATCCCCACTGTCAAACATGGTGGTGGCAGCATCATGGTTTGGGCCTGCTTTTCTTCAGCAGGGACAGGGAAGATGGTTAACATTGATGGGAAGATGGATGGAGCCAAATACAGGACCATTCTGGAAGAAAACCTGATGGAGTCTGCAAAAGACCTGAGACTGGGACGGAGATTTGTCTTCCAACAAGACAATGATCCAAAACATAAAGCAAAATCTACAATGGAATGGTCCAAAAATAAACATATCCAGGTGTTAGAATGGCCAAGTCCAGACCTGAATCCAATCGAGAATCTGTGGAAAGAACTGAAAACTGCTGTTCACAAATGCTCTCCATCCAACCTCACTGAGGTCCAGCTGTTTTTCAAGTAGGAATGGGAAAAAATTTCAGTCTCTCGATGTGCAAAACTGATAGAGACATACCCCAAGCGACTTACAGCTGTAATCGCAGCAAAAGGTGGCGCTACAAAGTATTAACTTAAGGGGGCTGAATAATTTTGCACGCCCAATTTTTCAGTTTTTGATTTATTAAAAAAAGTTTGAAATATCCAATAAATGTCGTTCCACTTCATGATTGTGTCCCACTTGTTGATTCTTCACAAAACAATACAGTTTTATATCTTTATGTTTGAAGCCTGAAATGTGGCAAAAGGTCGCAAAGTTCAAGGGGGCCGAATACTTTCGCAAGGCACTGTACCACTGCTACGGGCTGTGTCCTAGCACTCTGCTTAGCGTGGCCATATTCCTCCTCAAGCCTTATTGATTAAAAATGGACACCCATAACAAAGAGTGTCTGTGGAGCCTTGGTCAGTATGTGGTATATCTGTGGATACATCAGTCCTCTGTTGACTTGGTCAGTATGTGGTATATCTGTGGATACATCAGTCCTTTGTGTTACCTTGGTCAGTATGTGGTATATCTGTGGATACATCAGTCCTCTGACTTGGTCAGTATGTGGTATATCTGTGGATACATCAGTCCTTTGTGTCTATTACCTTGGTCAGTATGTGGTATATCTGTGGATACATCAGTCCTCTGTTGACTTGGTCAGTATGTGGTATATCTGTGGATACATCAGTCCTCCGTGTCTATTACCCTGGTCAGTATGTGGTATATCTGTGGATACATCAGTCCTTTGTGTTACCTTGGTCAGTATGTGGTATATCTGTGGATACATCAGTCCTTTGTGTTACCTTGGTCAGTAAGTGGTATATCTCTGGATACATCAGTCCTCTGCGGTGTCTGTGTTCTGCTACTCTCAACACCTCAGCGCTGACTTGAGGCAGAGGGGGCGTGGTTATGTCCATGTGACTCCGCGTCGCCATCGACAACAGTGATGGAATGTTACCGTGGGAACCATCACCTCCGCCCCCTCGACAGGACGGATCGTCCCATCTGGAGGACTTGTCTGGCAGATGGCTGAAAAAGAGAGAGAGGAGAGAGGGAAGGGTAGAGGAGTAAGACACGAGCGAGAGAGGAGAGGGGAGAGAGAGAGAAGAGAGAAGAGGGGAGAGAGAGAGAGAAGAGGGGAGAGAGAGAAGAGAGAAGAGGGAGAGAGAGAGAGAGAAGAGGGAGAGAGAAGAGGGGAGAGAGAGAGAGAAGAGGGGAGAGAGAGAGAGAAGAGGGGAGAGAGAGAGAAGAGGAGAGAGAAGAGGGGAGAGAGAAAGAGAGAGAAGAGGGGAGAGAGAGAGAGAGAGAGAGAGAGAGAGAGAGAGAGAAGAGGGGAGAGAGAGAGAGAGAGAGTGAGAGAGAGAGAGAGAGAGAGAGAGAGAAGAGGGGGGAGAGAGAGAGAGAAGAGGGGGAGAGAGAGAGAAGAGGGGGAGAGAGAGAGAGAGAGAAGAGGGGAGAGAGAGAGAGAGAGAGAGAAGAGGGGAGAGAGAGAGAGAAGAGGGGAGAGAGAGCGAGAGAAGAGGGGAGAGAGAGAGAGAGAGAGAAGAGGGGGAGAGAGAGAGAAGAGGGAGAGAGAGAGAAGAGGAGAGAGAAGAGGGGGAGAGAGAAGGGGGAGAGAGAAGAGGGAGAGAGAAGAGGGGAGAGAGAGGGCGAAGAGGGGAGAGAGAGGGCGAAGAGGGGAGAGAGAGAGAGAGAGAGAGAGAGAGAAGAGGGGAGAGAGAGAGAGAAGAGGGGAGAGAGAGAGAGAAGAGGGGAGAGAGAGAGAGAAGAGGGGAGAGAGAGAGAGAGGGGAGAGAGAGAGAAGAGGAGAGAGAAGAGGGGAGAGAGAGAGAGAGAAGAGGGGAGAGAAGAGGGGAGAGAGAAGAGGAGAGAGAAGGGGGGAGAGAGAAGAGGAGAGAGAAGAGGAGAGAGAGAGAAGAGGGGAGAGAGAAGAGGAGAGAGAAGAGGAGAGAGAAGAGGAGAGAGAGAGAGAAAAGAGGGGCGAGAGAGAGAAGAGGGGCGAGAGAGAGAAAAGAGGGGCGAGAGAGAGAGAAGAGGGGAGAGAGAGAGAGAAGAGGGGAGAGAGAGAGAGAAGAGGGGAGAGAGAGAGCGAGAGAAGAGGGGGGAGAGAGAGGAGGGGAGAGAGAGAGAGAGAGAGTCAGGGTGTTGCAGCTGAGACGAATCCATACAACAGGTTGCAGTGAAAGCAGTAACAGTGGTGAGTCAAGCCACACAGGCCTTCGTGAATAAACTATGAGTGTGTGTGTGTGAGTATTTTATGCGGGGTAGTTCATTAGGATCCACGTTAGCTGTTGCAAAAGCAGCAGCTACTCTTCCTGGGATCCACACAAAACACTAAAACATGATATAATACAGAACATTAATAAACAAGAACAGAACATTTTATCAAAAGGCCCACATATCAATGTGAGGGTGTATCAGTGTGTGTATCCGTGTGCATATCAGTGTGGGTGTATCAGTGTGTGAGGGTGTATCAGTGGGTGTATCAGTGTGTGAGGGTGTATTAGTGGGTGTATCAGTGTGGGTGTATCAGTGTGTATATCAGTGTGTGAGGGTGTATTAGTGGGTGTATCAGTGTGGGTGTATCAGTGTGTATATCAGTGTGTGAGGGTGTATTAGTGGGTGCATCAGTGTGTGAGGGCGTATTAGTGTGTGAGGGCGTATTAGTGTGTGTATCAGTGTGTGAGGGTGTATCAGTGTGTGAGGGTGTATCAGTGTGTGAGGGTGTATCAGTGTGTGAGGGTGTATCAGTGTGTGTATCAGTGTGTGAGGGTGTATCAGTGCGTGAGGGTGTATCAGTGTGTGTATCAGTGTGTGAGGGTGTATCAGTGTGTGAGGGTGTATCAGTGTGTGAGGGTGTATCAGTGTGTGAGGGTGTATCAGTGTGTGAGGGTGTATCAGTGTGTGTGGGTGTATCAGTGTGTGTGGGCGTATCAGTGTGTGAGGGCGTATCAGTGTGTGTGTCAGTATGTATATCAGTGTGGGCGTGTCAGTGTGTATATCAGAGTGTGGGGGTGTATTAGTGTGTATATCAGTGTGTGTATCAGTGTGTGTATCAGGGTGTGAGGGTGTATTAGTGGGTGTATCAGTGTGTGTATTAGTGGGTGTATCAGTGTGTGTATTAGTGTGTGTATCAGTGTGTATATCAGGGTGTGAGGGTGTATCAGTGTGTGAGGGCCTATCAGTGTGTGAGGGTGTATTAGTGGGTGTATCAGTGTGTGTATTAGTGGGTGTATCAGTGTGTGTATTAGTGTGTGTATCAGTGTGTATATCAGGGTGTGAGGGTGTATCAGTGTGTGAGGGCCTATCAGTGTGTGAATCAGTGTGTATATCAGTGTGTGTATCAGTGTGTATATCAGTGTGTGAGGGTGTATTAGTGGGTGTATCAGTGTGTGTATTAGTGTGTGTATCAGTGTGTATATCAGTGTGTGAGGGTGTATTAGTGGGTGTATCAGTGTGTGTATCAGTGTGTGAGGGCGTATCAGTGTGTTGTGTGTATTAGTGTGCTGTGTGTGTATCAGCGCATTCCTTTGGACCATGATAGTTTGTTGATGTGGACACCAAGGAACTTGAAGCTGTCAACCTGCTCCACTACAGCCTCGTCGATGTGAATGGGGGAGTGCTCAGTCCTCCAATCCTATAGTCCACAAATCATCTCCTTTGTCTTGATCATGTTGAGAGAGAGGTTGTTGTCCTGGCATCACACAGCCAGGTCTCTGATCCTTCTCCCCACAGGCTGTCTCGTTGTTGTTGGTGATCAGGCCTCCTGTTGTGTCATCAGCAAACCTGATGACGGTGTTGGAGTTGTGCTTGGCCATGCAGTAATGAGTGAGCAGGGAGTACAGGAGGGGACTAAGCACGCAACCCTGAGGGGCCCCAGTGTTTGAGGATCAGCGTGGCAGATGTGTTGCTGCCTACCCTCACCACCTGGGGGCGGCCAGTGAGGAAGTCCAGGATTCAGTTGCAGAGGGAGGTGTGTTGTCCCAGGGTCCTTAGCTTAGTGATGAGCTTAGAGGGCACTATGGTGTTGAACGCTGAGCTGTCGTCAATGAATTGTATTGTCACATAGGTGTTCCTTCTGTCCAGGTGGGAAAGGGCAGTGTGGCGCACAATAGAGATCATGTCATCTGTGGATCTGTTGGGGCAGAATGGAAATTGGAGTGGGTCTATGGTTTCTGTTTCAAAGCACTTCATGGCTACAGGCATGAGTGCTACGGGTCGGTAGTCATTTAGGCAGGTTACATTAGTGTTCTTGGACACAAAGACTATGGAAGTTAGCTTGAAACATGTTGGTATTACAGACTCAGTCAGGGACAAGTTGAAAATGTCAGTGAAGACACTTGCCAGTTGGTCTGCACATGCTCGGAGTACACGTCCTGGTAATCCGTCTGGCCCCGCGGCCTTGTGAATGTTGACCTGTTTAAAAGAACTTACTCAAGGCGGCGACGGAGAGCTTGCTCACACAGTCATCCGGAACAGCTGGTGCCCTCATGCATGCTTCAGTGTTGCTTCAGTGTTGATTGCCTAGACGCATGCATATTAGTCATTTAGCTCATCTGGTAGGCTTGTGTCACTGGGCAGCTCAAGGCTGTGCTTTGTAGTCAGTAATAGTTCGCAAGCCCTGCCACATCCGACGAGCATTGGAGTTGGTGTAGGATTCCATCTTTGTCCTGTATTGATGCTTTGCATGTTTGAAGGTTTGTCGGAGGACATAGCGGGATTTCTTATAGGTGTCCGGATTAGAGTAAAGTCCATGGAGAATAAGAACACCTCCTCCCAGCTGCCCACTGCACTGAAGTTAGGAAACACTGTCACCACTGATAAATCCACCATAATTGAGAATTTCAATAAGCATTTTTCTACGGCTGGCCATGCTGGCTACTGGTCAACAGCACTGCACCCCCCACAGCAACTCGCCCAAGCCTTCCCCATTTCTCCTTCTCCCAAATCCGTTCAGCTAATGTTCTGAAAGAGCTGCAAAATCTGGACCCCTACAACTCAGCCGTGCTAGACAATCTATACCCTTTCTTTCTAAAATTATCTGCCGAAATTGTTGCCACCCCTATTACTAGCCTGTTCAACCTCTCTTTCGTGTCGTCTGAGATTCCCAAAGATTGGAAAGCAGCTGCGGTCATCCCCCTCTTCAAAGGGTACACTCTTGACCCAAACTGTTACAGACCTGTATCTATCCTACCATGCCTTTCTAAGGTATTCGAAAGCCAAGTCAACAAACAGATTACCGACCATTTTGAATCTCACCATACCTTCTCTGCTATGCAATCTGGTTTCAGAGCTGGTCATGGGTGCACCTTAGCAACGCTCAAGGTCCTAAACGATATCTTAACCGCCATCGATAAGAAACATTACTGTGCAGCTGTGTTCATTGATTTGGCCAAGGCTTTCGACTCTGTCAATCACCACATCCTCATCGGCAGACTCAGCAGCCTTGGTTTCTCAAATGATTGCCTCGCCTGGTTCACCAACTACTTCTCTGATAGAGTTCAGTGTGTCAAATCGGAGGGTCTGCTGTCCGGACCTCTGGCAGTCTCTATGGGGGTGCCACAGGGTTCAATTCTTGGACCGACACTCTTCTCTGTATACATCAATGAGGTCGCTCTTGCTGCTGGTGAGTCTCTGATCCACCTCTACGCAGACGACACCATTCTGTATACTTCTGGCCCTTCTTTGGACACTGTTAACAACTATCCAGGCAAGCTTCAATGCCATACAACTCTCCTTCCGTGGCCTCCAATTGCTCTTAAATACAAGTAAAACTAAATGCATGCTCTTCAACCGATCGCTACCCACACCTGCCCGCCTTTCCAACATCACTACTCTGGATGGCTCTGACTTAGAATACGTGGACACTACAAATACTTAGGTGTCTGGTTAGACTGTAAACTCTCCTTCCAGACCCATATCAAATATCTCCAATCCAAAGTTAAATCTAGAATTGGCTTCCTATTTCGCAACAAAGCATCCTTCACTCATGCTGCCAAACATACCCTTGTAAAACTGACCATCCTACCAATCCTCGACTTTGGCGATGTCATTTACAAAATAGCCTCCAATACCCTACTCAACAAATTGGATGCAGTCTCCTCCTTTGCACCCCATTATTTTTATTTCTACTTTGCACATTCTTCCATTGCAAATCTACCATTCCAGTGTTTCACTTGCTATATTGTATTTACTTTGCCACCATGGCCTTCTTTTGCCTTTACCTCCCTTATCTCACCTCGTTTGCTCACATCGTATATAGACTTGTTTATACTGTATTATTGACTGTGTGTTTGTTTTACTCCATGTGTAACTTAGTGTCGTTGTATGTGTCGAACTGCTTTGCTTTATCCTGGCCAGGTCGCAATTGTAAATGAGAACTTGTTCTCAACTTGCCTAGCTGGTTAAATAAAAGGTGGGAAAATAAATAAATAAATAGAGTACCGCCCCTTGAAAGCGGCAACTTTAGCTCAGAGCGCCTGTAATCCATGGCTTCTGGTTAGGGTATGTACGTACGGTCACTGTGGGGACGACTTCATCGATGCACTTATTGATGAAGCCATTGACTGATATGGTGTGGTCCTCAATGCCAACGGAAGAATCCCGGAACGTATTCCAGCCTTTGCAAGCAAAACAGTCCTGTAGTGTAGCATCTGCGTCGTCTGACCACTTCCGTATTGAGTGAGTCACTGGTACTTCCTGCTTTAGTTTTTGCTTGTTAGCAGGAATCAGGAGAATAGAGTTTTGGTCAGAATTGCCAAATGGAGGGCGGGGGAGAGCTCTGTACTCGTCTCTGTCTGTGGAGTAAATATGTAGAGTTGTTTTCTCTCTGGTAGCACATGTGACCTGCTGGTTGAAATGAGGTTAAACGGATTTAAGTTTCCCTGCATTAAAGTCCCCGGCCACTAGGAGCGCCGCCTCTGGATGAGCGTTATCCTGTTTGGCCGTTTACAGCTCATTGAGTGTGGTCTTAGTGCCAGCATCGGTTTGTGGTGGTAAATAAGACAGCTACGAAAGATATAAACTCTCTAGGTAGATAGTGTGGTCCTGCGGCTTATCATGAGATACTCTACCTCAGGCGGGCAAAACCTACTGTTAGATTTCATGCACAAATAAATAGACACAAACCACCACCTCTTACCAGAGCCAGCTATTACTGACTGTTTCTATCACGGTGTGTGTGTGTGTTTGTATCACTGTGTGTGTGTGTGTGTGTGTGTGTGTGTGTGTGCGTGTGTGATCACTGCGTGTGTGATCACTGTGTGTGTGCGCGTGTGTGATCACTGTGTGTGTGCGTGTGATCACTGTGTGTGTGCGTGTGTGTCACTGTGTGTGTGCGTGTGTGTCACTGTGTGTGTGCGTGTGTGTGTCACTGTGTGTGTGCGTGTGTGTATCACTGTGTGTGTGTGTATCACTGTGTGTGTGTATATCACTGTGTGTGTGTGTGTGTATCACTGTGTGTGTGTGTGTGTGTAACACTGTGTGTGTGTGTAACACTGTGTGTGTGTGTAACACTGTGTGTGTGTATCACTGTGTGTATCACTGTGTGTGTGTGTATCACTGTGTGTATCACTGTGTGTGTGTGTATCACTGTGTGTGTGTGTGTGTGTGTGTGTGTGTATCACTGTGTGTGTGTGTGTGTGTGTGTGTGTGTGCGTGTGTGTGTGTATCACTGTGTGTGTATCACTGTGTGTGTGTGTATCACTGTGTGTGTGTGTGTGTGTATCACAGTGTGTGTGTGTGTGTGTGTATCACTGTGTGTGTGTGTGTGTGTGTGTGTGTATCACTGTGTGTGTGTGTGTGTGTGTGTATCACTGTGTGTGTGTGTGTGTGTGTGTATCACTGTGTGTGTGTGTGTGTGTGTTTGTGTGTATCACTGTGTGTGTGTGCGTGCGTGTATCACTGTGTGTGTGTGTATATCACTGTGTGTATCACTGTGTGTGTGTGTGTGTATCACTGTGTGTGTGTGTATCACTGTTTATTTTTTATTTATTTTTTCACCTTTATTTAACCAGGTAGGCTAGTTGAGAACAAGTTCTCATTTGCAACTGCGACCTGGCCAAGATAAAGTTTAGCAGTGTGAACAGACAACACAGAGTTACACATGGAGTAAACAATTAACAAGTCAATAACACAGTACAAAAAAGGCGAGTCTATATACATTGTGTGCAAAAAGCATGAGGAGGTAGGCGAATAATTACAATTTTGCAGATTAGCACTGGAGTGATAAATGATCAGATGGTCATGTACAGGTAGAGATACTGGTGTGCAAAAGAGCAGAAAAGTAAATAAATAAAAACAGTGTGGGGATGAGGTAGGTGAAAATGGGTGGGTTATTTACCAATAGACTATGTACAGCTGCAGCGATCGGTTAGCTGCTCAGATAGCACATGTTTGAAGTTGGTGAGGGAGATAAAAGTCTCCAACTTCAGGGATTTTTGCAATTCGTTCCAGTCACAGGCAGCAGAGTACTGGAACGAAAGGCGGCCAAATGAGGTGTTGGCTTTAGGGGTGATCAGTGAGATACACCTGCTGGAGCGCGTGCTACGGATGGGTGTTGCCATCGTGACCAGTGACCTAGCATGGATTTGTAGATGACCTGGAGCCAGTGGGTCTGGCGACGAATATGTAGCGAGGGCCAGCCGACTAGAGCATACAAGTCGCAGTGGTGGGTGGTATAAGGTGCTTTAGTGACAGAACGGATGGCACTGTGATAAACTGCATCCAGTTTGCTGAGTAGAGTGTTGGAGGCAATTTTGTAGATGACGTCGCCGAAGTCGAGGATCGGTAGGATAGTCAGTTTTACTAGGGTAAGTTTGGCGGCGTGAGTGAAGGAGGCTTTGTTGCGGAATAGAAAGCCGACTCTTGATTTGATTTTCGATTGGAGATGTTTGATATGAGTCTGGAAGGAGAGTTTACAGTCTAGCCAGACACCTAGGTACTTATAGGTGTCCACATATTCAAGGTCGGAACCATCCAGGGTGGTGATGCTTGTGGGGCATGCGGGTGCAGGCAACGATCGGTTGAAAAGCATGCATTTGGTTTTACTAGCGTTTAAGAGCAGTTGGAGGCCACGGAAGGAGTATTGTATGGCATTGAAGCTCGTTTGGAGGTTAGATAGCACAGTGTCCAAGGACGGGCCGGAAGTATATAGAATGGCGTCGTCTGCGTAGAGGTGGATCAGGGAATCACCCGCAGCAAGAGCAACATCATTGATATATACAGAGAAAAGAGTCGGCCCGAGAATTGAACCCTGTGGCACCCCCATAGAGACTGCCAGAGGACCGGACAGCGTGCCCTCCGATTTGACACACTGAACTCTGTCTGCAAAGTAATTGGTGAACCAGGCAAGGCAGTCATCCGAAAAACCCGAGGCTACTGAGTCTGCCGATAAGAATATGGTGATTGACAGAGTCGAAAGCCTTGGCAAGGCCGATGAAGACGGCTGCACAGTACTGTCTTTTATCGATGGCGGTTATGATATCGTTTAGTACCTTGAGTGTGGCTGAGGTGCACCCGTGACCGGCTCGGAAACCAGATTGCACAGCGGAGAAGGTACGGTGGGATTCGAGGTGGTCAGTGACCTGTTTGTTGACTTGGCTTTCGAAGACCATAGATAGGCAGGGCAGGATGGATATAGGTCTGTAACAGTTTGGGTCCAGGGTGTCTCCCCCTTTGAAGAGGGGGATTACTGTGGCAGCTTTCCAATCCTTGGGGATCTCAGACGATATGAGAGAGAGGTTGAACAGGCTGGTAATAGGGGTTGCGACAATGGCGGCAGATAGTTTCAGAAATAGAGGGTCCAGATTGTCAAGCCCAGCTGATTTGTACGGGTCCAGGTTTTGCAGCTCTTTCAGAACATCTGCTATCTGGATTTGGGTAAAGGAGAATCTGGAGGGGCTTGGGCGAGAAGCTGCGGTGGGGGCGGAGCTGTAGGCCGATCATGGAGTAGCCAGGCGGAAGGCATGGCCAGCCGTTGAGAAATGCTTGTTGAAGTTTTCGATCATCATGGATTTATCGGTGGTGACCGTGTTATCTAGCCTCAATGCAGTGGGCAGCTGGGAGGAGGTGCTCTTGTTCTCCATGGACTTCACAGTGTCCCAGAACTTTTTGGAGTTGGAGCTACAGGATGCAAACTTCTGCCTGAAGAAGCTGGCCTTAGCTTTCCTGACTGACTGCGTGTATTGGTTCCTGACTTCCCTGAACAGTTGCATATCGCGGGGACTATTCGATGCTATTGCAGTCCGCCACAGGATGTTTTTGTGCTGGTCGAGGGCAGTCAGGTCTGGAGTGAACCAAGGGCTGTGTCTGTTCTTAGTTCTGCATTTTTTGAACGGAGCATGCTTATCTAAAATGGTGAGGAAGTTACGTTTAAAGAATGACCAGGCATCCTCAACTGACGGGATGAGGTCAATGTCCTTCCAGGGTACCCGGGCCAGGTCGATTAGAAAGGCCTGCTCACAGAAGTGTTTTAGGGAGCGTTTGACAGTGATGAGGGGTGGTCGTTTGACTGCGGCTCCGTAGTGGATACAGGCAATGAGGCAGTGATCGCTGAGATCCTGGTTGAAGACAGCGGAGGTGTATCTGGAGGGCCAGTTGGTCAGGATGACGTCTATGAGGGTGCCCTTGTTTACAGAGTTAGGGTTGTACCTGGTGGGTTCCTTGATGATTTGTGTGAGATTGAGGGCATCTAGCTTAGATTGTAGGACTGCCGGGGTGTTAAGCATATCCCAGTTTAGGTCACCTAAAAGAACAAACTCTGAATCTAGATGGGGGGGCGATCAATTCACAAATGGTGTCCAGGGCACAGCTGGGAGCTGAGGGGGTCGGTAGCAGGCGGCAACAGTGAGAGACTTATTTCTGGAGAGAGTAATTTTCAAAATTAGTAGTTCGAACTGTTTGGGTATGGACCTGGAAAGTATGACATTACTTTGCAGGCTATCTCTGCAGTAGACTGCAACTCCTCCCCCTTTGGCAGTTCTATCTTGACGGAAGATGTTATAGTTGGGTATGGAAATCTCAGAATTTTTGGTGGCCTTCCTGAGCCAGGACTCAGACACGGCAAGGACATCAGGGTTAGCAGAGTGTGCTAAAGCGGTGAGTAAAACAAACTTAGGGAGGAGGCTTCTGATGTTGACATGCATGAAACCAAGGCTTTTTCCATCACAGAAGTCAACAAATGAGGGTGCCTGGGGACATGCAGGGCCTGGGTTTACCTCCACATCACCCGCGGAAAACAGAGAAGGAGTAGTATGAGGGTGCGGCTAAAGGCTATCAAAACTGGTCACCTAGAGCATTGGGGACAGAGAATAAGAGGAGCAGGTTTCTGGGCATGGTAGAAAATATTCAGGGCATAATGCGCAGACAGGGGTATGGTGGGGTGCGGGTACAGCGGAGGTAAGCCCAGGCACTGGGTGATGATGAGAGAGGATGTATCTCTGGACATGCTAGTTGTAATGGGTGAGGTCACCGCATGTGTGGGAGGTGGGACAAAGGAGGTATCAGGGGTATGAAGAGTGGAACTAGGCGCTCCATTGTGAACTAAAACAATGATAACTAACCTGAACAACAGTATACAAGGCATATTGACATTTGAGACATACAGCGAGGCATACAGTAATCACAGGTGTTGAATTGGGAAAGCTAGCTAAAACAGTAGGTGACACAACAACAGCTAATCAGCTAGCACAACAACAGCAGGTAAAATGGCGTTGACTAGGCAACGGGGCCGACAGATAAAACATAAACAAGCAGAATGAGGTACCGTGATTAATGGACAGTCCAGCGTGCATCAGCTATGTAGCCAAGTGATCAGTGTCCAGGGAAGCTGGATTAGTGAGTGTTATCCAGGTTAAAAAAAAACCGAACAATGACTAAATAGCTTACAGCTAGTTAGCTAGTTAGCTTCTGGAGGTTCTTGAGTGTGTTCTAAAAATTAAAAATAATAGCGATTCCGTATCACATTGGGTGAGGCAGGTTACCGGAAGGTATAAACAAATTAAAAATCGGAAAGAGATAAGAGAGAAAATATGGGTCCAGTGAGTGTTTGGGACGAGGCGATTCAGACTGTTAGCAGGCCTGTGCTAACAAGCTAACAGTTAGTAGGCCGGGGCTAAACAAGGTAGCAGTTAGCAGGCCGAAATAGCAAGCCAGGGGATAGCAAGGGCTAGAGAGTTAGCCTTTGGGGGACGTCGCGATGGGGTGAGTCTGTTTATTCCTCTTCATGCGGTCACATCGATAGACCGGTCGTGGGTCCGGGTAATTGTAGCCCAGGAGTATGCTACGGTGGTAGGTATTGTAGCCCAGGAGTATGCTACGGAGTGCTCTGGTGGGGCTAGCTTCAGGCTAGGTGGGTGGAAGCGCTAGCCAGCAGTAATCGTCCGGGGTTGCGGTTTAGCTAAATAACTAGTTGTGAAGATCCAGATGTTCCGTTTGCGGCGGGAATCCGGGGATAAAAAAATAAATAGGTCCGTTATGCTCTGGTTAGAGTCGCGTTGTTCGAACTGGCGAGAGCTTTCCGAGCTAAAGTTTAGCTGACGACCGCTAGCATAGCTGGTAGTTAGCTGGCTAGCTTCAGTTGAGGGGTTCCGGTTCCGAAGTAAATATAAATACTAAATACTTTAGGAAAAAAGAAAAATAGCTACGTTGGGTGAGGCGGGTTGAAGGAGAGTATTTGGACGATGAGGTTTAGCAAAATGTTTTAAAAGATATGCGAAGAAAAAATATGTAAAAACGAAAAAAGACGAAATATAAACGGGACAAGGGACACGACACGTCTTACTGCTACGCCATCTTGGAGACAAATGTGTGTGTGTGTGTGTGTATCACTGTGTGTATCACTGTGTGTGTGTGTGTGTGTATCACTGTGTGTGTGTGTGTATCACTGTGTGTGTGTGTGTATCACTGTGTGTGTGTGTGTGTGTGTGTGTATCACTGTGTGTGTGTGTGTATCACTGTGTGTGTGTGTGTGTGTGTGTGTGTGTGTGTGTGTGTGTGTGTGTGTATCACTGTATGTGTGTGTGTGTGTGTGTGTGTGTGTGTGTGTGTGTA